>NC_057710.1:5073465-5097561 GCF_004010195.1 Chiloscyllium plagiosum
CATTTATCTGAATTAAACTCCATCTGCCACTTCTCAGCCCATTGGCCCATCTGGTCCAGATCCTGTTGTAATCTGAGGTAACCCTCTTCGCTGTCCACTACACCTCCAATTTTGGTGTCGTCTGCAAACTTACTAACTGTATCTCTTATGCACACATCCAAATCATTTATATAAATGACAAAAAGTAGTGGACCCAGCACCGATCCTTGTGGCACTCCACTGGTCACAGGCCTCCAGTCTGAAAAACAACCCTCCACCATCACCCTCTGTCTTCTACCTTTGAGCCAGTTCTGTATGCAAATGGCTAGTTCTGTCTGTATTCAATGAGATCTAACCTTGCTAATCAGTCTCCCATGGGGAACCTTGTTGAATGCCTTACTGAAGTCCATATAGATCACATCTACCGCTCTGCCCTCATCAATCCTTTTTGTTACTTCTTCAAAAAACGCAATCAAGTTTGTGAGACATGATTTCCCACACACAAAGCCATGTTGACTGTCCCGAATCAGTCCTTGCCTTTCCAAATACATGTACATCCTGTCTCTCAGGACTCTTTGTTTCTGCTTCGATAATACGCTGAATAACCTGCTACTGTGTTAAGAGGTTGTGACATTTTGGTCCAATGTCCATTCTGTTTGGTAATTGCTCCTGTGAGGTCCTTGTTTCTCTCTGATCGAAGGCACTGCGTAATTTTAAAGTTTGCATTCATTCGTTGGATGATGGCAAGGTTGGCACTTATTGTCAAACACTAAATGTTCCTTTAAAAAGAAAAAGAGAATTTGTTCACATCGACATGGCTGAAGGCCCAGAGATGTCCTATCTGGTGAATGTGCAGAGTTTCCTTGCAACCGTTGTAACATTGTGACACGTGACAGAGAGACTCCAGGCTCTGCGGGGCTATTATGAGGTGTCTCTGACTCTCTCTTTCTCTCTCTCTCTCTGTCTCTCTCTCTCTCTCACACACACACTCTCTGTCTCCAGCTGGCTTGTGGGCTATGAGGGCAACAAACAGAAAACAGACGTCCATTACAGGTCGATGGGTGGAGAAGGAAACTTCAACTGGCGATTCATCTTCCCGTTTGAGTATTTGCCAACCGAACAAGTCTGCTCCATTGCCAAGAAGGTGAGGGGGAGGTAGGAGCCGTCTGGGGGAGGTAGAAGGACTCATTTAAAACGTCTTTCATGTCTAAACCCTGCGTGGCCAGGCTGGGATTGCTTCTCGTCTTTATTGTTGCACTCAGAATTCTGTTTTACTCCCGTTTCGTCATTGTCTCCCCACTTATTGCTCTCCGGAAAGTGTCAGATTAGATTAGATTCCCTACTGTGTTGAAATAGGCCTTTCGGCCCAACTAGTCCACACTGACCCTCTGAGTAAATCCCCCAGAACCATTCCCCATATTTACCCGTGACTAATGCACCTAACTCTGTGGGCAATTTAGCATGGCCAATTCACCTAACCTGCACATCTTTGGACTGTGGGAGGAAACCCACGCAGACACGGGAAGAACATGCAAACTCCACACAGACAGTCACCCGAGGTTGGAATCGAACCTGGGACCCTGGCACTGTGAGGCAGCCTTGCTAACCACTGAGCCACCGTGCTGCCGTGTCTATGTGCTAAGGTACAGATCTCCTCTTCGTTTGGGAAATAAGGCTTGCCATTTTTTAATTTGTTCCTGAGATGTGGGCATCTTTGTTAAAGCCAGCATTTATTGCCCATCCCAAGTTGTCCCTTGAGAAGGTGGGGGTGAGCTGCCTTCTTGAACTGCTGCAGTCCAGGTGCTGTGGGTTGACCCACAATGCCCTGAGGGAGGGTATTCCAGGATTCTGACCCAGTGACAGTGAAGGAACAGCGATATATTTCCAAGTTGAGGTGTGCGTAGATTGTTACTATATTTTACATTAGGATTAAATCTCGGCACAACATCGTGGGCCAAAGGGCCTGCTCTGTGCTGTACTTTTCTATGTTCTAAGTCAGGATGGTGAGAGGCTCGGAGGGGAACGTGCAGGGGGTGGTGTTCCCATGTATCTGCTGTCCTTGTCCTTCTGGATGGAAGTGGTTGTGGGTTTGGAAGGTGCTGTCTGAGGATCTTTGGTGAATTCCTGCAGGGCATCTTGTAGATGGTACACACTGCTGCTACTGAGCATTGGTGATGGAGGGAGGGGATGTTTGTGGATGTGGTGCTGGGCTGCTTTGTCCTTGATGGTGTCAAGCTTCTTGAGTGTTGTTGGAGCTGCCCCCATCCAGGTAAGTGGGGAATATTCCATCACCCTCCTGACTTGTGCCTTGTAGGTGGTGGACAGGCTTTGTGGAGTCAGGAGGTGAGTCACTCCCTAATGAATATACAGTCTGTAATCCCTTGTGGTCTCAGCATGAATGAGGCTGATTGAGCTAAATTCAAGATCGATGTTTATCTCCAGAACATGGGTGATGCAGGGATTTCCACAATGGTAATGCCAATGACCTGTTGGAGATGGTCATTCCCCAGTGCATTAAAAATTTCTTTGACTTCACTGAATGAAGTCCAGGGATCCTGGCATTTGACATAATATCCAAGCACCTCCCATACAAGCTGCAAGATACGAGAATGTACATGATGTTAGACTTGCTGCTGAAGTGTTTGGGACAGTGTAGAGGGAGCTTTATTCTGTACCTAACCCCATGCTGCCCACGTCCTGGGAGTGTTTGATGGGGACAGTGTTTGGTGTTGACTCTGAGGGCTGTGAATGCAGGGCCTCGGTTCCGACACTGACCTGGTCCCAATCCCAGGTGCCTCTTGGTGGCTCTGGTTGACTTGAACCCTGAGCCATTTTGAGAAGGTTCCAATGTGATACAAACCCACCAAGTCAAGACTTTCTCTGCTTCTCTTCCAGGAACATTTCTGGAGTCTGGATAAGACGCAAACAAAAATTGCACCTCAACTCATCCTCCAGATCTGGGACAACGATAAATTCTCCTTCGATGACTATCTGGGTAGGTTGCTGCAGCCTCTCTGAGTGGGAGTTACAAAACTCGAATTTCTTTCTCGTTCATTCATTTATTCATTTACGGGGCATGTGGGCATCGCTGGCTAGGACAGCATTTATTGCCCAGAGGGCAGATCAGAGTATTCCAGTATCCCGCACTGTGTGTTATCATGGATTAACGTGCGACAATCCAAGATAGGCCGGATTTTCCTGGAGTAAGTGGGGAGGTCGAGTTGGTAAACGTGAAATGTGACAGACCCATCTCCAATAAAGCCACTGACTGCAGCAGTTCAAGAAGGCAGCTCATCCCCATCTTCTCAAGGGGCAACTAGGGATGGGCTATAAATGCTGCACCCACCTCTCGTGAATATTTTGGTTTTTAAACCTCATCACCTCTTTGTAAGGAAAGTCCTCCTGGTTTAAGCATCGGACCTGCGATATTCCTGGTCTCTGCCAGCGAGTGGACAAATCTGCATTACACTCATCATCTCAAATGTCTTTGTGATGTTCAAGGGCTTGGGTTTGGACAGTGTGAACACAATGCGCAAATAAAAGCAGTCTCTGTTAAAGTGACCCCAAAGCTTCTGGACTGAGAGTAAAATGGGTAGTGCAGTGGCTCAGTGGTTAGCACTGCTGCCTCACAGCACCAGGGACCCAGGTTCGATTCCAGCCTCGGGGGACTGTCTGTGTGGAGTTTGCGCATTCTCCCCGTGTCTGCGTGGGTTTCCTCCAGATGCTCCGGTTTCCTCCCCCCAGTCCAGGTTCAGTGGATTGGCCATGGGCAATTGCCTATAGTGTCCTGGGATGTGCAGGCTAGTTGGGTTAGCCAATGTAGGGATACAAGGAAGGAGTGGGTGTGATTAGGATGCTCTTTGGGTCGGGGGTATAGAAGGAGTCTTGGATTAGATTGGATTCCCTACAGTGTGGAAACAGGCCCTTCAGCCCAACAAGTCCACACCAACCCTCCGAAGAGTAGCCCACCCAGATCCATTCCCTTACCTGATATTTACCCCTGAGTAATGCACCTAACACTATGAGCAATTTAGCATGGCCAATTCACCTGACCTGCACATCTTTGGATTGTGGGAGGAAAGCGGAGCACCCGGAGGAAAACCACGCAGACCCAGGGAGAATGTGCAAACTCCACACAAATGGTCTCCTGAGGCTGGAATTGAACCTGGGTTCCTGGTACTGTGAGGCAGCCACGTGAACCATTGAGCCACCATGCCGCCAAAGGGGAAGGTGAGAATGGGCAGAATGGCCTGCTTCCACCCTGGAAGGATTCTGTAATTCTGTCTGTGGGGGTGTGAGAGAGAATCACTGAGAGTTACGATCAATCCTGGGTTTTTCTTGGTGGACCCTTTGATTGAAGTCCTTCATTGCCTTTAGGGTCGATTCAGATGGATCTCAACAGGATGCCAAAACCGGCCAAGTCTCCCGAGAAGTGCGGTCTGATGGTGCTGGAGAGTGAGAAACATGTCTCTCTGTTTGAGCAGAAATCGGTGAAGGGTTGGTGGCCCTGTGTTGCTGAGTCACATGGAGAGAAGATCCTTGCTGTAAGAATTCACCTCATCCTCACTTGCCGATCAGCTCAGGGTCCCCCGTGCTAACTTGCATTTAGATAGCGCCTTTCACATAGGGGTACTGCTGCCTTCCCGTTGAGTTGTTGGACTGAAGCCCGTTCTCGGGTGGATGTGGGACACCTTGTAGCACTCTTCGAAGAATGCACAATGTTTACCACTCAACCACAAATAAGAGCGACGTCCTGTGGAGATCGTAAATAAAGACAGGAATTGCTACATAAACTCAGAAGATCTGGCAGCATCTGTCTGGAGAGAGTAAGCAGAGTTAATGATTCGAGTCATAGAGTCATAGAGTCACAGCACGGAAACAGACCGTACGGTCCAACTCATCCATGCTGAACAGATATCATAAATTTATCTAATCCCATTTGCCAGCACTTGGCCCATATCCCTCTAAACCCTTCCTATTCATATCCCCATCCAGATGCCTTTTAAATGTTGTAATTGTACCAGCTTCCACCACTTCCTCTGACAGCTCATTCCATACACGTATCACCCTCTGCGTGATAAATTTGCAGCCTTCGGTCCCTCTTATATCTTTCCCCTCTCACTCTAAACCTATGCCCTCTAGTTCTGGACTCCCCGACCCAGGGAAAAGACTTTGTTTATTTATCCCATCCATGCCCCTCATAATTTTGTAAACCGCTGTAAGGTCACCCCTCAACCTCTGACGCTCCAGGGAAAACAGCTCCAGCCTGTTCAGCCTCTCTCTATAGCTCAAACCCTCCAACCCTGGCAACATTCTAGTACTTATGGATTACTGCGTGCAATTCTGGTCTCCTTCCTATTGGAAGGATGTTGTGAAACTTGAAATGTTGCAGAAAAGATTGACAAGGATGCTGCCAGGGTTGGAGGATTTGAGCTATCAGGAAAGGCTGAATAGGCTGGGGCTGTTTACCCGGGAGCGTCGGAGGCTGAGGGGTGACCTTATAGAGGTTTACAAAATCAAGAGGGGCACGGATAGGATAAATAGACAAAGTCTTTTCCCTGGGATTGGGGAGTCAGAACTAGAGGGCATAGGTTTAGGGTGAGAGGGGAAAGATACAAAAGAGACTTAAGGGGCAACCTTTTCACACAGAGGGTGGTACGTGTATGGAATGAGCTGCCAGAGGAAGTGGTGGAGGCTGGTACAATTGCAACATTTAAGAGGCATCTGGATGAGTATATGAATAGGAAGGGTTTAGAGGGATATGGGCCAGGTGGTGGCAGGTGGGACTAGATTAGGTTGGGATACCTGGCCAGCATGGACAAGTTGGACTGAAGGGTCCGTTTCTGTGCTGTACATCTCTATGACTCTATGACTTTAAACCCTTTCAAGTTTCACAACATCTGACATTGTGAACTTGAATTCCAAATGTTTCTCTCTCCACAGATTGATTTGGTGATTTAAAATCTGAAATAGATTGAAAATGTTTTAATTGAAGGTATTGAAAGATACAGGCTGAAGGCTACATAATGGAGTTAGGCCACAGATCAGCCGTGATTTCATTGAATAGAGGAACAGATTCGAGGAGATGAATGGTCTATTCCTGTCCCTATGGATGCTGCTAAACCCACTGAGCTCCTGTAATTCTGGTTGGTTGCCATTACATGGAGATGTCTTGGAGCTTTCTGTGTGCAAATTGGCAATCACAGGAGATAAAGGGAATCAGTGGACAACTCCTGGGAAAAGAGGGTTGTCCAATGAGGAGAGATTGAGTAGGAAATGGACCAACCCTTTCTAGTGGTTAGAAGAGTGAGAGGCGGTCTCATCGAAACATAAATCTTTTTGAGAACTTCACCAAGTGGATGCTGAGTGGTCAAGAGTTTAGATCAGAGTGGTGCTGGAAAAGCACAGCAGGTCAGGCAGCATTCGAGGAGCAGGAAAATCGACGTTTCGGGCAAAAGCCCTTCATCAGGAATAGAGTGGTCAAGAGTCTAGGGACAGCATCTTCCACTCCTGCAGGGGGCGAGCTTGGAGGCAGGAGCAGCACCTCATTAAGGAAGGATGGTGGTGTATCCCAATCCTGACACCTGCCAACCTCCTCCAGAAAAGCCATTTGTTAACATTGGTGCCCTTACTGCCAATTGAAGCCATTAAATGATCAATTAGGAACCAGCTTCAGGCCTCATTCCCCGCCCCCACACACCCCAACACCCCCCACAGTTGTGTGAATTTCGGTGTGATGTTCCTAACCTCTGGATTAAAATGATACACCCCAATCAAAGATCATCAGTGCCTCATTGAGGGATAGGGCATCGGGCAAGAGACTGTCCATTGGACCCAGCCGATTGTCCTTACTCCAGATTCCACTGCCCCCAACCTCCTCTCCCCACTGCGCACCATCTCGAACGTCGCCCCACTCCTCACTCCACTGTGCTTTCTTTTGTTCTGGGGCCTCCTGGTCCTGGGCTCCAGGGGGTGTGCTTCCACCAGCAGCCACAACCTCCTCTGAAGCGCTGCTGAGCACAAGAGCTGTTGGCCTCTGATTGGCTGGCTGCTATCACCGGGCTGGAGGAACAGCATTTCAGTTGCCACTTGGGGACCCTGCAGCCTTCAGGACTCAATATCAAGTTCCATCCTTCCATGTCCGTTGACCCGTCCGCGCAGTCCAGATCTGTCATGTCATGTCATGGCACAGCCAACTCATTCCCATCGTCTCTAGTGTCACCTTTTAAGAATAATATCAAAAGAACGTATAGAAGCAGAATTAGACCATTCGGCCCATCGAGTCTGCACCATCATTGGATCATGGCTGATATGTTTCTCAACCCCATTCTCTTGCCTTCTCCCCATAACCATTAACCCCCCCCCCCCCCTCCAATACCAATCATGACCCTACCTATCTCTATCTTAAATGCACTCAATGACTTGGCCTCCTCAGCCCTCTGTGACAATGAGTTCCACAGATTCCCCACCCTCCGGCTGAAGAAATTCCTCCTCATCTCAGTTCTAAAGGGTCATCCCCTCACCCTGAGGCTGTGCCTTTGGGTCCTACTCTCTCCTATCAGTGGAAACATCTCCTCCACATCCACTCTGTCCAGGTCTCTCTGTAAGTTTCAGTGAGATCCCACTACGCGCCCCCCCTCCCGCCTCCCCATCCTTCTAATCTCTGGACCTAGAGTCCCCAATCGCTTCTCATATGACAAGCCCATCATCCCTGGAATCATTCTTGTGAACCTCCTCTGCCGCCCCCTCCAAGATACGGGCCCCAAAACGGCTCAGTGACAGCACAGCCGCCGTAAAGGGACTGAATGGCCAACTCCTGTTCACATGTCGCACACTTGTGTTTTCTTGCAGATTTCACTGGCCGTGCAGAGCACCTCTGTGGTGTTGTGGGAGGTGCTATAGCAATGCAAGACCTTTCCCTTCCCTACTCTGACAATCTGCTGCTTCCGAATTTGTGAATGTGTCGGGTAAAAGGGCCTGGCTGTCTCTGTTGGCCGAGTGTGGCTGAAGCTCTGATTTTGTTTGGTTTGTGCCTCTTCCCTCGACAGGGCAAAGTGGAGATGACCCTGGAGATCGTGACGGAGGAGGAGAAGGAGGAACGTCCTGCTGGGCAGGGCCGGGATGAGCCCAATATGAACCCGAAACTGGAGCAACCAAAGTAAGGAGGTCTCGGTGTGTGTGGACGCTGTGGGCACTCAGACGCTGCACAGGCAGTCCTCTCCGAGCTTGGCTAAGTCACAAATAGCCATCAGCTCAATCTTAATTCTTGTACAAACAAAATACTGTCAACACAGGGAATGACAGAGCAGGCTTGGCAGCATCTCTGCAGAGACAGGGTGACTCAGAGTTAACGGTTTGAGTCCGTTGACCCTCCTTCAGAACCGTTTCTGATCGTTCTCAGGGTGAGGGCATCATTGGCTTTATTGGCATTTCTTGTCCATTCCTAGCTGCCCCTTAAGGTAGCGGTGAGGTCCCTGTCCCTGGACTCCCAGCAGTCCACTCAGTGAAGGAACTCTCATTGCTGGTGTCAGGGAGAGAGCTCCAGGGTTTGGACTGACAATTGTCAAGCCCAGGGCAGTGTGAGACTTGGACACTTCTCCCTGTTGGCAATGTTGACAGAGGAACAATTAATGCTCCTCTTTACGCAGGATCTGATTGGGGCAAGGCACAGGGGAAAAAAGTGTGATACCAACAGGTAGGGGTTCCATGGCAAACTGATCAGAACACAGTTCATGTACCAATGATGATCGAGGAGTTAAATCAAACATAGAGTCATGGAGTCATGGAGATGTACAGCATGGAAACAGATCCTTCGGTCTAATGCGTCCATGGCGACCAGACATCCCAACCCAATCTAGTCCCACCTGCCAGCACCCGGCCCATATCCCTCCAAACGCTTCCTATTCGTATACCCAGGAGAAAGTGAGGACTGCAGATGCTGGAGATCAGAGCTGAAAATGTGTTGCTGGAAAAGCGTAGCAGGTCAGGCAGCATCCAAGGAGCAGGAGAATCGCATTTTGGGCATGAGCCGAAATTCCTGTAGAAGGGTTCATGCCCAAAACGCGATCCTCCTGCTCCTTGGATGCTGCCTGACCTGCTGCGCTTTTCCAGCAACACATTTTCAGCCCTATTCACATACCCATCCAGATGACTTTTAAATGTTGCAATTGTACCAGCCTCCACCACTTCCTCTGGCAGCTCATTCCATACACACACCACCCTCTGTGTGAAAATGTTATCCCGTAGGTCTCTTTCATAATTTTCCCCTCTCACCTAAACCTATGCCATCTAGTTCTGGACTCCCTGACCCCAGGGAAAAGACTTTAGTCTATTTATCCTATCCACGCTCCTCATGATTTTGTAAACCTCTGTAAGGTCACCCCTCAGCCTCCGACGCTCCAGGGAAAACAGCCCCAGCCTGTCCCTGTAACTCAAATCCTCCAACCCTGACAACATCCTTGTAAGTCTTTTCTGAACCCTTTCAAGTTTCACAACACCTTTCCGATAGGAAGGAGACCAGAATTGCACGCAATATTCCAAAAGTGGCCTAACCAATGTCCTGTACAGCCGCAACATGGCCTCCCAACTCCTGTACTCAATGCTCTGACCAACAAAGGAAAGCATAGCAAACTCCTTCTTCACTATCCAATCTACCTGCGACTCGACTTTCAAGGAGCTATGAACCTACACTCCAAGGTCTCTTTGTTTAGCTACACCTCCCAGGCCCTTACCAAGAAGTGTATAAATCCTGTCCTGATTTCCCTTCCCAAAATGCAGCACCTATACATGTGTATTTGACTCTAATCTCCATCACTGGGCATTCTTCTCACCTCATGTCTGTATCAATAACATTTCATTGCACTGAGTAGTCCTCAGCTGCATTACTGCTGTATCACCTGACTTCAGGGCTGGGAGAAGGTTGTCTTTGCCCATCAAGATTGCTATGTTTGAGAATTTGGACAGACAGTCCCCTCTATCACTTTCCTGCCTAATGATGATAGTGACAGTTACCGTCCTGTTTGCCGTTCCTTCACCGTCACTGGGTCAAATTCCTGGAATTCCCTCCCTCAGGGCATTGTGGGTCAACCCACAGCACATGGACTGCAGCGGTTCAAGAAGGCAGCTCACCCCCATCTTTTCAAGGGGCAACTAGGGACGGGCAATAAATGCTAGGCCTAGCCAGCATCACCCAATGAGTGATTTGAAAAACATTTCACTTCTGGGTCCGTTCCTTCCTGATGTCGAGGTGCTGGTGTTGGACTGGTGAGGCCGAAGTCAGAAGTCACACAACATCAGGTTATTGTCCAACAGATTTATTTCAAATCACAAGCTTTCAGAGCATTGCCCCTTCATGCGTTGCTTTGGCTTATAATGTTTTTATAAATTATTCTCACACCCTTTCGTCCCTTGCTGTACCTGACCCTTGACCTGCCTTCGACCTTGTCTTGCTGTTTGACCCCAATCATGCCCTTTCACTGGCTGTGTGCCCAGTGGAATCAAGCATTGGGTGTGAAACTCCAGTTGCCTCACACTGAGAGAAACGAAGGTCAGTTTAACCATTCATTGTGTTCCCTTTTGTACGCCCAGCTTTGTGGGAGTTGGGTGGGGAGAGGTTAAGATGGCAACTGAACTCTAAGATTAACGGTTCCCGTACTGGGATGCTTAGAGGCTAAGCAGTCCAGCCCTGGCCATCACCTTGTGACCAATTGATTCCATTCACTGACAAGGACATAGAAGTGAGGTGATGTTAAATGGAATTAAAAACAGCTCTGGCTCTCTCACATCTCTGACAGTGGCATCAGTTTTAACGCAGGGCCCCTTAACAATTCCAATACACCCCCTGTACTTGGAGCACACTGGAGCTGGATAGAAATCACAGAATTTACAGTACAGAAGGAGGCCATCCAACGCATTGTGTCCAAACCAGATCTTGAAAGAGCAAACGCAGCAAGTCCTGTCCTCCAGCCCTATCTCTGTAGTCCTTTAGATCCCTGTCAACTACTTCAACTCTGGCCCATACCTGTGTCCCTGGATCAGTGAGGGAGAGGGATCATTGGCTTCTGTGTCACCAAGTTCCAGAAGAACAAGAACTCATGCACCTCCCACAGCCGAACGGTGTCTCGGACTGTTTTCGAGCTGACCTTGAAAGTGTTGTTGTTGTACTGTAGCTGGCTGGTTGAATATGAACTTGACGAGCCTTGGTAACTGCAGCAAGTTCTAACCATCTCCTCATCATTGTGTGATAGGCGACCAGACACCTCCTTCCTCTGGTTCACCTCCCCCTTGAAGACCCTGAAGTACATCGTCTGGAGGAAGTTCCGGTGGGTGATCCTGGCGTTTTTGGTGTTCCTTATCCTGATTCTGTTTGTCGTCATCTTCCTTTACTCCTTCCCGGTGAGTTTGACAGACGACTGGTTGTGCCTACACCATGCACACAGGTTTTTTTCCATCCTTTGACAGGGTGTGGGAGTCATTCTACAAAGCCCTGGTTCGACCACATTTGGAATATTGTGTTCAGTTCTGGTCACCTCATTATAGGAAGGATGTGGAAGCTTTAGAGAGGGTGTAGAGGAGATTTACCAGGATGCTGCCTGGACTGGAGGGCATGTCTTGTGAAGAGAGGTTGAAGGAGCTCGAGCTTTTCTCATTGGAGAGAAGAAGGATGAGAGGTGACTTGATAGAGGTGTACAAGATGTTGAGAAATAGAGTGGACAGCCAGAGACTTTTCCCCAGGATGGAAATGGCTGTCACAAGCGGGCATCATTCTAAGGTGATTGGAGGAAAGTATAAGGGAGATGTCAGAGGTAGGTTCTTTACCCAGAGAGTGGTGGGTGTGTGGGATGCAATGCCAGCGGTGGTAGTAGAGTCAGAGACATGAGGGACATTTAAGTGACTCTTGGATAGGCACATGAATGATAGTAAAATGAAGGGTATGTAGGTTATCCTGAACTTAGAGTAGGATAAAAGGTCAATGCAACATGTTCTATGTTCTACTAATCATTTGTAATTACTCTGAGCGGCTTACTCTGCCATTTCTGAAGGTAGGTAAGAGGTCATCATGTTGCTGTGGTTCTGGAGTCACATGTAGGCCACCTCAGGCATGGGAGGCAGATTTCCATCCCTGAAGGACATTAGTGAACCAATTTAATCAATTAATGTTAGTTTCATGATCATGAAACTAGATTTAGGAATTGATTATAAATTCTACCAGTCGCCAAGTGGGATTTGAACCCATGACAGAGCATTAGCCTGATTAAGGGATATGCTAATTAGGTATCACGCGGCTGGAGCACCAACTCTGTACTTTCCTGCCTTTTCCCCATAACCCTTGATTTCCTCCCTGATCAAAAACCTGTCTACCTCAGCCTTGAGTACACTGGATGACCCAATCTCGTAAAGAATTCCATAGCTTGACTCCCCTCTGGGGGAAGTACGTCCTCCTCATCTCTGTCTCCCTCCCTTCACTGAGATTATACCTTCTGGAGGGAATTGGCTTAGCTCAGTTGGCTGGATCGTCGATTGACAGAGTAATGTTTTGCCAAGAGCATGGGTTCAAATTCCCATCACCGGATTGAAAGTTACCATGAAGGACTCTCCTTCTCAATCTTTTCCCTCATCTGAGGTCTGGTGACCCTCAGGTTAAATCCCCACCAGTCGCTTCTCTCTAATGAGAGAGCAGGCCCCATGGCCTGGTAAGACGATGGTGACACAGCAACAATTGTCTGGTCCTCTCCCTCAAGGGGAAACAACCTTTTACATTGCCAAAGAATCATGTGTTACAGCTGGATTATGTGTTGAAACTCTACAGTCATTGACAGAGAAATGATTGTTCCCTGGTCATTGAGCCCAGAATAAAGGGGCACAGGTTTATATCCTGAAGAAGGGCCTGTGCCCGAAACGTCGAATCTCCTGTTCCCTGGATGCTGCCTGACCTGCTGTGCTGTTCCAGCAATAAAGTTTCAACTTTTATAATTAAAATCAAGCGACTTGGGGGTGAATTGTGAAAATCTGAGGCAGGCTGCTCCAAAAGGCCATGGACTCTGGAGTGGAATTTAGAAAACTTAGATAAGGTCTTGTTGGGTATTTCTCTTCAAGGAAATGAGTTAGGATTCCAGATATAACCTCATTCAATTTGCCGAATGGGCTTCAGCAGCTGAATGGTGTCCTTCTGTTCCTGTGTAACAGGATTGAGGGGCTGAATGGCCTCCTGTCCCTGTGTAACAGGATTGAGGGGCTGAATGGCGTCCTTCTGTCCCTGTGTAACAGGATTGAGGGGTTGAATGGCCTCCTTCTGTTCCTCTGTAACAGGATTGAGGGCCTGAAAGGCTTACTTCTGTTCCTGTGTAACAGTGTTGAGGGGCTGAATGGCCTCCTCCTGTTCCTGTGTATAAGGATTGAGGGGCTGAATGGCCTCCTCCTGTTCCTGTTTAATGAGCTGAAGGGGCTGAGTGGCCTCCTCATGTTTCAATGCAGCCTTGATGTCAAGGGTTCTCACTCTCACCTTACTGAAATAATTCTGCAGAGGCCAATATCCGTCACCAAATCACCCTTCATTTACACGTGGAGAGTCCTTGAGACTGATCCAACTCCCTCAGAGCCAGCTCTCAGAGTGAACAGAACCTCTGACACTCCTGTTTATATCTGTCAGCCAGGGCTCCCTGTTTGCACCAGATTAACAGCCCCAGTCAGGGAACTCATATTCTATGAGGTCTACCTGGCTGACCTCGTTACAATTACTCCCCTCCCCTCTGGAATTCAGCTCTTTTGTCCATGTTTGACCCAAGGCTGTAATGAGGTCAGGAGCTGAGTGACCCTGGTGGGACCCAAACTGGGTGTCACTGAGCAGGTTATTGCTGAGCACTGTTGATGACACCTTCCATCAGGTTACTGACGATCGAGAGGATTGGTTGGATCTGATTGGTCCTGCATTCAGACACACGTGGGTGATTTGTCATATTGTCTGTTGATGTTAGGATCGGATTAGAGGAGCTTGGCCTGGGGATGCAGCAAGTTCTGGAATGCAATCTCAAGTCCTAGTGTTGGAATGTTGTTCGAGCCCATAGCCTCTAACTAGGTTTGCGTGGGAGACAGTATCACATTTGGCCCATGCTCTGTACATGTAAAGAATTGATGCCTAACTTCTCTAGGCCTTGGCATGGCTCCAGGCCTACCTCCTAGCCTGGAGGTAGCACAAGGATCAGTGATTGACAATGATACATGAAAGGATGAGGGTCACCAAATACAACATTTCCAGGTTTACTGATGACACAAAACTGGGAGGGATTGGGAATTGTGAGGAGCTAAATTGTGAGTTTAGCTTTATGTTTCCTGGCTGAGAGATCCACTTAATGCCTCTCCCCCGACTCTCTCCATCCCTGCCCTCCCATTGCCGCTACCACCAGTGGAAAGAGATTTGCTATCTCATCTTATTATTTATTCTAAATGCCTCATTGCGATCACAGTTAAATCTCAAATACTCCAGGGGACACGTGGCTGTTTGTATAATCTCTCCTCATGATCTAAGATTTGTAGCTAACTGGTTAACCTCTTGCTGTAGACTTGGCTAGAACCCAGATGCTCCATCTCCCAGGAGTGATCCTATAGGAGGGTTCCATTGATCCCAGTGATGTACAGAGACCAGAGGGAAATAGCCGGATGCATTGAGAACTCGGGCGGCTTCGGATTTCCCTGTATTAAGGGTGGATTTCAGGCATGGTACATCAAGGATGAGGAAGGGATTCAGACTGATTGGCACTTGTGGGAACGCCCAATGGGATTAAAGGCTGATGAATATCCTCAGCCACAAATGTCTGAGGGTCTACAGTGTGACACCCCCCACCCCTGTAGGAAGAGGGATCAATAGACAGAGGGAGGAGTGCCGTGGGTATAAAAAACTGGAGGAAAGATGAATGAGTGATGGATGAGAGGGGAGGGAATGGATTTCGAGCTGGGATGGCGGAGAGTTGGTTAGAAGATTGGGGAACAGTCATTGGACATAAGTTAAGGAGAGTTGACTGAACAGAAACAGTTGGGTAATGAGGTGAGTTTAATGGGTAGCAGAGCACAGATAGAGATTGAGGATATGAGAGGTGACATCAAAATGTAGGGCAAGAGGATTCATCAGCAAATGTACAGATAAAGGAGAGATAGTTGGTTAGAGGAATAGTGTAGAAATCGATTCTTGAACTTGGGATAGAGGGCGGTATATGGCCACGGATCAAGAAGGAGTTGACAGCGAGGAAACAGAGAGTGGGAATGAATGGGCCATTTTCCAAATGGT
Source organism: Chiloscyllium plagiosum (assembly GCF_004010195.1). Lineage (NCBI taxonomy): Eukaryota > Metazoa > Chordata > Chondrichthyes > Orectolobiformes > Hemiscylliidae > Chiloscyllium > Chiloscyllium plagiosum. The sequence goes on from NC_057710.1 coordinate 5,088,725, forward strand.
AGGTAGTCACGAGTGAAGTAGCGCAAGGATCAGTGATTGACAATGATACGTGAAGGGATGAGGACCACCAAATAGAACATTTCCAGGTTTACTGATGACCCAAAACTGGGAAGGATTGGGAATTGTTGAGTGAGTGGGCAGACACGTGGCAGATGCAGCATAACACGGTTGAATGTGAAGCTGTACACTTTGATATGAAAAACAGAAAGGAAGAGTGAGATATTGGGAAGTGTGAATGTACAAAGGGATCTGGGTGTCCTTGTACACCAGCCAATGGAAGTAGACAGATGGGTTCAGCAAGCAATGAGGAAGGGAAATGGTACACTGACCTTCATTGCAAGAGGGTTTGAGTTCAGAAGCAGGGATGGCTTACTGCAGTTATATAGGGTACTGGTGAGATCACAGCTGGAGTATAGTGAGCAGTTCTGGTCTCCCTCCCTCAGGAAGGGGATAGAGGGAGCACAGCGGGGGTTCACGAGGTTGATACTGGGGTTGACAAGACTGTCCTATGGGGAGAGATTGGTTTGACTGGAGCTGAAATGAATAAGGTTGAGAAGTATGAGAGGTGGATCTGATTGAAATGAATAAAATTCTAACATGGCTGGATAGACTGGACGCAGAGAGGATATTTTCCCTGGGTGGGGCGTCTAGAACCAGGGGCACAGTTTCCGAATATGGGATAGACCATTTAAGCATGAGATGAAAGATTTTTTCACTCAAAGGCTGTGGAATTCTCAACACAGAAGGTTGTGGAGGTCAAGGATATTATTCAAGAAAGAGACAGATAATTTTCTGTAGATTTCAAGGGGATATGGGGAGAAAGTGAGAAGATGGCTTTGAGATAGAGGACCATCCATGATCATATTGAATGGTGGAACAGGCTCAAGGGGCTGAGTGGCCTACTCCTGGGCCAGGTTTCCATGACCAGGTTTACGTTGCTGGGTAGAAGCTGGCGCAAGGTCTCAGAGAATAGACACCGAGGTAGAAACATTGGATTAAAACATTAGAGAGCTTGAACCGAGCTGGGCTGTTTTAATAACATTGCAATCTGCACACGATAGAAGATGAATCTAACTCTTTGCATCCATTTCCACAGGAATATGCTGCTATGAAGTTGGTGAAACCTTTCAGCTGAGGCCTTCCAATTGGAAAGGAGCAGGATGAGGTGGAGGTCTCCAGGTCAATGCTGTCCACACCTCACCTCCAGTGGGTACCTGTGCTTACAGGGAACAGTATAGCCTTCCAATAGGAGATTACCAGCCTCATGCCCAACGCTTGCAGCCAGTCATGGGTAGCTAGCCGGTGCCATCCCCGCTGGCGTTTCACTGCTTTTACACACTGTCGGTGTTAGACAGAGGTGCCCGGGTTTGCTCACCAACCCTGCTTACTCCGATCTCCGCTGACTTATACTCCTCTCCCTCTCTCTCTTCCTCCATGCTTTCTCTCTCTCTCTCTGGCCAAGCTCACATGTAGAGGCTTCATCAAAGAGTGGGTGGACGTTGCAATTGGAACCGTGTAATGGCGAAACAGCTGCCTCTTCTGTATGCACTGTACCTGTGGCTTTAGACCTGGGGTTGTTACTTCTATTGCACTGCGAGACCCCTCTTCTCCTCCAAAACCCCCATCCAACCCTGTGCCTCAAGATTGCTCTCCCCACCCGCTGGTGAAAATCAGACCCACATCTATGACCGGCCAAGGAAGCTGGAGGGCAATGGGAGTCAGTACCTGAGGTGGCGGCTGGGCACCCAGTCAAAGAAAGCCTTAGTGGGCGGCACGGTGGCACAGTGGTTAGCACTGCTGCCTCACAGCGCCAGAGACCTGGGTTCAATTCCCGCCTCAGGCGACTGACTGTGTGGAGTTTGCACGTTCTCCCCATGTCTGCGTGGGTTTCCTCCGGGTGCTCCGGTTTCCTCCCACAGTCCAAAGATGTGCAGGGTCAGGTGAATTGGCCATACTAAATTGCCCGTAGTGTTAAGTAAGGGGTAAATGTAGGGGTATGGGTGGGTTTCGCTTTGGCGGGTCGGTGTGGACTTGTTGGGCCGAAGGGCCTGTTTCCACGCTGTAATCTAATCTAATCTAATCTTGTCGTTATTAAACGCGCCTTCCATCGTCTCCTGCCTTTGGGACCTCAATGGCACAAAAGACATGAACGAAGGACTTTCCTGTTAAAGGTGGTGCCTTACACATGACGCCCTGTCAAGCCCTTTCAAAGACATCTCCCACCACATTCGATAACAAATCAAGAAACAGAATGTTCACTGCTTTTATCTGATCCCTAACGTGCTCTCTATACCACCATCAGCTTCTTTTTATTCATTGATGGGCTGTGGGTGTCTCTGGCTCGCCCAGCGTTTATTGCCCGTCCCTAATTGCCCTCGAGAAGGTGCTGGTGAGCTGCCTCCCTTTTTTTTCCAGATTTTTCAGCAAATCGTTTTTTTTTGTTTTGAGCCCTGCCCGAATGACGTTACTATGTGAGAGAATGAGTGGTAAATGGAGCTGAATCTTTCCTCTCCGGCGCTACTGAATGGCAATGTATTAGCCAAGCAACATTACAGGACAGTATTATAGGAACTGCACTTACTCTGCTCATATCCACTGTACAAAACACTGACGTCTCAATAATCTGAAACCCTCACTGAGAAATAACCACTCAGTGGTTAGCACTGCTGCCTCACAGCTCCAGGGACCTGGGTTCGATTCTAGCCTCGGGCGACTGACTGTGTGGAGTTTCCACGTTCTCCCCGTGTCTGCATGGGTTTCCTCCGGGTGCTCCGGTTTCCTCCCACAGTCCAAAGATGTGCAGGTCAGGGTGAATTGGCCATGGGGAATACAGGGTTACAGGGATAGGGTAGGGAACGAGGGTCTGATTGGGACGCTGCTCAGAGGGTGCTTGTGTCTGAATGGCCTGTTTCCACACTGTAGGGAATCTATGATTCTATCACCCTGGGGCCTGGAGATCTCCCTCCACACTAGGGCCTGGAGATCTCCCTCCACACTGGGGCCTGGAGATCTCCCTCCACACTGGGGCCTGGAGATCTCCCTCCAAACTGGGGCCTGGAGATCTCCCTCCACACTGGGTCCTGGAGATCTCCCTCCACTCTGGGGCCTGGAGATCTCCCTCTACACTGGAGCCTGGAGATCTCCCTCCACACCCCTCTACACTGGAGCCTGGAGATCTCCCTCCACACTGGGGCCTGGAGATCTCCCTCTACACTGGGGCCTGGAGATCTCCCTCCACACTGGGGCCTGGAGATCTCCCTCCACTCTGGAGCCTGGAGATCTCCCTCTACACTGGAGCCTGGAGATCTCCCTCCACACTGGGGCCTGGAGATCTCCCTCTACACTGGAGCCTGGAGATCTCCCTCCACACTGGGGCCTGGAGATCTCCCTCTACACTGGAGCCTGGAGATCTCTCTCCACACTGGGGCCTGGAATCTCTCTCCACACTGGAGCCTGATGATCACCCTCCTCACTGGGGCCTGGAGATCCCTCTCCACCTTGGGACCTGGTGATCCCTTTCCACCCTGGGATCTGGTGATCTCCCTCTCCTTCCTGAGGCCTGGCAATCTCCCTCCACCCTGAGACTTAGCGATCTCCCTCCACCCTGGGGCCTAGAGATCTCCCTCCACCCTGAGGCCTGGAGATGCCCAAAATAAGGTGTCTTTTTTTTTTTTGCAGATATAAAACCTGCCGTAGAAATGCAATATCTTTCTGATCTATACAAAGAAACTTTTTCAATTCTTGGAGAAATCCCACATGAAGTAGGAACTGCCTAAACGTTAGTGTTAGACTTTCAGGAGGGGAATCAGGAAGGATGGAACTTGCTGTATAGTGAGATAAGGACCAATGCAAAAACTCCAAAATTCAGTCTCTACACTTTATGCTGTGGGAGGATAAACGATGGTCAAGCTAACTCTGATTGGTTGAGATACTGCTATGGAGAAAATGAAAGCAGATTCCAAGTTCCTGGATAATTCAAGTGTTGGTAGAGAATGGATCCCTGTGTCGCCTACAGTGAGCATAGGTGAACCACATGGGGAGCTGTCTGTTCAATGCATTGGGCCAGAGAACTGTGGAACCAAAATCTTCAGGAACTTATTTTTCTCTCCAGCAATACTTGACTTGTCCCTCAATCCATGGAGAAGGAGTCTGGCACTCTCTATCCTGAAAAATCTATGGATGTCATGTTCATTGACACATAGAAGATTGCGATCGATGGCTTTTTGTTCAGCAAGGGGTAAGGGGCAAGGATGTGTAAATGAGGTTGGGATGATCGAACAGATTATAACGTAAATGAGAAGCTGAATGGCCCTGTGTCCCTATATCCCCCACCGTACCCACCTTGTCACACAGTCCTTCTTGGGGTGGGCAGAAGCATGAGAGGGGAATGCGCTGAGTGTTGGTTGATGTGAAGAAATAACTGATTTTGTTGTTGGTTTTGCAAGAATATGAATCTTGACGTGTTTGAATTTAAAATAAATAAATATATATATATTTTAAAAACATTGAGATTGCTATATTTTCAGATGTTTTTCTGAAGCAGACAGCAGTGCTGTTTCTCACCCCCCTGTCTTTCTTGCTCATTCATGGACCCCAAGGCCTGTATAGAATTGATAGTGTTTACCCAATGATGTACAACAGTGTAACCAGCAGTCATAAGAATGGAACCCTATGTTAGGAACTGCATGCTGCAATCATGCATGTTCCCAATTGTTATGTGAATTATGTAACCTTAATTGTATTTCCTATCATTCAAGGAAAGACTTTGGAGTGCAGGTTCATAGCTCCTTGAAAGTGGAGTCGCAGGTAGATAGGACAGTGAAGAAAGCGTTTGGTATGCTTTCCTTTACTGGTCAGACTACTGAGTACAGGAGTTGGGAGGTCATGTTGCGGCTGTACAGGACATTGGTTAGGCCACTGTTGGAATATTGCGTGCAATTCTGGGCTCCTTCCTATCGGAAAGATGTGAAACTTGAAAGGGTTCAGAAAAGATTTACAAGGATGTTGCCAGGGTTGGAGGATTTGAGCTATAGGGAGAGGCTGAACAGGCTGGGCAGAGGGTGGTACGTGTATGGAATGAGCTGCCAGAAGAAGTGGTGGAGGCTGGTACAATTGTAACATTTAAGAGGCAATTGGATGGGTATACGAATAGGAAGGGTTTGGAGGGATATGGGCCGGGTGCTTGCAGGTGGGACTAGATTGGGTTGGGATATCCGGTTGGCATGGACGGGTTTGACCGAAGAGTCTCTTTCCATGCTGTATGTCTCTATGACTCTCTGACTCTATGGTATGGGCCTAGTGTGGGAAAATGCGACCACTGTAGATAATGGTGTATTTTCAGCAGTACAGACTTGATGGGCCAAAGGGCCTTATGTGTTCGATACGATTCTAAGATTCTAAAATCACTTGGTTCTCCCAAACTCACCATATATCTAAATGTAACAGCTGCTTGAGAGAGCTAGTTCAAATAAGTTGGGCCAAATGACCTCCTTCATCCTGATTAAGTTCCATAATTTAGTGATCTGTTTCAAATTACACATATCCCACTCCAGAATTGGTGCTGAGTAACCATCACTAGACAGCAACCATTATAAATTGTCCATAGGTCCCTTACTGTGAATTACAGAGTAAGAAGAAGATGTTCAGGGCTTTAAACCAGTTCTTTTTTGCATACAAAACAGCCCGAGAGTTTACCCAGATCATTGGGGAACAGTGTGATTTCGGGAGAGCCAATGAGCAATCTGTAAAAAGATATTTTTAAAAACTTGCATTTGAATTGCACCTTTCATAACTGCCAGATGTTTCAATGAGCTTTGGAGCAAATAAGGTGGTTTTGGAAAGTAGTCACTGCTGTAGTATAAGAAATGATGTGGTCAGGCACAGCAAGCTCCCACAAACACCAACCTCGAAAATACCAAGGAAAGTGACACTTTTGAAACGTTGATTGTGGAATTAGGAGGAAAATGTTTGACTGGTTGGAGTCATTTCTGGAACATAGGAAGATTGTTGTGATTTGTTGGGGTTCATAACACAATAAGATATCGGAGTAAATGAGTCATTCAACCCAATGAGTCTGCTCCACCATTTGATCATGGCTGATAGGTTTCTCAACCCCATTCTCCTGCCTTCTCCCCGTAACCCTTGATCCCCCTTAAAAATCAAGACCCTGTCTATCTCTGTCTTAAATACACTCAATGACTTGCCCTCCCCAGCCCTCTGCGGCAATGAGTTCCACAGATTCCCCACCCTCTGGCTGAAGACGTTCCTACTCATCCCAGTTCTAAAGGGTCGTCCATTCACTCTGAGGCTGTGCCCTCAGGTCCTGGTCTTTCCCACTAGTGGAAGTATCTACACTTGCAGTCACCTGTGTTCCAGGACATCTCTGCAGGAGTTCCTCAGGGTAGCGTCCTAGGTCCAACTATCTTCAGCTGCTTTATCAATGACCTTTCCTCCATCACAAGGACCAAAGTGGGGATGTTGGCCGATGATTGCACAATGTTCAGCACCATTCGTGACTCCTCAGGTACGGAAGCAACCAGTGTTCAAATGCAACAAGATCTGCACAATATCTAGGCTTGGGCTGACAATGGACGAACAACATTTGCACCACACAATGGCCAGGCAATGGCCATCTCCACTAAGTGACAATCTAACCACCACCCATTTGGCATTCAATTGACATTCAATGACTGAAATATTACTTGAGAACAAACAGTGTCTCAGTTTAAAGTCTCATGTAAAAGATGACATCTCTGACAGGACAGCACTCAGAGAGTCATAGAGATGTACAGCATGGAAACAGACCCTTCGGTCCAACCTGTCCATGCCGACCAGCTATCCCAACCCAATTTAGTCCCACCTGCCACAACCCGCCCCATATCCCCCCAAACCCTTCCTTTTCATATACCCATCCAAATGCCTCTTAAATGTTGCAATTGTACCAGCCTCCACCACTTCCTCTGGCAGCTCATTCCACACACGTACCACCCTCTGTGTGAAAATGATGCCCTTGAGGTCTCTTTTATATCTTTCGCCTCTCACCCTAAACCTATGCCCTCGAGTTCTGAACTCCCCCACCACAGGGAAAAGACTTTGTCTATTTATCCTATCCATGCCCCTCATGATTTCATAAACCTCTATAAGGTCACCCCTCAGCCTCCGACGCTCCAGGGAAAACAGCCCCAGCCTGTTCAGCCTCTCCCTGTAGCTCAAATCCTCCAACCCTGGCCACATCCTTGTAAATCTTTTCTGCACCATTTCAAGTTTCACAACATCCTTCCGATCGGAAGGAGTCCAGAATTGCATGCAATATTCCAAACGTGGCCTAACCAATGTCCTGTACAGCAGCAACATGACCTCCCAACTCCTGTACTCAATACTCTGTCCAATAAAAGAAAGCATACCAAACGCCTTCTTCACTATCCTATCTACCTGCGACTCCACTTTCAAGGAGCTATGAACCTGCACTCCAAGGTCTCTTTGTAACACTCCCTTCCAAATCATTTATGTAAATGACAAAAAGTAGAGGACCCAGCACCGATCCTTGTGGCGCTCCACTGGTCACAGGCCTCCAGTCTGAAAAACAACCCTCCACCACCACCCTCTGTCTTCTACCTTTGAGCCAGTTCTGTATCCAAATGGCTAGTTCTGTCTGTATCCCATGAGATCTAACCTTGCTAATCAGTCTCCCATGGGGAACCTTGTCAAATGCCTTACTGAAGTCCATATAGATCACAACTACAACTCTGCCCTCATCAATCCTCTTGGTTACTTCTTCGAAAAACTCAAGTTTGTGAGACATGATTTCCCACACACAAAGCCATGTTGACTATCCCTAATCAGTCCTTGCCTTTCCAAATACATGTAAATGTAGTCCCTCAGGATTCTCTTCAACGACTTTAGATTAGATTTGATTCCCTACAGTGTGGAAACAAGCCCTTCGGCCCACCAAGTCCGTACCGACCCTCCGAAGAACAACCCGTCCAGACTCATTCTCCTACATTTACCCCTGTACCTAACACTATGGGCAATTTAGCATGGCCAATTCACCTAACCTGCACATCTTTGGACTGTAGGAGGAAACCAGAGCACCCGGAGGAAACCCATGCAGGGAGAATGTGCAAACTCCACACAGACAGCTCCCGGGTCCCTGGAGCTGTAGGCAGCAGGGCTAACCACTGAGCCACCGTGCTGCCCCAAAAACATCAGGCTCTCCAGTTAATAGCTCCCTGGCTTCTCCTTGCCCTGGACTGGAAGCTGGGAGGGAGCTGTATATTGGTGAGACCACATTTGGAGTACTGCATGCAGTTCTGGTTGCCTGATTATAGAAAATATATTATTAAACTAGAAACATTCACTGGGATGCTACCTGGACTGGAATGTTTGAGTTATAAGGAGAGGTTGGATAGGCTGGGACCTTGTTATAGAACATAGAACATAGAAGAATACAGCGCAGTACAGGCCCTTGGGCCCTCGATGTTGCGCCGATCCAAGCCAACCTAAACTACACTAACCCACTATCCTCCATATACCTATCCAATGCCCTCTTAAATGCCCATAAAGAGGGAGAGTCCACCACTGTTACTGGCAGGGCATTCCATGAACTAACGACTCGCTGAGTGAAGAACCTACCCCTAACATCAGTCCTATATCTACCCCCCCATCTGTTTTTTTTTGTGCCAAAACGTGGCGAGCTGTCTCACAGACTCGTCAAGGAACAGCCTGACATAGTCATACTCACAGAGTAACCCCTTACAGATAATGGCCAGACACCACCATCACCATCCCTAGATAGACAGTGTGATGATGGAAAAGCACAACAGGTCAGGCAGCATCCA
>NC_057710.1:5098502-5107570 GCF_004010195.1 Chiloscyllium plagiosum
ACAATGCCCTGTTCCTGGGTAAATACTGAAGAAAAGTATTCATTCAGTGTCTCCCCAATCTCTTCCGCCTCCACACACAACTTCCCCCTACTATCCTTGACTGGACCTATTCCTACCCTAGTCATTCTTTTATTCCTAACATACCTATAGAAAGCCTTAGGGTTTTCCCTAATCCTATCGACTAAGGACCTTTCATGTCCCCTCCTTGCTGCTTGTTCCCTGGAGATAGGAGACTGAGGGGTGACCGTATCAAGGTCTGTAAAATGATGAGAGGCAGAGATAAGGTAGCTAGCCAACAGCTTTTCCCCATGGTAGGGGGAGTCTAAAACTAAAGCTCATTGGCTTAAGGTGAGAGGGGGGAGTTACAAAAAGGGTCCAGAGAGGCAATTTTTCATGCAGAGGGTAGTGAGTGCCTGGAATGAGCTACCAGAGGTAGTGGAGAAAGTGAGTACAATTTTGTCATTTAAGAAACATTTTGACAGGTACATGGATGGGATAGGTACTGGGGGGAGGGAAGTGGGAGGAATGGACCAAACGCACTCAGATGGGACTAGTTTAATTGTGAAAGATAGGCAGCATAGGCAAGTTGGGCTGAAGGGTGTGTTTCCATACTGTAAACCTCTATGATTCTGTGGTTTTTGGAGTGGAACTTAGACTGACAAACTTTGATCTTGAAGACAAGGGAACTGCCCATCTGAACTACAGCTCCTACTGCCTTAACCAGCTCCACTTCATTGACAGAAGGGAATCAGTCCCATAAGATCCTGTAAATAAGGAGCAAGTGGAGGCCATTCAGCCCTTCGAGCTTGCTCCACCATTCATTAGGACATGGCTCGTCTGATTTGAACGTGAAATCTGCATTCCTGCATCTCCCCGAGAATTTTTCATCCGTTTGGTCATCCCAGAATCTATTAACCTGTGCCTTCAAAATATACAAAGATTCTACATTCATTGTCTTTTTAATCCATTCAGAGGATGAGGGTGTTACTGGTTAGGCTGACATTTATTGCTCATCCCTGGTTTCCCAGAGGATAGGTAAGAGTCAACCATGTTGCTGTGGGTCTGGAGTCATGTGTAGGCCAGAGCAGGTAAGGATGGCAGTTTCCTTCCCTGAAGTTCATCGGGAACCAGATGAGTTTTTCCAACAATCAGCAATGGATTCCTGGTCATCATTCGATTCTTAATTCCAGGTATTTATTGACTTCCAATTCCACCATCTGATTCGACCCTGGGCCACCCCTGACTCTGGATTAACAGTCTAGCAATAACACCACTAGGCCATCGCCTCGGCCCCTCCTCCTTTTGAGGAAGGGAATTCCAAAGCCTCACAATCCTCAGAGAGTTAGAAAATGTTTCCTCATCTCTGTTTTAAATTGGCAGCTCCTTCTTTTTAAACTGTGATCCCTTCGTTCTTGCTTTTCCCACAAGAGGAAGCACGCTTTCAACATCCAGTCAAGTCTCCTCAGGATCTTGCTCCATACTGGAGGAGGACTTGACAGGGGAACAAAAAAAAAGCCTGTAAATTGAGGGAAAGGAGGGATCCCGTAGGAGATCAGAGAGTGCCCTGAGCCCAGGTTTCCTAGCCACTACAGGTGAAATTCAAAGCAGGGACTCCCTGAGATGGGAAGACTAATGCCACGGAAAACAACAGGAATTCAGCAATGCAGGAGGTGAGTTCCACATTCAAGTAAACGGTCATCCTAATGGTGGTAGATTCCAGCCCTATCTTGAGGGCCATGTTGAGGTAATGCCCTCGTCTGGGGATGAGGGGTGACCTTAGTAACTACCCTCCCCCTCCTGAGCCGGTCCATGTCCACAGTCATCGATTCACCAGAATATGGCCATGTGATTCATGAGCTCTTCAAAAAGTTGTCTCATTACTGGAGTCCTCCCCATTCTTTCCCCGTAACCTGCTTGATATTCTCCTTTTACAAATATTTATCTGATTCTCTTTTGCCATTCGTCCTGCTACCACCATCCTTTCAGATCACGCCAACTCCCTGTGTGAGAATAAGCAGTCTCCTCAGCACCTTTAAATTTTTGCCAATGACTTGACATCGATGTCTTCTGCTTTCTCTCTTTTAGTTTAGACTGAGGATGTAGTTATTGTTCGGTGTAGATTCACTCCTGTCCCGTTCTTGCTGAGAGTCTCGGAGTTGACGTTGGCAGTTCCCACAATGCCACAGGCTCCATCTCTGTTGGGTTCATTCTCTGACGTTGTCAATCTCGACAGAAGCAACTACGCAATGGAAAAATATAATCTTGAAAAGGATTGAAGAAATGAAATTCTGAAGAGCTGTCCATGATTTCAACCTCCAACCTACTCAGCCGGATGTTAAATTTAAAACAGATTTCAAATTAAATTCATACCCGGTTATTAACCCTGTCACGCTGATAATGTACAGGAGTTAAATCTGCAAACATACAGTAAGGAAAGACCCCACACCTTAAACTGATGGGCGAGGTCAGAGGGGATGAGCGAGAGTAGTCACCAGGCCAGGAGCACCAAGGAGATGGAAGGATGACAGAGAAATGAAAGAGGCAACAGGGGAAGAGAAGATAGTAAAGGGAGAAAAGCAAAATAAAAGGGGAGAAAGCTTGCTCATGTACTTTGCACCCACCCCTTCCCACCTTTATTGATCAAGGCACTGAATCTAAGAGCTAGGAGGTTATACTGGAGCTGTATATAACATCCGCTAGGCCCCAGCTGGAGTACTGTGTGCAGTAATGGTCTCCACACTATAGAATGAAGATGATTGCCCTGGACAAAGTGTAGGGGAGAGTCAGCAGGATGCTGAGGTAGATGCTGAAGATCTGAAACAATCACAGGGAATGCTGGAGAAACTCAGCTGGTCTGGCAGCATCTGTGGAGAAAGAAACCGAGTTAACGTTTCGAGTCCTGCGATGCTTCCTCAGAACGGGACCGGTCCCCTCACCTTCCATTCGCACCTTCTCCCCACACCAGGAATCGTAGAGGATTGAACTCCTGCTTGTTTACCTCCTCCCTCCCCACTTTCCAAGGCCCTAGACATACTTCCCGGGTAAAGCAGCAAATTACCTGCACTTCACTCCATCTCATCTACTGTATTAACTGCTCACAATGTGGTCTCCTCTGCACTGGGGAGGTGAAATGGAGACTGGGTGATCATTTTGCAGAATACCCACATCCTGCCTGAACTTCCAGTTGCCCACCACTTTAACACCCCACCCTATTCCCTGGCCAACATCTCTGTCCCAGGCTTGCTGCAGTGCTCCCCTGAAGCTCAGCACAAGATGGAAGAACAGCACCCTCATTTTCCACTTGGCGACCCTGCAGCCTCTAACACTCAACACTGAGTTCAATAACATTACAACCTGATTCCACCCTTCCACGTTTTTACCCACACCCGGTTCTGTTATGACATGAGTTGCCTTTAGCATATTCACCCATTCCCATGTACTCCCAGGCCCAGTATCACATTAAGGTTGAATTCTAGATATTATTACCAGTTTTTCAGCTTTTCTCTGTCCCAGCCTGCTGTCCATAATTACCTTGTTTATCCCTTTCATATCTCTCTGTCTTCACCCATCCGCTCATCTCTCCCCTTACCTCCACCCTTCCCCCACTTTCGTTTCAAAAATACCATTTTTCCTTAGTTAGTAACTGTTCTATGAAGAGTCATTGCTCTGAAATGTTAGCCCTGCTTTCTTCCCACAGACCTGCTGAGTTTCTCCAAGTAATTTCTGCTTTTGCTGATTTTGTTTTCGATCTCCAACATCCTCAGTTCTTTGCTTTAGTTTTAGTGCTGGTGGATGTTGTTTACATGAACGCCCAGGAGGCATTTGATAAAGACCCATGTAAGAGACGATTAACTGAGGTAGAGGGCGACAGAATTGAGGGTAAACTATGGACATGCGTGGGAAACTGGTTGAGTGGCAGACGACAGAAAGTAGGGATAACGGTAACTCAAATTGGCAGGATGTGGACGGTGGAGGATCTACGTTGTTGTCATGTCATCATAGTCTTACCAGACCACCGAGGCTGCTGTCATTTAGGGACACAATTATTCACGTTATTTATGAGGAACTTGCTTAAAAGCATAGAAAGCCATGTGTCCAAATTTTCTAATGACACCAGGTTAGAGAGCTTTGTAGACGATAGAGGTGATAATGGAAAATTACAAAAGTTATTGACAGGCGAGATGATTGGGCAAAACTGTGTCAGACCCACCCTGGCAATGTTTTTCTACGACCTCTACCATCGGGGAGAGGGTACAGAAGCCTGAACACACGCACCAACCGCTTTCGAAACAGTTTCTACCCTATTGTTAGGATTGAGCCCTCCACTACCACCTGATGAAGGAGCATCGCTCCGAAAGCCAGTGTGCTTCCAATTAAACCTGTTGGACTATAACCTGGTGTTGTGTGATTTTTAACTTTGTATACCCCAGTCCAACACTGGAATCTCCAAATCATGTACACTACTGCTGTCAGACTACTGAATGGACTCACAAACTCTTAACATTGGCCTGTACCTGTGTTTTTGTTTTTGCCGCTGTTTACCTATTATTTACTATCTATGCTACTTAACTCTGTGATCTGCCTGTATTGCTCGCAAGACAAAGCTTTTCACTGTGTCTCGGTACACATGACAATAAATTCAGTCCAATTCAATTCAATTCAAATGGTGTTCAAAGTAAGCAACTGTGATATTATCTATTCTTAGACAGAAAAAGATCAGGGTACTTTTGAGATGGTATCGAGTTAAAGACAGTGGATGTCCAAAAAGACTTGGGGGTTCAGGTGTATTGGTCTTTAAAATATCACAGCCAGGTGTAGAAAATAACCAAGAAATCTAATGGAATGCTTATCTTTATGTGTCCTCCTTAGAAAGGATAGATTGGTCTTAGAGGGAATACATTATTGGTTTACAAGAATGATACCTCTATTTCAGGTGTGAGGCTATGAGGAGAGATTATACAAATTAGGCCTGTTTTCTCCAGAAGGTTAAGGGGTAATCTGATCGATTATTAACAGCACAAGACAGCATAGATAATTATAAACTACTTCCTAGAATTAGGGGGCATAGTCCGAGAATTAGGGCCAGAGCGTTGAGGAGAGATGTTAGGAACCACTTCACACAGAGGGTGGTGGGCGTTTGGAATGCGTTGCCAGCAGAGGTGATAGAGGCAGGCACGGTAGATTCATTTAAGATGCATCCGGACGGATGCAAGAGTAGGTGGGGAGCAGAGGGATACAGATGCTTAAGAATTGACCGACAGGTTTAGACAGTACATTTGGATCGGCTCAGGCTTGAAGGGCCAAAGGGCCTGTTCCTGGGCTGTAAATTTTCTTTGTTACTTTGTTTCTTTGTAAATACAAAGGGTGGGAGAGGTTTGGAACTCTCATCCACAATTAGCAGTGGATGCTGGATCTGTTGTTAATGTTAAATCGAATTTTTTTTGTGTGAAGGACAAGTCTGAAGGGATATGGGCCAAAGGCAGGTGAATGGAGTTAGGCCACAGATCAGTCGGAATCTTATTGAACTAAATGGTGGAGGAGGCTTGAGGGGCTGAATGGCCTACTCTTCCTTTGTTCCAATTTGTGGAGAGGCTGGAGAAGCTTGGCTTGTTGTCCTGAAAGTAGAGAAGCTCAATGGAGATTTAATCAAAGTGCTTAAAATTGTTAAGAGTTTTGATAGAGTAAATAAAGGGGGACTGCTCAGGAAGCTCAGTAAGGAGATTTCTTCAGTAACTCGTACAGACAAGACCAAAGAGCGATTTGATTTTCTCCTGCCCACAGCCAATGTTCTCATGTCTCTATTGCCTGACAAGTATAATAACAACATTTAAAAGGCATCTGGATACCTTTTGGACCACAACACCTGAACTCAAAGGGTTTAGAGGGATATGGGCCAAATGCTGGTGAATGCAACTAGGTCTGATTGGGTTGCCTAGTTGGTGTAGATGAGTTGGTGTAGAAGGGTCTGTTTCCATGCTCAATAAATTGATGAGGACGGTAAAGAAAGCGTTTGGGATGCTAACCTTTAGCGGTCAGTGCATTGAGTACAGGAGTTGGAAGGTCATGTTGCAGCTGAACAGGACATTGGTTCAGCAAATTTTGGAATACTGGATTCAATTCTTGTCTCCCTCCTATTGGAAGGATGTTGTGAAACTTGAAAGGGTTCAGGAAAGATTTACGAGGATGTTGCCTGGTTTGGAGTATTTGAGCTACAGGGAGAGGCTGAACAGGCTGGGGCTGTTTTCCCTGGAGCACCGGAGGCTGAGGGGTGACCTTATAGAGGTTTATAAAATCATGAGGGGCATGAATAGGGTAAACAAACAAGGTTTTTTGCCTGGGGTAGGGGAGTCCAGAACTAGAGGGCACAGGCTTAAGGTGAGAGAGGAGGCTGTTTTCCCTGGAGCACCGGAGGCTGAGGGGTGACCTTATAGAGGTTTATAAAATCATGAGGGGCATGAATAGGGTAAACAAACAAGGTCTTTTCCCTGGGGTAGGGGAGTCCAGAACTAGAGGGCACAGGCTTAAGGTGAGAGGGGAAAGATTTCAAAGGGACCTAAGGGGTAATTCTTTTCCCACAGAGGGTAGTACGTGTATGGAATGAGCTGCCAGAGGATGTGGTGGAGGCTGATACAATTGCAACATTGAAAAGGCATCTGGATGGGTATATGAATAGGAAGGGTTTGGAGGGATATGGGCCGTGTGCTGACAAATGGGAGTAGGTCAGTTTAGAATATCTGGTTGGCATGGATGAGTTGCACCAAAAGGTGTGTTTCCACATTCTAAGACTCGATGATTTTATTGAATGGTGCAGTAGACTCAAATGGCCCACACTGCTCCCATGTTTTATGGTCTTTTGGTCTATCTTATTTGATGGCTCCTCGTTTTAGTCTCTCTTAAGTAGATACATATTGTTTACATTTCACCTTTCATCATTTTCAAGATCTCTCTCAGGTCACCTCAACCCTCTTTCTTCAGAAAAGGCTGTATCCAGTCAGTGCTAGCAGCTGTACCCTTTCAATTCCTACATCCGACTCACAAATAATATCTGTCTATCATTTTTGTAACCTGAATGATTCAGTGGCAAGGACCGGGACACTGGACTTTCATTCTCAGTCTATGGAGAATCTGACCATGTGCAGTTGAAGAGTAGGAAAGACCATCTGATCTATTGGGCCTGGTCCACACTCATAATGCTCATGGTCCTGTGAGCGGATGCTTTTTCCATTGCCCTTCGCACCCTCTCCCCTTCCTTCCCCCTTCCCTGTCCCCCACCTCCCCACTCCACCTTCCCTAATCACCATGTGAATTCTCTCCCCCTGAGGTTCTGACAAGGTGAAGAGGAGGACTGAGTGGAGATGTCCAATGGGGTTAAAATAAACCTTGTTCTTTGTTGAAAAACAGAACGTCAGGAAAACAGGGCAATTGACTGATTGTATCCTTTGACTAATTTATCCACAAAATGTAGCCAGCACTGAGTTTTATTGAGTGCATTGGTGCCTCAGTTGTTTTGGGGCCTACGGTATGATGTACAGAGAATCAGCAGAGGAGAAATGGAACTTGTGCTTTAGCAAGGACGTATGTTTATTGCAAACAGCACCAGCTCAATGTGAGCGGCGCTTGTCTGGTTATCTAATCTCAGTGTTACGCTGACCACAACAGCCTTGATTCTGCGGTTGTGGGCCCTGTGATTAGCGCATTGGCTTGAGTTTTACTGAGAGGCATCTGATACCTCATATCTAATATCGCATGAAACCTCCCGGGTAATCAATAACAGGTTCAGTCTGGAGGAGATTACAGTGAAGATAAGACCATAATAAGACCAGGAGAAAAAGTAACAGAAATTTTCCAGGCCTTTCTGAATCCTGGATTACTCCTGGAGCACGGGAGGATTGTGAATGTGACACCACCCATTTTCCTGCCCTTTCCCCATAACCCTTGATTCCTCAACTGATCACAAATCTCTCTCAGCCTCAAAGCTACACAAGGACTCTGCTCCCTGTGACAAGGAGTTCCAAAGACTTACAACTCTCTGAGAGAAGAAATTCCTCCTCAACTTAAATTGGTTCCCTTTTATTCTGCGTTTACCCAGTCGAACCCTTTAAGAATCACAGATATTTCAATGAGATCACCTCTCACTCTTCTAAACTCCAGTGTTTAGTCCCAAACTGTTTCACCTTTGCTCATAATATAATCTCTCCATACCAGAAAAATCCAAAGCTTAGGAGAACTGACCCATAGTTTGCGATTTTTGGGAGGGTTTGTAGCTCAGGTTGAGGTCCAGGATGCAAGTTTGCTGGCTGGAAGGTTAGTTTTCAGATGTTTCATCACCAAGCTGGGTGATGTCACCAGGGAGAGTCTCCAGTGAAGTGCTGGTGTTCCCTCCTGCCTTCTATTTATCTGTCTTGGTCTCTTAAGGTGGGGGAGGTGGGGGGGGGGGGAATATCATTTCTAGCTCTTTTCCTCCAAGGTTGGTAAATGGGGTCCAAATCAGTGTCTTTATTGATGGCATTCCGGTTTGAATGCCAGGCCTCTGGGAATTTCCATGTGTGTCTCTGTTTGGCTTGTCCCAAGATGGATGTGTTGTCCCAGTCAAAATGATGTCCTTCCTCGTCTGTGTGGAAGGATACTAGTGGGTCCTGTCTTCTTGTGGCTAGTTGGTTATCATGTATCCTGGTGGCTAGTTTTCTGCCTGTTTGTCTGATGTAGCATTTGTTACAGTTCTTGCAGGGTACTTTGTAAATGGCATTTGTTTTGTTGGTTGTCTGTATAGGGTCCTTCGGGTTCATCAGCCACTGTTTAAGTATGTTGGTTGGTTTGTGGGCTACCATGATGCCAAGGGTTCAGAGTAACCTGGATGTCATTTCAGAGATGTCTTTGATGTAAGGTAATGTGGCTGGAGTTACTGGGTGCGTAGTATCTGCTTGTTTGGGCTAGTTGCTGAGAAATCGGTGGACTGTGTATGTTGGATACCTGTTAGAACATAGAACATAGAACAATACAGCACAGGACAGGCCCTTCGGCCCACGATGTTGTGCCGAACATTTGTCCTAGCTTAAGCACCTATCCAT
>NC_057710.1:5107625-5117462 GCF_004010195.1 Chiloscyllium plagiosum
ACCTTCCACCCTTCACCTTAAATTTATGTCCCCTTGTAACACTCTGTTGTACCCGGGGAAAAAGTCTCTGACTGCCTACTCTATCTATTCCCCTGATCCCCTGTTCTTCCTGAATACACTGTAGAGATATTTTTCTTCAGCTGTTTGTAGTTCCTGGGTGCAGCACTGTGTTGTGGCTCATTTAAATAATGTCCTGATGCAGCTCCGTTTGTGGGTTTTGGGATGATTGCTCCTGTAGTTCAGTATTTGGTCTGTGTGTGTGTTTTTTTTCCTATAGACCCTGGTTTGAAGTTCTCCATTAATTGTTCATTCCACTGTGACATCTAGGAATGGGAATCTGTTGTCATTCTCTTCCTCTTTTGTGAATTTTATGCCAGTAAGGGTATTGTTGATAACGTTGTAGGTTTCCTCTAATTTGTTCCATTTTTGCGATGACAAAGGTGTCATCCGCGTTGCGGACCCAGAGTTTGGGCTGGATAGGTGGGGGGAGCTGTTTGTTCGAATTTCTGCATCACTGTTTCTGCTAGGAACCTTGACATTGGTGATCCCATGGGTGTTCCATTGGATTGTTGGTAGGTTTTGTTATGAAAGGTGAAGTGGGTGGTGAGGCACAGGTCTACTAGCCTGAGGATATTGTCCTTGCTGATGGAGTTAGTGCTATCCTGTGTTTGTGCCCTTGGTTTGTCTAGTAGTGCGGTCAGTGCTCAAGGAAACTTGGGCAGGTTGATGTTGATGGATGTGAACAGGGCTGTTACGTCAAGGGAGACCATTATTTCATGAAGATTTGGAAATGATATCACCCACCTTAAGACACATAAATAGAAAATGGGACATAACACCAGCTTTTCACCAGAGGCTCACGAATGATGTTACCTAGCATGGTGATGAAATGTCTGAAAACAAACCTTCAAGCTCAGCGAGCAAACCTACATCCCATTGCCCTTAGTGTTCAGGGATGTACAGGTTAGGTGCATCAGTCAGGGGTAAATGTAGAGTCATAAGGAAGGGGAATGAGTCTGGGTGGTTTACTCTTCAGAGGGTCAGAGTGGACTTGTTGGTCCAAATGGTCTGTTTCCACACTGTAGGGATTCCCTGATCATCCTAATGAACCTTCTCTGAACCTCATCTTATGAAATTATATCTTTTCTTCAGTCAAGAAACCAAAACTGCTCACAGTTCTCCAAATGTGGTCTCCCCAGCATCTTGTACAGCTGCAGTAAGACTTCCTTACTCTTCAACCCCAACCTCCATGTAAGATCTGCCAACATTCCATTAACCTTCCTGATAACCTGCTGCCCCATATGTTTGCTTTCTGTGTTGCACGCACATGTATGCCCCAAGTTGGGGCAGCACGGTGGCTCAGTGGTTAGCAGTGCTGCCTCACAGCATCAGCGACCTGGGTTCGATTCCAGCCTCAGGCGACTGTCTGTGTGTAGTTTGCACATTCTCCCCGTGTCTGTGTGTGAGTTTCCTCCGGTTGCTTCACACTCCAAAGATGTGCAGGTCAGGTGAATTGGTCATGTTAAACTGCCCGTAGTATTAGTTGCATTAGTCAGAAGGAAATGGGTCTGGGTGGGTTACTCTTTGGAGGGTCAGTATGGATTGTTGGGTCGAAGGGCCTGTTTCCACACTGTAGAGAATCTAATCAAAGTCCCTGTGTGCTGCAGCTTTTTGCTGTTTCTCTCCATTTAAACAATACTCTTCTCTTTTGTTCTCCCTTCCAAAATGAACAGCTTTGCATTTGCCTGAAATGTACTCCATTTTCCAACTATTGACCCACTTTCATAATCTCTCAACATCTCTCTGTAAACTGTTGGTGTCCATCTCAAAAGCTGCCTTGCCAGTTATTTTCATTTTTATTGGTTCTCATTTCTCAGTCTCGGCCCCTGTTAAAATGGCCTCAGTCGCTCTCTGTGGTAGGGAACTTCACAGACTCATCACTGTCTGGGTGAAGACTCTCTCTCCCTCTTAATCCTAAAAGTCCACACCACATCCATGGGCAGTGAAATCTGGTACTTAGAAATCCGGTAATCGGGAACAGCCTTCCCATACCTCCGCTGTCTAATCCTGTCAGAGTGCTGTCTGTTTATTCACTGATGGCAAGTGGCTGTCTCTGGTAGTTATTGCCCGTCCCTAGTTGCCCTTTGAGAAGGTGGGGGGTGAGCTGCCTTCTTGAACCGTCGCAATCCATGTGCTGTGGGTTGACCCACAATGCCTTCAGGAAGGGAATTCCAGGATTTTGATTCAGCGACAGTGAAGGAATGGCGATATATTCCCAAGTCAGGATGGTGAGTGGCTTGGAGGGAAACATGCAGGGGGTGGTGTTCCCATGTATCTGCTGCCCTTACCCTTCGGGCTGAAAGTGGTCATGGGTTTGGAAGGTGCTGTCTGAGGATCTTTGGTGACTTTCTGCAGGGTATCTTGTAGACAGTACACACTGCTGTAATTGAGCGTCGGTTGTGGAGGGAGGGGATATCTGTGGATGTGGTGCTAACCAAGCGGGCTGCTTTGTCCTGGGTGGTGTCAAGCTCCTTGAGTGTTGTTGGAGCTGCACCCGTCCAGGCAAGTGGGGAGTATTCCATCACCCTCCTGACTTGTGCCTTGTAGCTGGTGGACAGGCTTTGGGGAGTCAGGAATTGAATTGCTCGCTGCAATATTCCTAATATCTGTCCTTGTATCCACAGAGTTTATGTGGTGAGTCCAGTTGAGTTTCTGGCCAATGGTAAGCACAGGATGTTGATAGTGGGGGAGTTAGTGATGGTAATGCCACTTAATGTCTAGGGGTGATGCTTTTGAAGAAATCCTTCCTGATTCTTCTAAACTCTAGTGAATGTCGTCTTAATCTTCCTATGGAAGAGTGTCCTTGAACTCTTCACTTGGTAGCTGACCCTGGCTATCTTTTATAAGTACTTCCCCACCTTGTTCTGGAAACTCTGCAAATAGTCATAGAGCTGCACAGTATGGAAATAGACCTTTCAGTCCAACTCATCCATGATGACCAGATATCCAAAATTAATCTAATCCTATTTCTCAGCACTTGACCCATATCCCTCTAAACCATTCCTATTCATATCCCCATCCAGATGCCTTTTAAATGTTGCAATTGTACAGCCTCCAACACTTCCTCTGGCAGCTCAATCCATACACGTACCACCCTCTGTGGGAAAAAGTTGCCCCTTAGGTCCATTTTAAACCTTTCCCCTCTCACCTTAAACCCTTTAGTTCTGGACTCCCTCACCCCAGGAAAAAGACCTTGTCTATTCACTCTATCCATGCCCCTCATGATTTTATAATGTCACCCCTCAGCCTCCGACGCTCCAGGGAAAACAGCCCTAGCTTATTCAGTCTCTCCCTATAGCTCAAACCCTCCGAACCTGGCAACATCCTTGTAAATCTTTTCTGAACCCTTTCAAGTTTCACAATATCCTTCTGATAGGAGGGAGACCAGCACTGCATACAATATTCCAACAGTGGCTTAACCAGTGCCCTGTAACATGACCTCCCAACTCCTTTGTCCACGTTTCAAATCCAGTCTCTCCCCTTCCTGCCATCCTTTCCAGAATGCATTGAATTTGTATAGCACCTGTCACACCTACTGGTCCTCTATTGTGGCATCAGCACCACTACAACTGAGGTAACACAGCAACCAATGCACACATGAAAAGATCCCAAGAAAATAGCAATGACCAGTTAAGAATTCTGTTTTCTGGGACACCCTTTTTGTGAAGAGGAAATGAAATCCCATCCTAAGCTCCTATCTAAGCTCCCAAAAACCTCAGTCAGATCGCCACCCACTCCACCATCCCTCGCGAACCTTCTGTACTTGAGAGGATTTAAGCTTCGTTCTCTCCACAGAGCCTGACACTTTAAAGTCCTGGGAATGATTGGCTTGAGTCAATGCTGTGCTGTTCATGTGTCAACAGCCCACTCCCAACGCCAGCCCTTTGAGCCAACACGATGGCTGCTTGCGTGTAGCAGTAGCCGAGGCTTCGGGGTAGGTCAGTTCTGGCTCTCTCGGCGCACGCAGGGGCCCAGACAGTCTGGGAGCGATGAAGCAAGCCTGAAGGAATCAGATTCCACTTCCTGATAGTTGGCGTCTTCTTTATCAACCACTGCCAGTCAGACAGAGCCAACTGGAAATGCCTTAATTGCAACTGTTTATTGTATAAACTGGAACAGACGCTGGGAATAATCAGATGGTTTTTGTGTGGTTGTAGATTCTCAGCAGTAGAGTCATAGAGATGTAGAGCACGGAAACAGACCCTTTGGTCCAACCCGTCCATGCCGATCAGATATCCCAACCCAATCTAGTCCTACCTGCCAGCACACGGCCCATATCCCTCCAAACCCTTGCTATTCATATACCCATGCAAATGCCTCTTAAATGTTGCAATTGTACCAGCCTCCACCACATCCTCTGGCAGTTCATTCCAACACCGTACCACCCTCTGCGTGAAAAAGTTGCCCCTTAGGTCTCTTTTATAGGATTCTGGGTAATCCAAGGTGGAGGATGGGAAAACTTTCTGGCTGTACCAGCTGCTCCTTTATTGAGGTATTTTAGGTGCTGGAGGTGATTTCCTCGAATTCCAGGAGCAGCAATTACTGTTTTATATGTTGTTGCATCGTTTTGGAACTTTAGAAAAAAAAGTCAAACCAACAGCAGTTTTAAAAGGGAGAAGAGCAGACAAAGGAAGCACATGGTGGGGACAGTCAGTGCAGGAGACAGAGAGAGGGAGAGAGAGAGAGAGAGAGCAGTAGTGAAAAAAGGGAGAAGGTTGAGGCTGGTGTGGTAGTTAAGGGGAGCAAGTTAAATAGACAGGGCAGGCAGGGATGTGATAGAAAATGAGGTAAGACTGATAAATTAAACTACATTTATTTCAATACAAGAGGCCTGTCAGATAAGGCAGATGAACTCAGAGCATGGTTGGGAACATGGGACTGGGATATCATAGCAATTCCAGAGACTTGGCTCAGGGATGGGCAGGACTGACAGCTTAATGTTCCAGAGTATAGGTGAAGAATAGAAAGGGCGCAAGAGAGGAGGGTAATGGCGATTTGGGGGTGATTTGGGATAACATCACAGCTGTACTTAAAGAGGACATTCCTGAGGGATCGCCCAATGACGGGTGGAACTGAGGAAGAAGAGGGTGATGAGTACTTGATGGTATTATACTCTAGGCCCCCCAACAGTCAGCAGGAAGTTGAGGAGTGAATATGCAGAGAAATCTCAGTTACCTGTAAGAATGATAAGTCTGTAACAGGAGGGGATTTTAACTTTCCAAGCGCAGACTGGACTGCAATAGTGTAAAGGGTTTGGATGGGCAGGAATCTGTTAAGTGTGTTCAAGAAAATGTCCTTATTTCCTACTGGATGTACCTACTAGAGAAGCAGCAAAACTCAATCTCTTCTTCGGAAATAAAGCAGAGCAAGTGGCTGAGGTGTCAGTGGGGGGGGGGGGGGGTACTCTGGAACCAGTAAACATTAAATCAGCTACATTAGGGAGATTTAAACAATCGTTGGATAAGCACATGGATGATGATGGGATAGTGTAGGGGGATGGGCTTAGTTTAGTTCACGGGTTGGCACAACATCGAGGGCCGAAGGGCCTGTTCTGCGCTGTAGATTTTATGTTCTATGTTCTATTAGTCTGTTAACTTTAAAACATTGATGTAAAAGGACAGGCCTAATAAAAAAGTTAAAGTCCTAAATTGTAGTATGGCCAACTTTGATGGTATTAAACAGGTCCTTTTAAAAATTGATTGTGAGAGGCTGTTTGCAGGTAAAGGGACATCTGGCATGTGGGAAGCTTTCCAAAATGAGATAACAGGAGTTCAGAGTTCAGAGTTCAGAGATAGTAAGTTCCCGAGTGTATGAAGGACAGGGCTGGTAATTGCTGGGAACACTGCATGACTTTATTTTATTTATTTGTGGGATGTGGGTGTCACTAACTGGGTCAGCATTTATTGCCCGTCCCTAGTTGCCCCTTGAGAAGGTGGGGGTGAGCTGCCTTCTTGAACTGCTGCAGTCCATGTGCTTTCGGGTTGACCCACAATGCCCTTAGGGAGGGAATTTCAGGATTTTGATCCAGTGACAAGTGAAGCATCGGCGATATATTTCCAAGTCAGGATGGTGAGTGGCTTGAAGGGGAACTTGTTGCAGGGGGTGGTGTTCCTATGTATCTGCTGCCCTTGTCCTTTCAGATGGAAGTGGTTGTGGGTTTGGAAGGTGCTGTCTGAAGATCTTTGGTGAATTCCTGCAGGGCATCTTGTAGACAGTACACACTGCTGTTACTGAGTGTTGGTGGTGGAGGGAGGGGATATTTGTGGATGTGGTGCGAGACAAGTGGGCTGCTTTGTCCGGGATGGTATCAAGCTTCTTGAGTGTTTTTGGAGCTGCACCCATCCCAGGCAAGTGGGGAATATTCCTTCACACTCCTGACTTGTGCCTTGTAGATAGTGGACATGCTTTGGGGAGTCAGGAGGTGAGTTACTCGCTGCAGTATTCCTAGCCTCTGACCTGCTGTTGTAGCCACTGTGTTTATGTGGTGAGTCCAGTTGAATTTCTGGTCAATGATAACCCTCCAGGATGTTGATAGTGGGAGAATCAGTGATGGTAACACCATCGAATGTTATGAGACAGTAGTTAAATTGTCTCTTACTGGAGATGGTCATTACCTGACGTTTGCGTGGTGTGAATGTTACTTGCCACTTGTCAGCCCAAGGCTGGATATTGTCCAGATCTTGCTGCATTTGAGCACGGACTGCTTCAGTATCTGAGGAGTGGTGCTGAGCATTGTGTAACACAGAGACATCAACACCAACATCCTTCATGCATCTAATGCCTTCAACAAAGGAGATAAAGTCAGAGGAGTGCTTTGCTAGTAACAGTTAACACAGAAACACAGCAGATGATACTGAGCAGAATCAGTGTGGAGCTGAAGAGTTAGAACCAGTTCCCATTACTAACCCCATCGGGTGACAAGGGACAGATAAGAGGTCACGAGAGGTCTGTTCTTGCAATCCATTTAAGGATGGTGATAGGGTTTCAGATGATATTTAAAACACATTATCTCCAACCATCCTGCACTCCCTCAGTTCTTCATGGTGTGCAATGGGACTGAGAATGTACAATCCACTGAAGGGATACACTGAACTTGGACTGACACAATTCAGTCTCTAAGCAGTGAGAATTTAGTGGGCATGTTTAAGGGCTGCACAGGACAAAAAAAAACAAAACACATGGCCACATTGTTGTATTTCTGTCTAATTAAGATGTTTGTGATTTGTAGAGTCATACAGCATGGAAACAGACCCTTCGGTCCACCCAGTCCATGCCGACCACAATCTCAAACTAAACCAGTCCCACCTGCCTGCACTTGGCCCATATCCCTCCAAACATTTCTTTTTTATTCATGTACTTATCTAAATATCTTTTAAATGTTGTTATTGTGCCCACGTCCACCACTTCTTCTGGAAGTTCATTCCACACACAAACTCCTTTCTCTGTAAAACATTGCCCTTCCTGTCCTTTTCAAATCTTTCTCTTCTCACCTAGGCTTGAAATCCCCCACCCCAGGGGAAAGACATAAGGTCACCCCTCCACCTCCTACATTCAAGTGAGAAAAGTCCCAGCCTACCCAGCCTCTCCTTATAACCCAAACCCTCCATTCCTGGCCACATCTTGGTAAAGCTGTGCTGAACCCTCTCCAGCTTAACATTATCCTTCCTATAACAGGTGATAGCATTCCAGAATAGGCCTCACTAACATCTTGTACAACCTCAACATGACGTCCCAACTCCTATACTCAAAGGCCTGAGCAATGGAGGCAAGAGTATTAAATACTTTCTTAACCACACTGTCCAAACTTCAAAGAATTATGTATGTGAACCCCTGGATCTTTCTGTTCCTACAATACTACCTGAAGCCTGACTTGTAATTATGTAAGTTCAGCCCTTATATTTTAATGTAATTTATTTTAAAATTAGGTTTTGAAATAGTGGCATGTGGGTTTTGGTCAACTTGAAGGGCATTTAAATGGTCATTGGATAAACATATGGATGAAAATGGAATAGTGCAGGTTAGACCAGCTTCAGATTGTTTCCAACAGGTCAGCACAACATCGAGGGCTGACGGGTCTGTACTGAGCTGTAATGTTCTATGTTCTGTGTATATAAGGTAATTTAATAATGAAATTGTCAGTATTTTTGGAAACACAGCTATCTTGTGGAAAATGCAGTGGATGCTACGGCAATGAATATTATGATAATAATTCCGTTTATGTCTGAGATTGACATCCGTGATGCAGTGAAAAGAATGACAACTGCTTTATCAAAACGTTCTAGCGTCGCAAATATTTTTTTCTTTATTCATTGGGATGAGGGTGTCGCTGGCTAGGCCAGCATGTATTGTCCATCCCTAATTACCCAGAGGCTGTTGAGTCAATCACATTGCTGTGGGTCTGGAGTCACATGTAAGGCCTGACCAGGTAGGGCTGGCAGTTTCCTAACCTAAGGGGACATTAGTAAACCAGACGGGTCTTTTCAACAATCGATTCATGGTCATCACTCGATTCTTAATTCCAGATGTTTATTGAATTCACATTCCACCATCTGGCTTGGTGGGATTCTAACCCAGTTCCCCAGATTGTTATCTGGGTCTCTGGATTATCTAGTGATAATACCACTGGGCCATCACCTCCCGTTATACACTGCAAACAAAGAATGTTTATGGCAATGGTGGTTTTGTGTGTAGAAGTGTAAGTGCCGTTAGTTCCAACTTATAGTGGAAAATATTTCTCACTCAGTGCAAAGTGGATCATTTCAGTTATTGATGCCAACTTGCATGGCTTGAAATTGTAGCTAAATGGGTTGATGCTCACATTCTGGAAGATGTTACCATTTTTAAACTTGAGAAACCAGTTATCAGATGGCAATAGCAGATGTCCACATGAGTTGAAGATATTTATATTTGTCCGTGAGATTATTGGTTGAAGGTTTTTGTTGTGAAGTTCAAGTCTTGTGGATGCTGTTGCTGCCTGGATATTGCACAGGCAGGTTTCAAAGGAGAGAGGCACGTTGTACGATATGAACAACCAGGTTGTGTGCAATTGTCTGACAGAGCCATGGCTGTAAAACATACTTGGCCCAAACCTGAGCTCGGCGGGCTTTCTAAACACAGGCAGAGAGCATCAAAGCAAAAACATTTTGCTAAACCTGTGCAAAGTAGTTCAAGTCCTTCAAGTGACTACTGTTTCCAATTCTGGGCATGTAAAAGGATATGAAGGGGAGGGTTAAACATGAGTGGGGATCAAGGGGAGGCAATAAGGGTGCTGGAAACTGATGAAACACCACAGACTTAGATTCCAGACACTCACACACACACACACATATACTCTCCCTACACACACTCACAAACATTCCCCCACCCCAGACACACACACAGTCCCACACTCACAAATGCACCCTCTCACAGACTTAGACCTCTTTACACTCACACACACATATATGCTCTCTCACACAGACACTTACAACCCCATCCCAAGCACATACACACACTTATATACGTTTGTTGGGTGAATTTGTATTTGCAGAGTTACATTGCACTTTGCTCAAAAAATGCATGAATCCATGTAAGACTCTGTTAATTAATTTTTTTAGATTAGAATCAGTCTAAACATTATGGCACAGACAGCACCGCACAGGGGGCCAACATATTATCTGGCTGACACCAATTGTTAAAGTTAACCTGAGAACGTAACTTTTAAAAAACGTTTTGTAATTTACATGCGAAAGAAGTGAAACTAACATGGTCATTCTAACAGATGAGAGACTTAACAAA
>NC_057710.1:5118294-5123551 GCF_004010195.1 Chiloscyllium plagiosum
GTGTGTGTGAGTGTGTGTGTGTGTGTGAGTGAGTGTGTGTGTGTGGGGGGGAACTGTAAGGGAGTGGAGAAGGGAGGAACAGGCTGGGGGTGGAGGGATGGTGGAGTTGGTGGGGGTTACTGGGAGCTGTGAAGGCATTACTATGTAAACGGAGGAAACATGAATACCTGCTGCTAACATGAAGCATTTCAACCCGAGATGTCCTCTGTGGTTTCAGTTTAACATAAAAAGCAATTAGCCCTGAACAGCATTCTTTCTGGAGAATGACAATTGCTAGCAGATTGACAAAACCTTCTCCGCTTCGAGTCAGCCAAGTGCACATACCTGGGACTGCCCAGCAGCTTGTATTGAAAACATATTTCTGCCTTGGCATGTTTGGCGAGAAATCACTTACGCAGTCCCTTCTCGTTAGAGGTGAGAAAGGATGTGTGAACTGGCCCCTCTGGAGGTAATATGTTTGTCAAAGTACCAGAACATTTTCACTCTAATCGCTTAATCCTGGCGCAGATTCAAGCATGAGGCTTTGTGTCTGCGTTTTGCCTGTTTGTCATACTTTCCTCCTACGTGGTCCTCCCCACGTTGTCTCCTCAAATTTCCCCGTCTCTGTTCCCAATCAAAACTCTGCCTGAATCATAGTCTCTCTCATTCTCCCCTTCACTTTCTCTCTCTTTTGCTCTCTCTCTCTGCCTCTCTCTTTCTCTGTCTTTCTCTCTCTCTCTCTGTCTCCTGATGTTGCTTCTCCCAGTATTGTTTCTCTTGATCTGGATGGGTATATGAAGAGGAAGGGTTTGGAGGGATATGGGCCAAGTGTTGGCAAATGGGACTAGATTAGATTGGGATATCTGGTCAGCATGGACAGGGCATTCCCCACACCCACCACTCTCTGGGTAAAGAACCTACCTCTAACATCTCCCCTATACCTTCCTCCAATCACCTTAGAATTGTGACCCCTCATGATAGCCATTTCTGCTCTGGGAAAAGGTCTTTGACTATCTACTCTGTCTATGCCTCTCATTACCTTGTACACCTCTATCAAGTCACCTCTCTTCCTTCTTCTCTTCAGTATGAAAAGCCTGAGCTCCCTCAACTTTTCTTCATACGACAAGCCCGCCAATCCAAGCAGCGTCCTGATAAATCTCCTCTGCACCTTCTCAAAAGCATCTACATGCTTTCAATGTTCTCCCAAACATACTTTGAGCTCCCAGCGTTTTCTAGAGGGGCCCCCTTCCGTGCTCCCATTTTCTCTGTTCTCGTCACCTCGGTTCCAGTGATGGTCAATTCCGAAGTTTCCGCCGTGTCTCCCTCTCCCCTCCTACGTGGCCAGCCTCAGGCGACTGTCTGTGTGGAGTTTGCACATCCTAATAGGGTAAGGGGAATGGGTCTAGGGGTTACTCTGCGTGGGGTTGGTGGGCTGAATGGCCTGTTTCCACACTGTAGAGTTCTATGATTCTGTCCCAGGCCGATCTGTCTATATCCCAACGGAGCTCAACTCAAACACAAGGAACATCTCCCTGATCAAACTTCGTTGGCTTAACATTGACCTCAATAATTTCAGTCCATAATCTCTGCCCTCATCTGGTTTCCCGCTGTCTGTGGGTCTTACTCTTGACCTCGCTTGTAAAGCTCACTTTCTCAAACTGCTGCTCATCATTTTGCTGTTCACAACTCCTCTCGACACAGCTTTCACCTTGATGTGGTCCAACCCACTCGCACCAACTTTGCCTGGACGTTGTCATCATTTATACCAGCAGCTTCCTTCCAGCCCGTTCTGTACCTTTCGTTCGTTCCCATCTCCCCTGCCACGCCGACTTTTCAACAAATGCCTTGCCGGGTGATGAAAGGGTGTCAAGCCAATCCTCCTTGGGACGGGTTTTCATTCCGGGCTCAGGAACCGGAGCTCCAGAACATTCCGAGATCCCATCACAACACAATGCCAATGTACCTAGACTTGCCATCCACTTGAGGATGGCGTCAAGTCCCCCTGAGGTTGGAGAGCCAACGGCGGGGGTGGCAAAGGGTGTGAGGGGGAGGGGTGCTTCAGCATGGAGATACTCCCTGAAACGGTCAGCTCCTTTCACTCGAAACGGCCACAAACCAGGTTGGGGGGTGGGGGGGGTGACCCCTTTTCCAGGGTGGCAGGTAGCTGGGGATGTAGTCTGTGACAGCTTCAGTGATGCTCGTTCCCACCATTGAGGTGAAGCTGTCACAGTCCAGGCTGGTGTCTCCTGCCCACAATGTGGGACTCCCTCAGCACAGGCTGCCCCAGCTCACCCTTCCCTACCTGCCCTCCTCCTCCATTCCTGAGGGCCAGCCAATCAGCTCCCTGGCTTGACCTATCAAGGAATGACTGGGTCACAACACTGATGGGGTATGGCACGATAGATGGCATTAAGGAGCTTCCTGCCCCCCATGTTTCAAACCCAGTCCAGAGGGGGTGTTAGTCTCTTCACCAACACTCCCTGGCCTGTTGGGTTTTTTCTGTTCCTGTTTCCAATTTCTGGAATGTTCAGAATCGTGAGGGTGAGATTGGTTGACAGCAGACTTTCTCTCTCCCCCTCTCTCTCCTTCCCTATCTCTCTCTCTCCCCCCCCCTCTCTCCCCCTCTCTCCCCCTCTGTCAGTCTCCAGTTACACCATTCTGTCTCTGTCTCTGTCTCTCTCTCCCTTCCTAAGTCTCTAATTACCCCAGTCTCTCTCTCTGTCCCTCCCTCAGTCTCTAATTACCCAGTCTCTCTCTCTAGTCCCACCCTCAGTCTCCAGGTACCCCTCTCTCTCACTGATTAGATTAGATTAGATTAGATTACTTTACAGTGTGGAAACAGGCCCTTCGGCCCAACAAGTCCACACCGACCCGCCGAAGCGCAAACCACCCATACCCCTACATTTACCCCTTACCTAACACTACGGACAATTTAGCATGGCCAATTCACCTGACCTGCACATCTTTGGACCTGCACATCTTTGGAACTGTGGGAGGAAACCGGAGCACCCGGAGGAAACCCACGCAGACACGGGGAGAATGTGCAAACTCCACACAGTCAGTCGCCTGAGGCGGGAACTGAACCCGGGTGTCTCTGGCGCTGTGAGGCAGCAGTGCTAACCACTGTGCCACCGTGCCGCCCACTGTACCCCTCTATCTCAGTCTCTATGTCTTTCTGCCGTTCTGTGTTCCCCCTCGTTGTTGCTATCTCTGACTTTAAATCCAAAAAGAAGAACCAATCTTTTCTTGAGTGATTCTAGAAGAAATTTCCAGACAGACAGACAGGCCTGAAGTTCACCTGACGAAGGAGCAATGCTTCGAAAGCTTGTGATTTCAAACAAACCTGTTGAACCTTAACCTGGTGTCATGTGACTTCTGACCTTGTCCACACCAGTTCAACACTGGCACCTCCACATCGCAGAGGTAGAAAGAGAGAGAGAGAGAGAGAGAGAAACCTTGATGTATTACAACACCAATCTGTATTTCTCCTCAGGAATTTTGTGGCACCTCCTGTTGTGCTCTCACCAACCTCTGACCTCCCTCGGGCTAGTCAGTCCATTTGCATTCCCATATGTACAAAGGGCTGAGTCTGCTCTGCCTGGCAGACGGGGCATTCGGAGATGGGTAAGCTCCGATGTGAGTGTGACCAGAGGCTCCCTGACACTCTCCCAAATTGAGGGTGGATCCACCAGAGGTTGCCACGGGAACTGGCAAACCCAACCAGGGAGATGGGAACCCATTTTGACCAATTTTAGGAGGTATTTCCGGGTCGCTTTTTGTACCCGGTGGGATTTTGCTGGTGTCAGATAGACTCCTCCTCACCGCCCCTTCACCAAATCCCAGCTGCAGTGGGACTGAAGTCCAGAAACCACTTGGAGATAGCTTTCTGGCACTTAGGCCAAAGGCTTGTCAGAGTCTGCGTTCAATAGGATCCACACAGACCCAAACTCTGCAGCCACTGCTGTACTCTGTCCTCAGGTGAATCCTGCCTTTCCACACACTGAACTGTTCCAGTGCAGAAGAAGCTGTTCAACCCACCAGAAAGATATTGTGAAACTTGAAAGGGTTCAGAGAAGATTTACACGGATGTTGCCAGGGTTGGAGGATTTGAACTATAGGGAGAGGCTGAACAGGCTGGGGCTGTTTTTCCTGAAGCGTCGGAGGCTGAGGGGTGATCTTATAGAGGTTTACAAAATTGTTAGATTAGATTACCTACAGTGTGGAAACAGGCCCTTCAGCCCAACAAGTCCACACCGACCCTCCGAAGAGAATACCACCCCCCTATGTTTACCCCTGACTAATCCACCTAACACTACAGGTAATTCAGCGTGGCCAATTCACCTGACCTGCACATCTTTGGATTGTGGGAGGAAACCAGAGCACCCGGGGGAAACCCACGCAGACACAGGGAGAATGTGCAAACTCCATACAGTCAGTGGCCCGAGGCGGGAATTGAACCCCGGTCCCTGGTGCTGTGAGGCAGCAGTGCTAACCACTGAGCCACCATGCCACCCCATGGGGCATGAGGGGCATGGATAGGATAAATAGGCAAAGTCTTTTCCCTGGGTTCGGGGAGTCCAGAACTAGAGGGCATAAGTTTAGGGTGAGAGGGGGAAGATATAAAAGGGACCTAAGGGGCAACTTTTTCACGCAGAGGGTGGTACGTGTATGGAATGAGCTGCCAGAGGAACTGGTGGAGGCTGGTACAATTGCAACATTTAAAAGGCATCTGGATGGGTATATGAATAGGAAGGGTTTGGAGGGATATGGGCCGGGTGCTGGCAGGTGGGACGAGATTGGGTTGGGATATCTGGTCGACACGGATGGGTTGGACCGAAGGGTCTGTTTCCATGCTGTACATCTCTATGGCTCTATAAAGTAGGCATATATCCTTGACTTTGTTAACTGGGGTACAGAGACCGAGACCAGGGAGGTTATGTTGAAATTACAGAAGACTGTTAGACCTCAGTTGGAGCATAGCGTATCAATCTGGGCAACACGTTATAGGACTGATGTGAATGTATTGGACAGAATGCAGAAGAGAATGGTTCCAGGGATAAGGAACACCAGATATGAGGATAGATTGGAGAAATTATGTCATTTTCTTTATTCATTCATGGGACGTGACATCTGTGGCTCAGCCAGCATTTATTGCCCATCGCTAATTACCCAGAGGGCAGGTAAGAGTCAACCACACTGCTGTGGGTGTGGAGTCACATGTAGGCCAGGCCAGACCAGGTAAGGATGGCACTAAAGGACGTTAGTGACCCAGGTGGGA
>NC_057710.1:5124051-5156461 GCF_004010195.1 Chiloscyllium plagiosum
ACTGCTCTCATTGGACAGCGACAACTGGGGGCTGTGTTAACCCGAGGGTCACTGATTCACAGGCCAGATGTAGGTTTGAGAAGGATGGACCTGCAGAGTGACCTCAGCTGGTGTGGGAGGTGGCCCTTCCTGGCTGTACGACAAACTGAGCTACCTGAACCCCAATCTAGCCGTGGAACCAGTCTTGTAAATCATTGTACACTCCCTCTCCGGAGATAATGAAAACATCTGACAGTGAGCAGCCAATCAAGAGGCTAAAATGAAGGTGAAAGTTGACTGGCTTTGTGATCATCGGAGATAAAACACAACAACAAGTCGAGAAAATTATGAGATGCATTGATAGGATTGGCAATCAGAATCTTTTTCTTCAGAGTTGAAATGGGGGGGGGGGGCAAACATTTAAGGTGAGTGGGGGAAAATATAAAGGAGATGTGAGGGGCACGTTTTTTACACAGAGAGTGTAAAAGTAGGAGTTGGGAACACATTAAAGGGACTTTTAGGTAAGTTTGATGTATATGCAAGGAATGAGGCAGGGAGAAGGGGATTAGTTTCATTTGGCATCATGTGCGGTACAACATCATGGGCCGAAGGGCCTGTTCCTGTGCGATAAAACAAAACAGAAACAACTACCTTCCCTAAACAAAAGGGGGAAAGAGGCAACGAAGCTCCTCTTCTCTCCCTCAGAGTGACTGTAGCACCAGCCAGCGCAGAGTCAGTGCCCCAAACTGAAGAGACGCTAACCCCCCTGTTTTGTTTTCTCTTTTTTCTTTACCCCCACACTACCGCCCCTGACTACGGTGGTGCTCATATTTCTGCCGTACTGTTCCATGTTCTACATGACCCAACAATCAACAAAAGCTAGCATTCTACTTTAATTCCATATTTTTATTAAATTAAAACATTACCCACTCCCAAGGTGGGATTTGAACCCACATCCAGAGTGGTCGCTTGATAGTTTAAAATGGTGATAAGACCACTATGCCACCACCTTCACCCAATGCCATTAACCATGATAGGCCTGAAGGAGTTAAGACCGCATTCAGGTCAGCTGAGATCTTATTGAATGATGGAGAGGGGCAGAATGGCCTTCTGCTGTTCTTATTTTGAATGATCACATGACTGCTTGAAGGTCATCACATCTGTCCCAACATGGTGCCCTGAGTTACTCCATTGTGATTGAAACAATGTTTAATCCTTTTCATTCCAATCTCCTTACTTTTGTATCCCATGACCCTATTTATAAATCGTATGGTCCTGTGAACTTTATTACTCACTTTCTCACCCTGCCCGGCCCTATTCAGTGACTTGTGCATATATTCCTGTCAGGTCATTTGCTTCCTGAATTCCCTTTGTTGAATTTTGCTCCTTATTTTCCTTATTGACTTTCCTCATTTATCTGACCAAATTCTGGAGACCAGGGTCCTGGCAACTGAAGGTATAGCTACCAATGAAGAGGTGAAGGAAACTGAGTCATCCAGCCATAGAGTCACAGCAGAAAGGGAGGACTGCAGATGCTGGAGAGTCAGAGTCGAAAATGTCAGTGTTGCTGGAAAAGCACAGCAGGTCAGGCAGCATCCAAGGAGTAGGAGGATCGACATTTCAGACAGAAGGGCTCATTCCTGATGAAGGGCTCACACCCGGAGCGTCGATTTTTCTGCTCCTTGGATGCGGCTTGACCGGCTGTGCTTTTCCAGCACCACACTCTCGAGTCATAGAGATGGACAGCACAGAATCAGACCCTTTCATCCACTTGTCCATGCTGACCAGATATCCTAAATAAATCTAGTCCCATTTGCCTACCCCTGGTCCATATCCCTCCAAACCCTTCCTATTCATATACCTATCCAAATGCCTCTTAAATGTTGCAATTGCACCAGCCTCCACCACATCCTCTGGCAGCTCATTCCACACACGTACCACCCTCTGCATGAAAAAGTTGCCCCTTGGTTCCCTTTTAACTCTTTCCCCTCTCACCCTAAACCTATGCCCTCTAGGGAAAAGACATTGTCTATTTACCCTATCCATGTCCTACTGATCTTATAAACCTCTATAAGGTCACCCCTCAGCCTCCGACACTCCAGGGAAAACAGCTCCTCCATGCCCCTCATAATTTTGTAAACCTCTATAAGGTCACCCCTCAGCCTTTGACACTCCAGGGAAAACAGCTCCAGCCTGTTCAGCCTCTCCCTACAGCTCAAATCCTCCAATCCTGGCAACATCCTGATAAATCTTTTCTGAACCCTTTTAAGTTTCATAACACCCTTCGTGTAGGAGGGAGACCAGAATTGCACACAGTAGGTTACGATAAAGCGTGGAACTGGAGGAGAGCTGGGATCTGAAATGAAGATATTTTTGTGGACAACTGGTGAGAGAGTGGAAATGGAATTTACAAGGGAGTTGCCGGCAATGGGAAATGTTCGCAGTGAGGAAAGGTTGGATTCCTTTACGACAGAGGGGGCTTTTGGTGTATTCACTCTTGGGATATGGGTGTTGCTGGCTGGCCAGCATTAATCACCCATCCGTAGCTGCCCTTTCAGAGGGCAGTTGAAAGTCAATAACATCGCTGTGGGTCCGGAGTCACATGTCGGTCAGACCAGGTAAGGACGGCAGATTTCCTTGAATGGCTGAGGGAAGATTGAATTGAAATTATGAGGGTGTTGGTCAGAGTGGGTGGGGAGGACCCATTTGTATTATCTTGCAGCCCGGTGTGTTTTTGAGTTGAAGCCCAGTGCAGACTGAAGTCTAGATGCTAGCGTGGACTGGGTTAGAAGAACTGTTGATCTGGACATTTTATTTCTATATTTTTTGTCCCTATAAATGTGTACTGAAGAAACCATGCCATGGTACCTAAGATGGTGCTATAAGTGGTGACTTATAAATGTTTCACTGTATTCATGTGAGTATATGTGACAATAAACCTAATTCAATTCAATTTAGTTCATCTGAAACCAATATGTTTACCTGCTGATTGAAACACCATTTATTATCTGTATTATCTCAGGCTCTGAATGTCTGCACAGGCTCTGAGACTGCTTTCTTGTTATCTCTAAGTAATGGTCTTCAACTCTTTATAACCTGCAACATCCCCTTAATTACATTGGCACGTACTGTGCTCTCAAATGCAATTCTCTAGTGTAGTGTGTCAGACCTCTCCGCGCACATCATCATTCCAGACTACAGCCTTCTTCCTTATTAGTGACAGATGTGTATGAATCTCATTCCACCCCATTGCTCCGAGAACAGTGCTCAAGACCAGATTTAATGCTTTAGAGCAAAGATTACGGACAGTTGAGTAATATTTTCTCCCAGAATGTAAGGTGAGAGGGGGGGGAATCAGGAACTCATTGCCTGAACGGGTGAAAGCAGCAGATACCCTCATCGCTTGGAGACTCACAAAGTGGGAGAAGGTGAGGACTACGCACAATGTGCTCTAGCTTCCCAAACTGTAAACCAAGATCTGGAAAGTGGTATTAGGCAGGAAGGCTCTATTTTATTGATTTTTTTGTCATGTGTCCTGAAGTATAGTCAAAATCTTTATTTACGACCAGTATTGGCAGATCATTGTATCTAGATGTAGAGATCAAAAGATTTAGACAGAGGCATACAGGTTGCATTGCACAGGGTGTACAAGAGAGATCAGCATTACTGGAGGCTAGAGACTCCATTCATCAGTCTAATAACGGCAGGGAAGAAGCTGTTCCTAAACCTGCTGGTGCGTGTGTGCGTGTGTGTATTCAGGTTTCTGTACCTCCTGCCTGATGGAAGCGATTGTAGGAGATCATTATGGGGTGAGAGGGGTCTTTGATGATGGTGGCAGCGTTTCCGCGGCAGTGAGCCGTGTAAATGGAGCCCATGGATGGAAGGTTGGCTTCCGTGATGGTCTGGGCTGTGCACACCACCTTCTATAGTTTCCTACGGTCCTGGACAGAGCAGTTGCTGTACCAGGCCGATATACACCCGGACAGTATGGTCTCAATGGTGTATCTGTAGAAGTTGGTGAGGGATTCTGTATTCTGACTTGTCATTGTTCAATATCCGTCCTATCACGGTGTTGTTGTCAGCGAACCTGTAGATGCTGTTTGTTAGGAATTGGCTACACAGTTGTGGGTGTACAGGGAGCACAGTGAGGGGCTGCAGTGTTGAGGGTTACTGTGGAGTGGATGTAGTTCCCTGAGCTCACTGATTGCAGTCTCTGGATCGGGAAGCTGAGGATCCACAGAGGGCAGAGCCAAGGCCTCGGTCTCAGAGTTTTAAAGATCACTCTGGAGTGGTTAATGGGTGTTGAAGGTGGAGCTGTAGTAGATGATGAGCAGGAGTCTGTCACAAGGGCAGGTGATGGCCGAGTGGTGTTATCACTGGGCTGTTAGTGTTAATGACTCAACTAATGCTCTGCGGTCCTGGATTTGAATCCTGCCATGGCAGCTGGTGGGGAAATTCAATGATAATCTGGAAATGTGAGTCTAATGATAAATATTGAACCATTCTCAGAAAAACCCATCTGGTCCAGTCATGCTCTTTAGGGAAGGAAACTGCCATCCTTACCTGGGATAAGTGCTTGCCTAGCCAGTGATGCCTGTGAATTGTTTTTTTGTGTGTGTTTCCTCCATTCTTTGCATGAGTACAGGATGTTTCAGTGCAGTTTACAGCCAACTGAGTGCTTTTGAAGAGTGATGTGATGATTTAAATCTCTGAGCGGGGACAGAGGGTGGGGATGGGAAGAGAATGTAGAGATAAGGAGCAAGAGGGAATCATGCAGGGTTTTAAATCAGGGATTTGTTTAGCAGGGATTCACTGTAGATACAGCCAACGTTGTGTTCAGGGGAACAGTATGTTGGGATAGAGAGAGTGTTGGGTTTATGTTTTTGGTTCGGTCAGTCTGTGTACCATCCATGCTCACAATGCTCCACTGGTGATGCCTGGGGGTAGACTCCGGGAAAAGTAAACAAACTGCTGGGAGAGTTACAATCCTGGAGTTTACAATTTCATAACACTGTGAGTAAAATGCATTTCTAGCACAGAACCCTGTATCCGTGGGTGTGAGTGACCAGCTAGGCAATGGTGACATGGTGGTGATGCCCTGAGTAGTAAATGCAGAAGCCTCTGGCTAATATTCTGGGAGATGGCTTCAGATCACCCATGATTAAAATTTTAAATAAGAAAACAGAAATTCTGGAATTAAAACCTAGACTAAAAGGAACTACTGTCATATAATCCCTACGGTGTGGAAGTCCTGACAAGTCCATCAAGTTCACACAAACCTGCTGAAGAGCAACCCACCCAGACCCACCCCAT
This sequence comes from Chiloscyllium plagiosum, assembly GCF_004010195.1. Lineage (NCBI taxonomy): Eukaryota > Metazoa > Chordata > Chondrichthyes > Orectolobiformes > Hemiscylliidae > Chiloscyllium > Chiloscyllium plagiosum. Next base: position 5,129,344 of record NC_057710.1, read on the forward strand.
CCCTGTAACCCTGCATTTCCCACGGCTAATACATCTAGCCTACACATCTCTGGACACTATGGGCAATTTAGCATGGCCAATCAATCTAACCTGCACATCTCCAAACTGTGGGAGGTAAACCGGAGCACCTGGAGGAAACCCACGCAAGCAGAGGGAGAACTTGCAAACTCCACACAAGCGGTCGCCCGAGAAATATAGGAGATAGGAGCAGGAGGAGGCCATTCGGCCCTTCGAGCCTGCGTTCGTGGTGTTGTGAGGCAGCAGGGCTAACCACTGAGCCACCTGGATTGTCCGAAGAACCCATTTGACCTTTAGGGAGGGAAATCTGCCGTCCTTACTTGGTCTGGCCAGCATGTGACTCCAGACCCACTCTTAGCTGAACTGGCCCTGCCGAAACCCTGAGCTGAACAGCAGGACAAGAAAGATCAGCCTTTCCAACAGCACCCACATCCCTTGCTCGAATAAAATGAAAAAAATATGGAAATATATAGCAGGCAGCTGAGTCTGGATGTACGAACAGAAGCTTGAAGGTTTTGTGTAGGGTACAGAACCAATTTAACTCAAATGCAAAGCTGGACCCTGGTCTCCTGAAAGTAGTGACCCAGATCAGTGACTGCAGTGACCCATGTTACCACTGGGTCTTTATTATCCCGTGAGGAGAGCAGAGAGGAGGTAACAAGGAATGTCAAATAAGCGCCTTCTTGTGCAGGCAAGCTGTTGGTTAGGAATGCCAGGTTCCAACAAATGTCATTAAGTCTCCATAATAAATAGTATAAGCTGCTTCTCGTCATCTGCACTTAATCAGTTCTGCTGTGTTAATTAATTGTCAAGGAGTTGTGAGAAACACAGAGAGGTTTTTCACACACGGTTGCCTCAGAGCACAGATTGCCCTCCGAGGAGTGCGACTGAATCCCTGTGTATTGTTAGGCGACAGGTTTGAAAGTGTTTCTCTCTCACCACCCCTGCCTCCCCACAGGAGGAAGCATTTGCCAAGGAGCGAAGGCAGTTTTTATTTAACGGGAGAGAGAGAGAGAGAGAGACAGAGAAGGAGAATTAACTCAGTAATGGTCCAACATTCAGTAGCAGCACATGGAGTGGATGTGTGTCCCTCAGGTTGCCTTGGGAACCCTTTGCATACAATTACGTGAATGATGTGCACATCAGATCACAATAACTAATGGGTTCTACCCTAAAGACAACTTATATCTCCAACTCCAATGAACTGCTTGTCTGCTTTAGACCAATACCCCTCTGCACACTACCTTGCCATACTTCTATTCCTTTACATGCCTATCCCTCTAAAAACCTGCCTTTCCTTTGCCCCTCTTTCAATTTATTCATTATTAGGATGTGCGCAATATTGGTAAGGCTAGAGTTAATGGTACTCGAGAAGGTGGGGGTGAGCTGCCTTCATGAACCGCTGCAGTCCATGTGATGTGGGTTGACCCACAATGCCCTGAGGAAGGATTTTGACCCAGTGACACTGAAGGAACGGTGATATATTTCCAAGTCAGGGTGGTGAGTGGCTGGGAGGGGAACTTGTGGAGGGTGGTGTTCCCTTGTACCTGCTGCCCTTGTCCGAGATGGAAGTGGTTGTGGGTTTGGAAGGTGCTGCCTGAGGATCTTTGGTGAATTTCTGCAGGGCACCTTGTAGATAGTACACACTGCTGTTACTGAGTGTCAGTGGTGGAGGGAGGGGAGGTTTGTGGATGTGGTGCCAATCAAGTGGGCTGCTTTGTCCTGGATGGTGTCAAGCTTCTTGAGTGTTGTTGGGGCTGCCCCCATCCAGGCAAGTGGGGAGTACTCCATCACACTCCTGACTTGATTTTGGGAAAGTGAGTAATTCATTGCAGAATCCCTAGCCTCGAAACTGCCTTTTTGTTTGAAAGATGAATTCTTTCACGGGACGCAGGCACCACGGGCTGGGCCAGCATTTATTGTACCTTGCGCTGAGTGACGTACTTGGCCATTTGAAAGTGCAGTTGAGAACCTGTCATTCTTTCACAGGTCTGGGGCTACATACAGGACAGGCCAGGTATAACTGCCTCCCTCAGAGGGTACTCGTGAAGCAGAGAGGCACTTAGAAGGTGGTTTTATGGTCACCAGCAGCTTGTTTATCTTTTCTTAATTCCAGATTTTTATTGAATTCAGATTTAATCATCTACTGTGAACCCAACTCCCAAAGCATTAAGCTGGGATGCTGGGCCAGTGACATTAAGACCACGTTCCGACCTTCCCATTTAAAATAAAAGTGCTCAAAATGTATTTCCAAGCAGCAGGGCAAGCATTGAGCCTTGCTGTGACTGTAAACAAGAGAAGAGGTTTATTGCATCTCTCTTGGATCCCGCTGCGGAGCCACAGTGTCAGAAGGAAGCCTTTAATTACAGTGTGGGCTGGACGGCAGAGTGCAGCATTAACAGCAGCAGTAGTCATTTTAAAATCTGGGTTGTGGTTAGCAGGACAAGTGTGATACAGAGAAGACCACAAATCTGTTACAGAGCTCATTAGTGATGCAATAAAAACCTCTTTCTGTGCATGTTTCAACCAACCTTTCCCAGCCCATCAAATTGCTTACATGAAGCTCTTCTGAGAATCTTTTTCGAAGTTTTTAGGGAGACCCCCACTTCACAAATGATGGATCCTCACCTCTCTGACAGCAAAAATATGCCGAGTGCAGCATGCTGCGGTTAAATATTGACAAGTCCGTCGGTTTGCTCACATTGGCTGTCTACAAACTGCGACACAATCAGCGAGTCATCCAGCACGGAAACAGACCCTTCGGTCTGACTCGTCTGTACAGATCAGGCTTCCCAAACTAAACTAAGCCCATTTGCCAGCATTTGGCCCATATCCCTTTAAACCTTTCCCATCCCTGACCCTGTCTGAATGTCTTTTAAACATTGTAACTGTACCTGCATCTGCAACTTCCTCTGGCAGTTTGTTACACACACACACACAGACAAAACCCTCTGTGTGAAAATGTTGCCCCTTAAGTCCCTTATAAATCTTTCCCCTTTCACCTTAAACTTATGCCCTCTAGTTTCGAATTCCCTTACCCTGGGGAACAGGCTTTGTGATTCACCTTATCCATGCCCCTCAAGGTTTTATAAACCTCGATAAGTTCACCGCTCAATTTCCAACGCTCCAGGGACAAAAATTCCCAGCCTATCCAGCCTCTCCTTACAACCCAAACCATTCTGTCCTGGCAACATCCTGGTAAATCTCTTCTCTTCAATTTAATAACATCCTTCCTATTGATGGGTGGCCATTGAGTTACACGTGCACCCAATGAGGGAGAGTATGTTGCTTCTAAATTTCTTTGATGCTTCCGTCCCCTTACCTTACTTCCTTAGCAGAATTTGCAATGACAGCCTATCACCGACCCAGTCCTGTTCCCCACTAAACTCAATTGACCATTGAGTGTGGGAATTGGGGCATCGTGGTGAGATAGTGCAGGGCATTGGCGAGTCCTCTCCTGGAGTCGTGTATATAGTTCTGGGTGCCCTGCTGTGGGAGGGATGTGGTTCGATTGGACAGGGTTCAGAAAAGGTTTGCTGGGGACTATTTTACTTTTGTCTCCTTCACGCATGGGATGTGGGCGTTGCTCGCTGGCCAGCATTTATTGCCTGTCCCCCATTGCCTTTGAACTGAATGTCATGCTCGGCCATTTCAGAGGGCAGTTGAGAGTCAACCACGTTGCTGCGGGTCTGGAGTCACATGGAGGCTGGGCCTTGGCGGTTTCCTTCCCTAAAGGACATTAGTGACCCAGTTTGGTTTCTTTCCTGACAGTCCACAATAATCAAATGGTAGCTCCTGGCATTGGGGCAGCTCAAAACTGGGGGAGGGGGCATATATTTGGGATATGGAGGGGCATATATTGGGGATGTGGAGGAAAGGTTTTTGGGGGGAACCTGGGGGGGCGGGGGGAAGGGGAGCAACTATTTTGTGCACAGCATGGTTCTTGAGTAGGTTAAGCTGCCAAGGGAGTTGGTGGATGTGGGTACAGTTGCAACATTTGGGGCACATTTGGAATGGGGGAAGTGGGGGTGTTTGGAGGGATGGAAAGGGCATGGGCAGGTAGACCTGGTTTGGTTTGGGAGACTCGGTTAGTTTTGTCTGAAGGGACTGTTTTTATGCTGTATGACTCGATGACTCTGGTAATTTCATGAGCTCCCTCGGATTGACCACCTAACTCTGTACTCGTGTCTGACCGCTGGACATCCCCAAAGTCCTTCTCACAGGGAATGGAGACCTTCAATGAAGTGCAGTCTCTGGCTGCCATGTTGCAAATATGTACAGCAAGATCCCACACAAAGGAAAAGAAACCCGGTGGCACAGTGGTTAGCACTGCTGCTTCACAGCGCCAGAGACCCGGGTTCAATTCCCGCCTCAGGCGACTGACTGTGTGGAGTTTGCACATTCGCCCTGAGTCTGCGTGGGTTTCCTCCGGGTGCTCCGGTTTCCTCCCACAGTCCAAAATAGAAATGTGCAGGTTCGGTGAATTGGCCATGCTAAATTGCCCGTAGTGTTAAGTGCAGGGGTAAATGTAGGGGAATGGGTCTGGGTGGGTGGGTCGGTGTAGACTTGTTGGGCCGAAGGGCCTGTTTCCACACTGTAAGTAATCTAAACGTGGCATGATAATGAACGGATGACCTGTCTCTCAGTGATGACAGTGGGGGGGAGAATGAACATTGATGGAGAGGCAGGAACAACTCCCTTGCTTGTCATTGGTGGGATCGTTCACCTCTCCGGGAGAGGGTCCTCTGTTTAATGTCCCATTAGAAAGGCAGCACCTCTGACAGTGTGGCATTCCCACGGGGCATGACCACCTAGCAGGGTGGGGAAGGTATGAGCGTATGATGGTGTGAGTGAGGAATGAAGGTGCTGCTCAGAGACTCCGTGTGGAAAATGAGAAAGACAATCTGAGAAGGCACGATCGTGCTTTGCTAGTTTGATGTTTCAGCGTGAGTGTATGTTCGTTTATGTGAGAGTGACTGGGTCACATCAGCTGATGGGAGTCAGGATGGGGCACACTAGTTTACAGGTGCTTTGCACAGCTCCGACTGTGCTCACCTCCCTTCATCTTTCCTTTACACTCCCCCAGACACCAGGAGCCTTGCCTTTTGCACTGTGCCCTGATCTTGAACTTCAATACAAACAGAGCCTGACATCACTCTGTCAGTAAGTGCTCCCCCAGGGTTTCAGAGAGACATCAATTTTACTCTCCTTCACTGTCAGAGCTGCTAACCCCCCCAGCTGTTACAATAACAGACCTTGCTGTCGAGCCTGACAGATCCTATATCCTGCTTCCCCCTCCTACCCCCCATCGCTGATCTCTGTTCTGGGGAATTACTTATCATGTAAAGCACTTCGCTAACTAACCATGACAGGACAGTGAGACCCCCACCCCGGCGCTGTGTCTCCCACCCAGCAGAGACAAGACATCAGCAAAAACTCCATCTCCTCAACTGGGGGATTCAAAAACAGTAAATGTCTTCATGTCACCCCTTCTCCATTTAAACCCATAGGGAAAAGCAGGCCATTCAGCCCATTGAGTCTGCTCCATCATTCAGTGATACCATGGCTGATCTGATAATCCTCAACTCCACTTGCCTACCTTTTCCCCATTGCCCTCAGTTCCCTTCCTGATTAGATTCCCTACAGTATGGAAACAGGCCCCTTCGGCCCAACAAGTCCACACTGACCCTCCAAAGAGTCAGTCATCCTGACCCATTCCCCGATTTTATTATTCTACAATTTGCCCCTGACTAATGCACCAAGCCTACACATCCCTGAACACTGTGGGCAACTTAGCATGGCCAATCCATCTGACCCTACATATCTTTGGACTGTGGGAGGAAACTGGAGCATCCGGAGGAAACCCACACGGGGAGAATGTACAAACTCCACATAGACAGTCACCCAAGGCTGGGATTGAACCCAGGTCCCAGGTGCTGTGAGGCAGCAGGGCTAACCACTGCACCATTGTGCCACCCCTTCCTTGCCTCTGTCTATCTCAGCCTTGAATATATTGAATATATAGCAGACTAACAACCTTCTGTATGAAAACAGTGCAAAGATTCAATACCCGCTGAGAGAATACAGTCCTCCTCATCCCTGTCTTCAGTGTGTGACTCCTTATCCTGAGGTGATGCCCTTTGGTTATCGATTGACCCACAGGGAGAAGCAACCTGGGGTGGCGCAGTGGCTCAGTGGTTAGCGCTCCTGCCTTATCAGCGCCAGGGACTCAGGTTCAATGCCAGCCTTGGGCGACTGTCTGCGTGGAGTTTGCATATTCTCCCTGTGTCTGCGTGGGTTTCCTCCCACAATCCAAAGATGTGCAGGTTCGGTGAACTGGCTGTGCCAGATTGTCCAATAGTGTTCAGGGGCATATATTTAAAGTACATTAGTCAGGGGTAAATGTAGAGTAATCAAGTAGGAGAATGGGTCTGGGAAGGTGACCTTAATGGGGAGAGACTTTGGGGTGCTCTGTTGCAGAGGGATCTAGGTGTACTCATTCATGAGTCACAGAAAGCTAGCATGCAGGTACAGCAGATAATAAAGAAGGCAAATGGTTTTTATAGCTAAAGGAATAGAATATAAAGGTAAGGAAGTATGGTTGCAATTATACAAGGCATTGGTGAGACTACACCTGGAGTATTGTGCACAGTTTTGGTCCCCTTTATTTGAGGAAAGTGGAAGTGACAATGGAGGCAATTCAGAGGAGGTTCTCGAGATTGATCCCAGAGCTGAGGGGGGTTGTCGGATGAAGAGAGATTGAACAGTTTAGGCCTCTACTCTCTGCAAGTTAGAAGAATGAGGGGAGATCAAATTGAGGTATTCAAGATAATAAAAGGTGTGGATAAAATAGACATGGAGCGGATGCTCCCTGGTGTGGGGCATTCTAGGAGTCTTAGGGTAAGGGGTAGTAAATGTAAAACAGAGTTGAGGAGAAACTCCTCCTCCCAGAGGGTTATGAATCTGTGGAATTCACTATCCCCAAAGTGCGGTGGATGCTGGGACAGTGAGTAAATTTAAGGAGGAGTCAGACAGATTTTTAATTGGTGACGGGCTGAAGGGATATGGGGAAGGCAGGAAAATGGGGATGAGGAGCATCGCAGCCATGATCGAATGGCGGAGCAGACTCGATGGGCCGAATGGCCTAATTCTGCTCCTTATGTCGAAAGTGTGGTGCTGGAAAAGCGCAGCAGGTCAGGCAGCATCCGAGGAGCAGGAGAATCGACGTTTTGGGGCATCAGGAATGACTTCTGCAGTGCTCACTTTCTCCTAATTCTGCTCCTATTCCTTATGAACTATTAGCTGCCGGACTTGGATGGTAGTTCTTTGTGATTCAAGCTCGAAGACTCCCAAATCCCCTCTGTCCACTAGCTCTCTTCGGTCTTCCTCCATTGAAATAATACACAGCTCCTGTGTGCTCACTGTTCACATTGTTGTGGTTTCCACACACACACTCCATCGGAGAAAATACAGGCGTCCCAGAGGGTCTCTCAGTCACCGAAATTATTTGAAATGTCAGAAAGACATTGACTAATTTGTGCACCGCAAGATCCCACAAAAAAATGCATTGTGGCGAATGACCAAATCACCAGGCAACATTGATGGAGAGATGAATATTGTGCGAAGATGTACAGGACATTGGTTAGGCCACTGTTGGAATATTGCATGCAATTCTGGTCTCCTTCCTATTGGAAGGATCTTGTGAAACTTGAAAGGGTTCAGAAAAGATTTACACGGATGTTGTCAGGGTTGGAGGGTTTGAGCTACAGGGGTGATCTTGTAGAGGTTTATAAAATCATGCGGGACATGATTAGGATAAATAGACAAAGTCTTTTCCCTGGGGTGGGGGAGTCCAGAACTAGAGGGCATAGGTTTACGGTGAGAGGGGAAAGATATAAAAGGGACCTAAGGGACAACTTTTTCACACAGAGGGTGGTACGTGTATGGAATGAGCTGCCAGAGGACGTGGTGGAGGCTGGTACAATTACAGCATTTAAAAGGCATCTGGATGGGCATATGAGTAGGAAGGGTTTAGAGGGATATGGTCTGGGTGCTGGCAGGTGGGACTAGATTGGGTTGGGATATCTGGTCGGAATGGATGGGTTGGACCGAAGGGTCTGTTTCCATACTGTACATCTCTATGACTCTATGTAATAGAGGACTCACTGCTCTACTCTCTGAACAGTGCTGTGGGACCTCTTACAAATTCATTCTGTAGTGCCCTAGTGTCTTTCTGCATTGTACTCTTCCTGGATCGTCCGGGATTGCGGATCTCCTGACGGATCCTCACCATCCTCCCGAATTCTGCATTTTACCCAATGCCATTCTGTCATGGACCTGCTCTGATTGGCTCCTTTCCTTCACCCAGTATGGAATCCATCTTCTCTGCAGCCAAACCTTTTTTTTGTGACAGTCATTATTTCGGAGGGTAAGCCTTAGTGCCACTGAGATAGCCCACTCATAGGAATGGAGATGATGACAGCACCATATAGTTGCGCTGGTCAGCTGGGCTGAGAAATGGTAAATGGTTTTAATTCTGAACAGGGCGAGATGATGCATTTTAGGAGGGGTACCAAGGCAAGGTGGTCCAGAGGATCAGAGGGACCTTGGGATGCATGTCTACAGACCCTTGAAAGCAACAGGGACAGGTAGATAATTTAGTGAAGAAAGTATATGGGAAACTTGCTTTTTTTTATGATGTGGAGGAGCTGGTGTCGGACTGGGGTGGGCAAAGTTAAAAATCACACAACACCAGGTTATAGTCCAACAGGTTTAATTGGAAGCACTAGCTTCCAGGGCGCTGCTCCTTCATCAGGTAATTAGTTACACCTGATGAGATTAGATTAGATTACATTACAGTGTGGAAACAGGCCCTTCGGCCCAATCACACGACACCAGGTTATAGTCCAACAGGTTTATTTGGAAGCACTAGCTTTCGGAGCGCTGTTCCTTCATCAGGTAATTAGTTACACCTGATGAGATTAGATTACAGTGTGGAAACAGGCCCTTCGGCCCAACAAGTCCACACCGACCCGCCGAAGCGCAACCCACCCATACCAACGTGCAAACTCCACACAGTCAGTCGCCTGAGGCGGGAATTGAACCCAGGTCTCTGGCGCTGTGAGGCAGCAGTGCTAACCACTGGGCCACCGTGCCACCCACCAGGGAACAGCGCTCCGAATAAACCTGGCATTGTATGATTTTTAACTTGGCTTTTTTTTAGTTAAGGTAGGCAGTGCAACATTATATTGGATGCGAATTGTATAGTGCAGGAGCTGTATGTAATATTAGTTGGGCCACAGCGGGAGTACCGTGTGCAGTTCTGGTCACCATACTATAGAGGGATGTCATTGCACTGGCCAGGGCGCAGAGGAGATTCACCAGGATAGATAGATTCTCGCTCAGTCAGGGAATCAATGGATCAATGGATCAACCGTATTCCTATTAAATGTTGGAGCGGGGGCTGAATGGCCTACTCCTAATTGCTTATGGTTTTATAGGATGTTGTCAGAGTTAGCAAGATGCAGCTATGAAGAGAGACTGGATATGCTGGGGGCGGGTGGGGGGTTTCAGTTTTTCGTTGGAGAAGAGAAGGCTGAGGGGGACATCTGATTCAAGTGTGCAAAGTCCTGAGGGGCGTAGACACGAGAAACTTTTCCCCGTAATAGAGAGGTCAACAACCAAGGCATAGAATTAAGGATCACAGGTTTGGAAGGAAGATATTTTTCCATCCAGTGATTGGTGGAAATCTGGAACTCATTGTGTGTAAGGGTGGTAAAGGCAGAAACCCTTATCATATTGAAGACGTATTGAGGTGAGCACCTGAAACGTACAGGGCTACAGGCCGTGTGCTGGAAAGTGGGATTAGAATAGAAACATGGCTGGTGTGGACACCATGGGCTGAAGGGTTTTTTTCCATGCTGTTGACGTCTGTGATTCTATCCCGTAAGATTCCAAGGAGCAGAGCAAAGGCAGTCTCCCAAACTCATGGTTGGCATTCCCTCCCCAGCCAAAACAAGGGAAACACAGATGATTCAGTCCCTCATTCAGCTGCTGTTGGTGGGAGCTGACTATATGTGAATTGGTCGCCCTCTGAAATAACGAGTGCCACAACAGAAGGGATCAACTGCACAGAAGATGATTCCTGATGAAGGGCTTTTGCCCGAAACGTCGATTTTCCTGCTCCTCGGATGCTGCCTGAACTGCTGTGCTTTTCCAGCACCACTCTAATCTAAAAACTGCAGAGAAGATGGATCCACCCTGGGCAGAAGAAAGGAGCCAATCAGAGCAGGCCCATGATGGAATGGTATTGGGTAAAAGGCAGAATTCCTGAAGTTGGTGAGGATCTGGCAGGTGATCCACAATCCCCAAAGGATGCAGGAGGATCGCAAGATATGACAGGTGGAATCCTGGCCATCAGACCATGCGGTCAGTTCTTTTGCCAATCAGTTCGGTTTACGATTCCTCAGTTCCTTCCCTCTGGGGTTTACCGTCGAAGATTATTTTCTGTATTTAAATTCTCCCCACAGTGACTCAAGTTATTTTCCCAGTTGGTCATTGGCTCTGCTTTGCAGAATTTGCTCCAGTTCATAACCTTCTGACCCTGTGGCATCCCCGTGACCCATTGTGCAGTAATGTGGGCCACAGTTCAATATGAAACCCAGACAGGGAAAAAGGATGCTTTTATTTCCCAGTCGGATGAGTCAATGTCTTGTAGCCACTGTATACATACAGGAGTTACCACTGTCATCCAATGGGCAAGAAGATCCAGACATGAAGGAATCATTTCTTTCTACTTATTCACCAGATCTGTGGCAAGACCAAAATGAATTGGCCTTTCTTAAATACCTTGAGGAAGTGTCAAGCTTCTTGAGTGTTGTTGGAGCTGCACCCATCCAGGCAATTGGGGAGTATTCCATCCCACCCCTGACTTGTGCCATGTAGATGGTGGTCAGGCTTTAGGGAGTCAGGAGGTGAGTTATTAGCTGCAGGGGGTGGCATGGTGGCTCAGTGGTTAGCACTGCTGCCTCACAGCACCAGGGACCCAGGTTAAATTCCAGCCTCGGGTGACTGTCTGTGCACATTCTCCCCATATCTGCGTGGGTTTCCTCCAGGCGTGCTGGTTTTCTCCCACAGGCCAAAGACGTGCAGGTCAGGTGAATTGGTCAGGCTAAATTGCCCAGTAGTGTTAGGTGCATTAGTCAGAGGGAAATGGGTCTGGGTGGTGGGTCGGTGTGGACTTGTTGGGCAGAAGGGCCTGTTTCCACACTGAAGGGAATCTAATCTAACCTCTGATTGGCTCTTTCATTTTTTTCAGTAGTGATAGTGTTCCACTTTAGTTTCTGGTCTATTCTAATTCCAGGAGGCTGATTTCGGGTCGTTTGGCTTCTATCTACTGTGTGCTGTACCTGTCCAGGAGCTGAAGCAGAAATGGGCTGTCCAGTACTCAATGACAGAGAGTGGTGCACCTTCCAAACAGTGGGGTGGCACAGGGATCGGTGATGGTACCCCAACTGTTTGCAATCTGTATCAATGACTTAGGCCTGAATGTATCGAAACGAAATTTGCCAATAACACCAACAGAAGTCAGAAGGTAAGTTGTCAAGAGGAGATGGAGCGTCTAGATTTAGATTTAGATTTTATTGTTATGTATCCTCAAGTACAGAAATACAGTGAAGAGTGTGTAATGTCACCACACACAACGCCACCTTAGAAGGGATGTCAAAAGGTTTCAGGGAGACTTGGAAATGGAGAAAACATTGGGAAAATGTAAACTTGCCCATTATGGCAGGAATGAATAGAAAGGCAGGATAATACTTCGGATGGATCCCTGCAATGTGAAAAACAGGCCATTCGACCCATTGAATCCACACCAACCCATCCCAATCCCTGGAAACTTCATTTCCCAAGGCCAAACCACCTAACCTGCACATTTTTGGACTGTGGGGAGGTAACCAGTGCACCTGGAGGAAACCCACACAGACAGGGGGAGAATGTGCAAACTCCACACAGTCGCCTGAAGGTGGAATCGAACCCAGGTCCCGTGAAGAAGCAGTGCTAACCACTGAGCCCCATGCCATCCATGCTGGAATAGTGAGAGTTTGCAATATTTGATGCAACAAAGGGAGCTGAGTGGCCAAATCCGTTTTTTAAATGCATTCTTTCATCCTCCATCATAGACAAGGACAGTAGCTGCTCTTGAACTAAAGTAATGTCATGGCTGTGTCACTGAGACTAGCTTTCAATGCCAGAACTTTTCAATTTGTTAGATTTAAATTTTCCAGAGGACCAGCCCGGACGTTTGGATCTCTAGTTGAGTGACACTGACTCTAGACCACCGTTAACCCTGTCTGAGTGAAGGAGGACAAGGGCAATGAATACATGGGAACACCAATCCCTGCAAGCACCTCTCCAAACCACTGACCATTTCAACTTGGAAATATATTGCTGCTGCGTCAGTGTCACTGAGGAGAGGTTGAGAAGGAGAGTCCTTCCTTGCATCCTTAGGAATTGAACCCATGCTGTTGTTATCACTCTGCCTTGTAAACCAGCCATCCATCCCACTGAACTAAGCTAATGACTGGAGAGAACAGGGAGGAAGGGATCTATTATGAATTAGGACGGGGCTCCAACTCTTTGGATGAGATCGAGTTCCCGGCGATTGTTCGGGACATTATTGGAATTGTCGGAGTCTGAAAGTCACAAAGGCAAGGAGGAGAGTTTCGGCAGCAGGTGAGCTGAGGCAGGACAGGGAGGTGGCTCAAGGCAGCCTTCCTAGTGATGAGGAAGACATGGCGTCAGCATCCCAGCTCAGAGTCAAAGAGAGAGCACTGAGGTTGTGAACGATCTGGCTGAGCCTCAGACGCTATTCCTCCCTACCTCCTCCTCCCCACCTTGATGCTTTCCCCCACCGGCTCTGCTTGACGTATGAATGGAATAAATCTTCTCAGGCTTTGTCCAAGAACAATATCCAAACCACGTATAGCCGTTTATCAATGAGTAAGAAACCTCGAATCAAAAGGACAAGTCGTGAGAGGAAGATTACTTGCTGCATTCCCCCTGGACCAATTAACCCAAAACCTAAACCTCCTCCACCTCCCCCAGAGTCACACAAGGGCTGATTGGCCTTCAAAGCGTCTTGCATGTGAATCCTGAGTCATCGTCTTCTGAGCATCGTGTACGATTGCCAAAAAGAGCCTCTATAGAATCAGACGCTGCCAAAAACTTGAAGCCTTTCTGTAAGGCCTCACTGTCAAGCGCTTAATATCAAGTTGCAAATGTCCTGAGCTTTTCTCTTCCTCAAACATGAGTGCAAATTTAACTCAGCAGGGTTCCCTTGTCGACATCGACATGAAAATGGTGAATGGGTATCCTGTGTCTGTTGCCGTATATGGCAGCCAAGTCTGCTTTCCATAGACTCTTCAACTTTGGCAACAGCCCAAAGGTAACATTGCGCTATGGGAAACCACTCAGATATTGTGTTTTAACATACAGAAATCCGTCTTTCCTTCCTTCACGTCGTCACCAGCAACCATTTAATTCTGACCTTCGGTTTGCCAGTGAGTGACCTTCGATATCAGGAAAAAGAGAAACATGAAGTTTTGTGTTTATACCATGCACCTCTCATGATCTCAGGCATATTCAAAACCCTCAGAGTGAATAGGCTTCTTTCTCTCGAGTGAATTGCTGTCGTTGTGAAAAGCCAGTGGGAAAACGGTGGAGAGCATTCGCTCCTAAAGGTGTTAGTTGAGGGGAGGCAGCGCAGTTAAACAACTCACTGGACGAGGAAGCTCCACAGATATCCCCACCCTCAATATCAGGTAATCCAGCACATCAGTGTGAAAGATAAGGCTGAAGCATTCACAGCAATCTCCAACCACAATTGCCAAACAGCTGATCCATCTCAGCCTCCTGTAGAATCCCAGGTTGGTGTTCGGCCAATACAATCCACTCTGTGTGAGCTCCACGTTGCAAAGGCCCAGATAACATTTCAGAAAGGGGACCAAGGTCTTGTCTCTTTACTCTTTCATGGGAAACTGGCATTTGTTGCCCACTGCCAATTGATGGGCTTGTGACACCATTTTGGAGGGCAGTTCAGAGTCAATCACATTGGCTGTGGGTCTGGAGTCACGTGTAGGCCCGACTGGGTAAGGATGACAGATTTCTTTGCTGGGACCAGTCAGGTTTCTACATTTAGCTTTTAAACTCCGGACTTTATTTAACTGAGTTTTCAATTTCATCCACTGCTGTGGTGGGATTTGAAGCTTCCAGATTATTGGTCTCACCTCCAGGATGACTAGAGCAGGGATATTACTCCAGCAGCACCAGGCCCCACACCCCCACCCCACATCGTGGGAAGCTCATGCCTTTTCGCAGCAGCAGGGTTTGACTGACCCCCAACGTGCCTCAGCTCCACCACAAGTTTGCTCACCTCAGCCTGTGGGGGGATATGGTCACTCCACCTTCAGAGCCAAGCTCTCAGCGTTATGACCCCTTCCACCAAGCTGTACAGCTACAACATTAGCATCCACTTGCCCCATCAGTTTTTGCTGGACTGTTTACCTCACATGATTCCTGATGAACGGCTTTTGCCCAAAACATCGTTTCTCCTACTCCTCGGATGCTGCCTGACCTGCTGTGCTTTTCAAGCACCACTCTAATCTTGACTCAGGTCACCATTATTGTCCAGCCCTGACAGCCCTTGAGCAGATGGTGATCAGCAACTTATGGATGAGTGGCTGGTTGGAACATCTCGGGCGACACGGTGGCACAGTGATTAGCACTGTTGCATCACAGCGCCAGAGACCCAGGTTCAATTCCCTCCTCAGGCAACTGTCTGTATGGAGTTTGCACATTCTCCCTGTGTCTGCGTGGGTTTGCTCCGGTTTCCTCCCATACTCCAAAAAAAATGTGCAGGTAAGGTGAATTGGCCATGCTAAATTGCCTGTAGTGTTAGGTGAAGGGGTAAATGTAAGGGAATGGGTCTGTGTAGGTTGCTTTTCAGAGGGTCGGTGTGGACTTGTTGGGCAAAAGGGCCTGTTTCCACACTGTAAGTAATCTCAGTGAGGAGTTAGGAGTCGGTCACACCGCTGTGGGCCTGTAACCATATGTTAACAACCCCAGGTAAGGACAGAGATATTCTTTTCTGAAGGACATTAGTGAACCAGATGGGTTTTCAAGTTCAGACAGTTCACGACCATTAGTAATGACAATAACGTTATATCAGTCTACTCTCCATTATCAACAAAGCGATGGCAGCTGACATTGTCAATGCTATCAAGAGATACCTCATTAGCAATAACAGTAAAGGAATAATTGCCTGCATTTTATCAGACCAGACAGCTGCACCATCTCATTGCAGAGAGGGCTATTGGTGGTTTGACCCCCACACCACAGGGGAGGGGAGAGATTGAGAAGGACAGACCTTCACGGTACCCTCTGTTGGTACCTGATTTGTACCCGTGCTGTTGGCACCATTATCTAGCCTTCCAGCCAACTGAGCTAACTGACCCCCAATTGCTTGGGCAATAACTCGCTCGTCAATGTTCAGTTTGGGTTCTGCCAGGGCCACTGAGCTCCTGACCTCACTGCATCCTAGATCCAAACATGGACAAATGAGCTGGACCCCAGAAGTTGCACAGTGGGTCTGTGGTTAGCACCGCTGCCTCACAGCGCCAAGGACTCGGGTTCAATTCCAGCCTCAGACGACAGTCTGTGTGGAGTTTGCACATTCTCCCTGTGTCCTCCCTCAGTCCAAAGATATGCAGGTTGGGTGGGTTGACCACATTAAACTACCCATAATTTCCAGGAATGTGTAGGTTAGGTGGATTAGCTATAGCTAGGGCAATGGGTCTGGGTGCAATGACCTTTGGAGGTTTGGTGTGGACTTGTTGGGCTGAATGGCCTGTTTCCACACTGTAGGGTTTCTATGATAAGATGGAGTGAAGGCCCTCGACATGAAAACTCCATTCGACCAATTGTGGCATCACAATCCTGAGGGAAAAACTGGAGTTCTTGGGAATGGAGGGAAAAATCTCCGCTGATTGTAGTCACACCTGGCATGGAGGAAAATGGTCGTGGTTGTTGGAGGTTACTCATCACAGCTCCAGGACATCTCTGCAGGAGTTACTCATGGGACTGTCGTAGACCCAACCACATTCAGCTGCTCTAATCGTAAATCAGGAAATGATAAAGGAAGGCGACTTGTGGTCTAAAGAAGTGAACTGTGTGTGTGACCCCTTCCCACCAGGCTGTTCCATCCAAAGTTACGCCATGTTACTCTTGAGCTTCTGGTCCCTGTCGCGGGAGTCCTGGGAATGTGGATGAAGTTAAACAAATCCCCGAGTGTTACTGAGAGTCTGTATCTGAAGGTAGGGTGCCCACCATTCCCGAGGCTAAGGTGAGCGAATCCATCGTGGTGCTGGGGCACGCTGGGGCCAGTCAAACTCTGCTGCTGGGAAAAGGCATGAGCTTCCCAATGGAGAGTGCAGGAAGTGCTGGGAAAAGCCATGAGCTTCCCAATGGAGAGTGCGGGAAGTGCTGGGAAAAGGCATGAGCTTCCCAATGGAGAGTGCAGGAAGTGCTGGGAAAAGGGTTTGAAAGAGGGTACTTGCCCATGCCCCTTTGCTGAGTACAACCTTGTGTTCGTTTCAGGGATCACAAGTGGTTGGTGCCAACTGTAATGTTTCAACTGAGTGTGCTACACGAGCTGGTTTCCAGGAACATGCCTAACCGGGGAAACCACTAATAGACACTTTGGGCAAATTCAAATAGTTATTTTACTGATTAACAGTTATTAACTGACGATGATTAATAGTTGGGGAGTTAAAACTCAGGGCGGCATGGTGGTTAGCAATGCTGCCTCACAGCACCAGGGACCCAGGTTCGATTCCCGCTTCAGGCAACTTCCTGTGTGGAGTTTGCACATTCTCCCCACGTCTGCCTGGGTTTCCTCCGGGTGCTCCGGTTTCCTCCCACAATCCAAAGAGATGTGCCGGCCAGGTGAATTGGCCACGCTAAATTGCCCATAGCGTGAGGTGCATTATTCAGGGGTAAATATAGGGTAGGGAAATAAGTCTTGTTGGGTCATCCTTCGGAGGGTCAGTGTGGACTTGTTGGGCTGAAGGGCCTGTTTCCATACTGTAGGGAATCTAATCTAATTGGTTGAGTCAGCATTGGCATGGAGTTGCAGCATAGTCGCAGAGGTATACAGCACAGAAACAGACCCTTCAGCCCAACTCGTCCACGCCAGCCAGGTTTCCTAAACTGAACTGGCCACATTTGGCTGCACTTGACCCACATTCTTCTAAACCTTTCCTTCCCATGTACTTGTCCAAATGCCTTTTAAATGTCATCATCTCAACTCTACCACTTCCTCTGGCTGCTTGTTCATTGACCTCTAGTTTTGGACTCCCTATCCATATCTGAAACTGATCTATATCCTGCTGCATCCTGGGAAAAAGATCTTCGGTATTCACCTTACCAAGATCACCCCTTGCCCCTCAGCCTCCTATGCTCCAGGGAAAAAAGTCCAAGTTTATCCAGCCTCTCCTTATAACTCAAGCCCTTCAGTCTTAGTAGCATCCTTGTAAATCTTCTCTGCACTCTTTCCAGTTTAAGAACATCCTTCCCCAGTGCTCTGACCATTTCTGATTGGCAGGTTACTGTTCTGTTTGTCTCTTCCGGTAGAGTTTGTCATTTGCCCCATATGGTCATGCTTTCAAGGTGAGAGGTGGAAAGTTTAAGGGGGATACACACGGTAAGTACTTCACACAGAGGGTGGTGGGTGTCTGGAACGCGTTGTCAGCAGAGGTGGTAGAGGCAGGCACGATAGATTCATTTAAGATGTGTCTGGACAGATGCATGAGTAGGTGGGGAGCAGTGGGATACAGATGCTTAGGAATTGGGCAACAGGTTTAGACAGTGCATTAGGATCGGCTCAGGCTTGGAGGGCCGAAGGGCCTGTTCCTGGGCTGTAAGTTTTCTTTGTTTTTGTTCTTTGTTCTACATACAACTGATCCAGTAAAAATGAGACAGTGTTCCTCCAGGACCGAGGGAGCTACATTGACAGTACATACAACACACAGCAGTACACAGCATAAAGTGCATAAGAAGTGCAAAACACACAAGTTACAGTGAAAACAGAAGAATGATAAATAATAGACATTTTCCTAGCAGCAATCAAAGTTGTGCAAAGAGTTTCAGAAGATGGGAAGGTGTCCAATTATACTGCGCTAAGGAGCCTGATGGCCTGGGAGAAGGAACTGTTGCACAGTCTGTCCGTGAGAGACCAGATGCTCTGGTATATTCTGCCAGATGGCTGGAGGGAGAAGAGTTTGAGTGAGGGGGGGTGTGGGGTCTTCCATAATGCTCTTAGCCTTTCAGCTGCAGCGTGTGGTGTAAATGTCTGTAATGGAGGGGAGAGAGACCCCGATGATCCTCTCAGCTGGCCTCACTATCTGTTGTAGGGTCTTATGATCTGAGACAGTGCAATTCCTGAATCAGTCAGTGATACAGCAGCTCAGGGTACTCTCAATGAGTACCCTGTAGAAGGTGGTGAGGATTGGTGGGGGGGGGGGGGAGGTGGGCTTTCCTCAGCCTGCACAGAAAGTAGAGATGCTGCTGGGCTTTCTTGACTATGAAGCTGGTGTTGAGGATCCAAGTGAGGTTCTCCACTAGGTGGACACCAAACAATTTGGTCTCTTCACGACCTCCACAGGGGAGCTGTCGATGTTCAGCAGAGAGTGGTCGCTCCGTGCCCTCCTGAAGTTAACAACCAACTCTTTCATCTTGTCTATGTTCAGAGAGAGGATGTTGGCTCTGCACCAGTCCGTTAGCCACTGCACCTCCTCACTGTATGCTGACTCGTCATTCCTGCTAATGACACCCATTACAGTTGTGTCATCAGTGAACTTAATGATGTGGTTTGAGCTGTGCATCGCTGCACAGTCGTGTGTCAGCAAGGTGAACAGCAATGGACTGAACATACAGCCCTGGGGGGTCTTCATGCTCAGTGTGATGGTGTTGGAGATGCTGTTCCCAGTCCAGACTGACTGAGGTCTCCCACCGGATAGTGTACAAGGTTGTCAAAGGATGCAGCAGGATGTAGATCAGTTGCAGGTATTGGCAGAAAAAAATTAGTTGGAGTTTAATCTGGGTAAGTGTGAGGTGCTAAACTTTGGGAGATCAAATGTTATGCAAAATTATGCAGTTAATGGCAGGGCCATTTCAGAGTTCAAGTCCATGGCTCCCTGAAAGTGTCCCCTCAAGTAGATAGGGTGGTAAAGAAGGCGTATGGCATGGCATGCTTACCTTTAATGGTCAGGGAATTGAGTATAAGAGTCAGGATCTTAGCAAGTTTGAAAAGACGTGTAGCTCAGGTTGAGGTTCTGGATGTAGGTTGCTCACTGAGCTAGCCACCAGGATACATGAACACCAATTAGCCACAAAACAACATGACCCTCTCTCACTGGTATCCTTACATACGGATGAGGAAGGACATCACTTCGATTGGGACAACACATCCATCCTAGAACAAGCCAAACAGAGATACGCATTAGAATCCTAGAAACATGGCATTGCAACTGGAACTCTATCAACAAACACATCGAGTTAGACCCCATCTACTGCCCCCTGAGAAAAAGAACAGGAAATGACATCACCACAGGAAATGACACCACCAACCCAAAGAAACCCAAACTTATAAATAGAAAGCAGGAATTATCAGCAGTGCTTCACCCACTGAAGATATTACCTGGTAGGGCGATGAAACGTCTGGAAATGAACCTTCCAGCTCAGTGATTCTGAATTAGTGGTGCTGGAAGAGCACAGCAGTTCAGGCAGCATCCAAGGAGCAGCGAAATCCAGCTCAGCGAGCAAGCTTATATCCAAAAGTCATGATGTCATGTTCCAGCTTTATAAGACTGCAACACTTCGACCACCCTTTCAGTATTGTGTTCAATCCTGGTTGCCACATTACAGGGAGGATATGGAGGCTTTGGAGAGGGTGCAGAAGAGGTTTACCACGATTGTGCCTGGATTAAAGGGTATGTGCTGATAAGGAGAGGCTAGAAAAACTCAGGAGCGGCAGAGGCTGAGGGGAGACTTGGTAGAAGTCTATACAATTATGAGATGGACAGATAGGGTTGACGGTCAGAATCTTTTTCCCAGAGTTGAAATGTCTGAAACTAGGGGGCGTGTATTTAAGGTGAGAGGGGCAAAGTTCAAAGGAAATGTGAGGGGCAGGCATTTTACACAGAGAGTGGTAGGGGTCTGAAACATGCTGCCAGGGGTGATGGCAGAGGCGGATACAATAGGAGTGTTTAAGGGACTTTTAGATAAACACATGAATATGCAAGGGATGGAGGAACATGGGCGGAGGGCAGGCAGAAGGGATTAGTTTAATTTGGCATCATGTTCAGCACAACATGGTGAGCCCCAGGGCCTGTACCTGTGCTGTACTGTTCTGTGTTCTATCTCCATACTAACAAATACCCAACCAATCAGTCTCCTGACACAGACATGAATTCACTTTATATTCTTTTGGTAATTATTATAAATCCCTGCCCTTTGCTTAATGGCCGTCCATTGGGTGAAAGCATGTTTCTCCTCATTGATTTGGGCAAAGCCAGTCAGGATTTTTACCAACGTCTTTCAATTAGTTTTGACAAAATGTCATTCAAGCTGAAACATTCCCTCTACTGCTCTCTCCCACAGATGCTGACTGGCCTGGTTTATGATTTCTTTGGTATTTATTTCAGATTTCCAGTTTGTCCATTACTTTGTGTTCCTATTTAATCTCACCTTAACCCTCTTTCCTCTCAACAGCACAATCTCAGCTTCTGTTGTTGAAGTGTAGTCATAGAGTCATAGAGATGTACAGCATGGAAACAGACCCTTCTGTCCAACCTGTCCATGCCGACCAGATATCCCAACACAATCTAGTCCCACCTGCCAGCACCCGGCCCATATCCCTTCAAACCCTTCCTATTCATATACCCATCCAGATGCCTTTTAAATGTTGCAATTGTAACAGCCTCCACCACTTCCTCTGGCAGCTCATTCCATACACGTACCATCCTCTGTAACTGAAAAGTCGAAAACTTAGATTGTTTTTGATAGAGTGTCATAGAATCCCTACAGTGTGGAAACAGGCCCTTCAGCCCAACAAGTCCACACCGACCCTCCAAAGAGTATCCCACCCAGACCCATTCCCCTATTACTCTACATTTACCCCTGATTAATGCACCTAACCTACACATCCCTAAACACTATGGGCAATTTAGCATGGCCAATTCACCTAAGCTGCACATCTTTGGACTGTGGGTGGAAACCAGAGCACCCAAAGGAAGCCTGTGCAGACATAGGGAGAATGTGCAAACTCCACACGGACAATCACCCAGCGCAGCATTCGAACTCAAGGCCCTGGCTGAGGGGCGACCTGATAGAAGCCGATACAAGTATGACAGGTATGGATAGTCTTTGTCCCAGGGTGGAAATGTTAAATATTGGGGGGTGTAGGCTTAAGGTGAAAGGGGAAATGTGAGAGGGATGCTTTTTTACACAGAGGCTACCAGGTGTTTGGGACATTTGGAGGCAACGATAGCAATGTTTAAGAGGCATTTAGTCAGATTCATGAACAGGCAGGGATAGAGGAATTCAGACAATGTACAACAGATGGGATTAGTTTAGAATAGCATCATGGTGAGCACAGGCATGGTGGGCCGAAGGGCCTGTTCCCGTGCTGGACTGTTCATGCTCTGTGAGAAATGGAAGAGCCAATTTTCAAGCAGCCAGCTCCAGTGTGATCATCACCAGGTAACTGGTGTGGTTTTCTCCGATAATGATTGAGGGAATGATATTGGCCACAACACTCTGAGCTGGAGTACCATGAAGAAGGGGAGAGATAGCGAAAGGAAATGCAAAATCAACATGGAGAGAAACATTATTAGGGAATGAGTGGTTAGGATCTGGAGTGTACTGTCTGACAGTGTGGTGAAGGCAGGTACAGCTGAGGCTCTCAAAAGGGGAATAGATAGTGTGCTGAAAAGGAAGCAAGCATAGGGTTGTAGGAGGAAGGGAGGAGAGTGATACCAAAGAGGATGCTCTTTTGTAAAGCTCTTTCCACATGGAGTAATGGTGTCATACAGCACGGAAACAAACCCTTCAGTCCAACCAGTCATGCTGACCAAGTTTCTGAAAGTAATCTAGTCCCATTTGCCTGCGATGGTCCATATCCCTCTAAACCTTTCCTATTCACATACCTGTATTCCTGATGAAGGGCTTTTGCCCGGAATGTCGATTTTCCTGCTCCTCGGATGCTGCCTGACCTGCTGTGCTTTTCCAGCACCACTCTAATCTGGACTCTGGTTTCCAGCATCTGCAGTCCTTGTTTTTACCTATTCACATACCTGCCTCAGTGTCTCCTGAATGTTGGAACTTCAATCTGCACCGTATCCACACTGTCGGGATTCTATAACACTTGAACGAAAACAATCTAAGATTTCTATTTTTCATTTATGACTGCACTTCAACAACAGAAGCTGAGGTTGTGCCCGTTGAGAGGAAAGAGGGTTAAGGTGAGATTGATTAGGAATACAAAGTACTGGACAAACTGGGAATCTGAAATAAGTACTAAAAAACGTTATAAACCAGGCCAGGCAGCATCTGTGGGAGAGACCAGCAGAGGGAACGTTCCAGTTTGAATGACATTTTGTCAAAGCTAATTGAATGAAGGTGGTCAAAATCCTGACTGGCTTTGTCCAAGCAAATGAGGAGAAATTCACTCAGTGGACGGCCATTAACCAGTCCTAAACTAAACTAGTCCCACCTGCCTGGACCTGCCCATATCCCTCCAAACATTTTTTATTCATTTGTTGATCTAAATTTCTTTTAAACGTTGTAACTGTATCTGCATTCACCATGACCTCTGGCAGTTAATTCACTCCCTGTGTACAAATGCTATCCCTCACATCCTTTCTAAATCTTTCTCCTCCCACCATAGAAATACCCCCTCTCAGCCTGAAATCCCCCACCACAGGGAAAAGACACCTTCCAGAATTGAAATCCCTCATGCCTGGCTGCAACTTGGTGAGAGGGGCGGCAGAGTAAAGATTTGGGAAGCCAAGTGTATAAGTACAAGGAGTACTAGAGTCATAGAGACATACAGCATGGAAACAGGCCCTTCAGTCCAACTTGTCTGTGCTGACCACACTTCTGAAACTAAGCTGAAACCATTTGCCTGTGTTTGGTCCTTATCCCTCTAAAGCTTTCCTGTCCGTGTATCTGTCCAAATGCCTTCTAACTGTCACAACTGAATCTACATCCATCACTTCCTCTGGCAGTTCATCCCACACACAAACCACCCTCTGTCTGAAGTTGCCCCTTAGGTCCCACTGCAATCTTTCTCCTTTCACTTTTAAAATATGCCGTCTACTTTTGAACCCTCCCATCGAGGGAAAAGACCTTTTCAATTCACCTTATATGTGCCCCTTACGATTTTATAAACCTCGATAAGGTCAATCTCCTTTGCTGGATTGAAAAAGGCCCGAGCCTATCCACCAGCAACATCCTGGGTAAATCTTTTCTCTACCTTCTCCAATGGAATAATGTGCTTCCTTCAGCAGGGTGACCAGACCTGGAGACACAGTACTCCAGAAGTGGTCTTCCCAGTGTCCTGTACAATTTCAGTATGATGTCCAGCTCCTATACTAAAGCACATACTAAATGCCTTCTTTACCTCCCTGTCTATCTGTAATCCAACTTTCAAAGAATCATATACCTGAACCTCTAAGTCTCTCTGTTTGAAAATACTACCCAGGGCCCGATCGTTATCTGAACAAGTCCTGCCTGTGTTTTATTTCCCAAAATGCAACACCTCACATTTATCCAAATTAAACTCCATCTGCCACTCCTCAGCCCATTGGCCCAATTGAGCAAGATTCCTTTGTAATCTGAGATTACCTCCTTCACTGTTGACTATACCACCAATTTTAGCATCATATGCAAAAGTACAAATCATGCTTCCTAAATTCTCATACAAATCGTTTATGAAAATGACAAGCAACAGTGGACCCAGCACCAATCCTTACGGCACACCGTAGGTCACAGGCCTCCAGTCTGAAAAAACAACCCTCCACCTCCACCCTCTGTCACCTACCATCAAGCCAATTTTGTATTGCATTGTCAAGCTCTCTCTGATCTAACTCCCATGTGATCTAACTTTACTAACCAGCCAACCATGCAGAGCCTTGTCAAAGGCTTTACTAAAATCCAGGCTAGACAACGTCTACCACGCTGCCCTTATCAATCTTTTTGGTTATGTCTTCAAAAAAACTCCATCAAGTTTGTGAGACACGATTTCCACCACACAAAGCCAAGCTGACTATCTCTAATCAGTCCTTGCCTCTCCAATCGCATCTAAATCATATCTCTCAGAATCTCTTCCAACAACATACCCACCACTGATGTCAGGTTCACAGGTCTATAGTTCCCAGACATCCCCTGACAGCCCTGATAAATAAACGCACCTCACCTGCAGCTAGAGATGATACAAATATCCCTGCTGGGTGCCCCGTAATTTCTTCCCTAACTTCCCACAATGCCCTTGATCAGGTGGAGATTTATCCACCTTTGTGTTTTTCAGGATCCCTAGCACTTCCTCTTCTGTAATGTGGACTGTTTTCAAGACATCAGTATTTATTTTCCTGAGTCCCCTGGCCTCCATGCCTTTTTCCACATTAAAACCTGACATAAAATATTCATTTGGAGTCTCTGCCGTCTCCTGTGGTGAATTAGTTGATGGCTCCAAAAAGAAATAACTTAAATAAGGTTAGTGTGCTGGTCTAACCAGGAAAGCCAATAAGGTGTTATCATTTATTGCAAAGAGAATGGAATTGAACATTGGGAGGCTATCCAGGACACTTGTTGTATCACCATAGACTTACCAGACCACAGGGGTTTCTCTCATTAGAGAGAGAAGCAACTGGTGGTGAATTAACCTGAGGGCCACCAGACCTCAGGCAAGAATCCTTCACGGTAACCCCAAACTGGTGATGGGAACTGACCCACACTGTTGGAATTGCACTGCTTTGGAAACCAACAATCCAGCCAACTGAGCTAAGTTGAATCCCATGCAGGGCATTGGTAAGATCACATCTGGAATACTGTGTGCAGCATTGGTCACCTTATCGAAGGAAGGGTGTAAATATAGTGGAGGCGGTTCAGACAAGGTTTACTGGACTGATCAGGATTAGAGTGGTGCTGGAAAAGCACAGCAGGTCAGGCAGCATCCGAGGAGCCGGAAAATCGACGTTTCGGCCCGGAGCCCTTCATCAGGATTCCTCATGAAGGGCTCCGGCCCGAAACGTCGATTTTCCTGTTCCTCGGACGCTGCCTAACCTGCTGTGCTTTTCCAGCACCACTCTAATCTTGACTCTGATCTCGCATCTGCAGTCCTCACTTCCACCTTTACTGGACTGATACCTGGAATGACTGGGTTGACATGTGGGAAAAGGCCGGATAAGCCAGGCTTGTATCCTCTGGTTAGCTCAGTTGGCTGGAAGGCTGGCCTCTGATGCAGGGAGATGCCAAAAGTGTAGATTCTCAATTGGCTGAGGTTACCATAAAAGTCCCATCCTCTCAACCTCTCCCCTTGCCTGAGGTTAAACTCACCACCTGTCACCTCTCTCCAATAAGACAGCAGCCCAGGCCTACAATCTGATTGGATAGCAATGACATTACCTGTACCCTCTGGGATTTGGAAGAGTAAAATGGTTGCTGGAAACCTTTCAGATTCTGAAAGGCATTAACAGGGCAGATGTGGAAAGATGATCCCTCTGCTGTAGGTATCCAGAACTAGGTATCACTGTTTCAGAGTGAAGTGAGAACTGCAGATGCTGGAGATCTGAGTCGAGAAAGTGGTGCTGGAAAAGCACAGCAGGCCAGGCAGCATCCGAGGAGCAGGAGAATCGAGGTTTTGGGCATAAGCCCTTCATCAGGAATTCCTGATGAAGGGCTTATGCCCAAAATGTCGATTCTCCTGCTCCTCGGATGCTGCCTGGCCTGCTGTGCTTTTCCAGCACCACTCTCTCGATCATTGTTTAAGATTCAGGAGGTCGTTTGTTTAAGACAGAGATGAGGAGAAGATTTCTTTTTACCTGAGAGTGGGTCGGGAGTATTTGGAAATCTCTTCCTCAAAAATAGCGGAGGGTTTGAGTTATATCGAGAGGCTGAATAGGCTGGGGCTTTGTTTCCCTGAAGCTGAGGGGTGATCGTCTGAGGTTTATCAAGTCATGAGGGGCATGGACAGGGTGAATAGCTAGGATTTTTCTCCTTGGGTGGGGGAGTCCAAAACTGGTGGGTATAGGTTTAAGGTGAGAGGGGAAAGATTTAAAAAGGGCAATGTTTTCACACAGAGGTTGATGCGTGTGTGGAATGAGTTGCCAGAGGAAGTGGTGGAGGCTGGTACAATTGCAACATTTAAAAGGCATCTGGATGGGGACGTGAATAGGAAGGGTTTGGAGGGATATGGGCCGGGTGCTGGCAAACGGGACCAGATTAGGTTAGGATGGCATGGATAAGTTGGACCGAAGACTCTGTTTCTGTGCTGCATGTCTCTGTGACTCTAGAAGCTGCCAGTGAATAAAAACCTGTTGAGGGTAGCTGACAATGTGGAGCAGATCAGCCAATTCGCATTTTTAAAGACACTTCAAACTGAAGGGACTGAGTGGTCTCCATCAGCTCCCAACCCGTTTGTTCCTGTGTAATTTAAAAGGCTAATGGGAACATTTACTTGGAGACAGCAGCATTGTATAGAACATAGAACATAGAACATAGAACAATACAGCACAGAACAGGCCCTTCGGCCCACGATGTTGTGCCGAACATTTGTCCTAGCTTAAGCACCCATCCATGTACCTATCCAATTGCCACTTAAAGTTCGCCAATGATTCTGACTCTGCCACTCCCACAGGCAGCGCATTCCATGAACTCACGACTCGCTGAGTAAAGAACCTACCCCTAACATCTGTCCTATACCTACCCCCCCCTTAATTTAAAGCTATGCCCCCTCGTAATAGCTGACTCCTTATGTGGAAAAAGA
>NC_057710.1:5158198-5177450 GCF_004010195.1 Chiloscyllium plagiosum
CCCTGTTGCACGCACCTCTCTCTCTTCCATAACCAAGGTGAAAGTCACAGAATTGTGGTCACCATCACCGAAATGTTCACCCACTAACAAACCCATCACTTGTCCCGGTTCATTACCGAGTACCAAATCCAAAATGGCCTCCCCTCTGGTCGGACAATCTACATACTGCGTTAGAAAAGCTTCCTGGACACACTGCACAAACACCGCCCCATCCAATCTACTTATCTAAAGAGCTTCCAATCAATATTTGGGAAGTTGAAATCGCCCATGACTACTACCCTGTGGCTTCTGCACCTTTCCAAAATCTGTTTCCCAATCTGTTTCTCCACATCTCTGCTGCTATTGGGGGGCCTATAGTAAACACCCAACAAGGTGACTGCACCTTTCCTATTTCTGACTTCAGCCCATACTACCTCCAAAGGCAGATCCCCCTCGAACTGCCTTTCTGCAGCCGTTATGCCATTTCTAATTGTAATACTCTAGAGCTATTGGTCTAATTCCTACAATGGCAACGAGAAATTAAAAGCTCCTCTCAATAATGGTGGTCTTGACAGCCATGTAAGGCCTTCGGGGTCTGTAGCGGCCTTGCAGTAATAACGTGGAGCAGCACATCACTGCGTATATATAGCACAGTGTGGGTGGAGTTATCACACATTAGTGTGAGAGTTTCTGGAAGACATGCAAAAAGCACATGAATAAATCAGCCTTTATCTAATAGAATCCAGAGTCTGATATGTCTATGATTATCATTTACAGCAGTATTTACAATGACAGTGCAGTAAATATTATTACTCTGAAGTCTAAGCTTGGAGATAGTTCTTGACACTGCCTTGCCCTTGACCTGTCTGTCTTGAAACCAAACTCATTGTGTGATATCAAATCACAGGATAAAACAATGAAGATCATTAATTGTTGAAATTGCTTGTCTGCCTCACTTTAGGGAAGGAAATCTGCCATCCGTACCTGGTCTGGCCTAGATATGATTCCAGACCCATAGCAATGTGGGTAACTCCAACTGTCTTCTGGGATGTCACTGTAAAACACCAAGTTCAAAATAAATAGTGATGTGGAAATAACCACTAACATTTTCACAAGAGATTGTAAGACCATAAGAAATAGGAACAGAAGTAGGCCATTCAGCCCCTTGAGCCTGTTCCACCATTCAATAGGGTCACGGCTGATCCAACACTCCACTTTCCTACATTGTCCCCATGACCCATGATTCCTCGACTGACCAAGAATCTATCAATCTCACCTTTAATTCTATGAAAGAAGAGAAACATCATAGAACTGCACTGTATGAGTAGAGGCAATTCAGCCATTGTGCTTATGATGGTCCATTGAAAGAATGATCCCATTAATTTCCAACGTTCTGTTCTTTCCCCACTGCTTTACAATTTCTTCCTGAAGTATATACGTTACAGGCATGACTGGTAAATTGAAATATCAAAATGTAGTCAAGGGAGGAACCATCTGTTCAGGTGACTTGGGATAAAGATCCACACATACATGCGGAATTCCTCAGTGTTCTCCAAAAGGAATGCCATTCCGATGGGTGCGAGGGTCTATCTGTCCCTGGTGAGTTGATGCAAATCTGTGTTGCAAAACTCAATTCAGTCACCAGGATTGCTAAGTTTGGCATATGTCTGTTCATCGCCGTCATTGATGAAGCAGCTGAAGATGGTTGGGCCTATGCCACTCCCCTGAGGAACTGCTGCAGCTGAGATGACTGACCCCCAACAACCACAACCACCTTCCTAAGTCTCAGGTATGACTCCAACCAGGGGAAAGTTCTCCCCCTGTTTCCCAGTGATTCCAGAGTTGCTCAGGCTCCTTGATACCGCACTTAGACCAATGCAGCCTTAAGGTCAAGTGCTGTCACTCTAACATCACCACTGGGGTTCAGCTCTTCTGTCCATGGAATCATAGAATCCCCAAAGTGCGGAAACAGGCCATTTGGCCCAACAAGTCCACACCGAGCCTCTGAAGAGTAACCCACCCAGACCCATTCCCCTACCCTACTGCTTTACATTTACCCCTGAGTAATGCTCCTAACCTAGGCATCCCTGAACACTACGGGCAATTTACCATGGCCAGTTCACCGAACCTGCACATCTTTGGACTGTGGGCGGAAACCAACACACATGGGAGAAACTCCACATAGACAGTTGCCCTAGGCTGGAATTGAACCCAGGTCCCTGGTGCTGTGAGGCAGCAATGCTAACCACTGAGCCACTGTGCTGGCTGTAATGAGGTCAGGAGCTGAGCAGGTTATTGCTGAGCAGGTGCTGCTTGATAGCACTGTTGATGACACCTTCCATCACTTTACTGATGATCGAGAGTAGACTGATGGTGTGGGAATTGCCCGGGTTGGATTCCTGATGAAGATTCTATGCTCGAAATGTCGTCTCTCCTGCTCCTCGATGACTCCTGATCTGCTGCGCTTTTCCAGCGCCACACTCTTTGACTCTGATCTCCAGCATCTGCAGTCCTCACTTTCTCTGGGTTAGATTTGTCCTGCTTTTTGTGTACAGGACAAATCTGGGCAATATCCCACATTGTCGGGTAGATGCCAGTGTTGCTAGTGTACTGGAACAGCTTGGTTAGGGGAGCAGCAAGTCCTGGAGCACAGGCCTTCAGTACTATTGCCTGAATGTTGTCAGGGCCCAGAGCCTTTGCAGTATCCAGTGGCCATGAAGAGATGATTGAATTTCCAAAAGTGCTCCTATTTCATTAGTGCCTTTTGGGAAGCAATCAGCCCACCTTACTCCAGACTCGCAGAAATGTGATTGACCCTTAACCACTCTTTGACATGGCCTGGGAAGGCTGTTCAGCTCAATTAAGAATGGGCTGGTTTTGCTAATCTCAACCACAGGGAGAAAGTGAGGACTGTAGATGCTGGAGAGTCAGAGTGGGAAAGTGTGGGGCTGGAAAAGCACAGCAGGTCAGTAAGCAATCGAGGAGCAGGAGAGTGGACATTTCGATCATAAGCTCTTCATCAGGAATGACCGAAACCACATCCAGTGAAAAAGTAAAGGAGATATTCCAGAGTAGCACATGACCACAGCAGCACAGATATGAGAGACAACTGGGATTGAACAAGGTCACACAGTGGGTGGGCGGATTTGTCAAATGAACTGCCAAGGTAGTAAACAGGGGAATTATGGGAGGTTGGACAAGGAGCTGGAGAGAAATATGATCAAGGAGTGTAGTGGGAGTGGGGGTTGAGGGAAGGGGGGTGCGGAGTTGATCTCCCGGACACTGGGGCTGCGCGGGTGGTTTTCTTCAGTCGTCGATTCTTCACAATCGGGACGAGTTCCGCACAAACCCTACGCCGACACTTTCGGAAATCTGACGGCAATTGGACTGGAGGCTCCTGGCATGGGCTTCTCAGTCAGGAGCTGCTCATGACCCTGTCACTCTGCCTGCATGTGGTGTTGATCGTGGATCTTTGATGAGCCGGCCCAAGGCCATCCAGCTGAAATCCCTTCTGTCGGCTCCCTGCACCCCTTCCCCCCCCACTTTCCCATCCTCCTCCCACGATCCTCTCGGAGTGGAGAATGGCTGACACCCAGCGACGGGCCAAGACAAACACGGTCAGAGGAGGCGAGTGATGTTGTGGTGTGGTCTCTGTTTGCTCAGGAAGGGTTTGGAGATGGTGAGGGGGCGGGGGTTGCTTGCCAACAGCAGCCTTGGTCCGAGTGGAATACTGGATTCTGAAGGTTTTCTTGTGGAGACTCACTGACAGGTCCCAGCTGAGCCGTATCTTTTTCATCTGGACTCGCTTGAAACTGTTTCCAGGGAAAAAGGGCAGTCGTAGTTCTGAGGCCCCCGACTCCCCACTCCTTGTGGATTGTGCACCATTCCAGTGAGAGCTCCTTAGGAAGGGGAGTGGGCGAGGAAATTCCTAACGGTGAGCCAAGGCAGGATTCCCTGAGGAGAAGTGCGAGGTTCTGCCACAATGGAGCTGGCAGAAGGGACAGGTCAATAAGAGCCAAGGATTGGATTATAACCGCATTTGAGGCCCTTCAGCCCATTATGCCCATGCCAGTCTTCACACATTCATCTGTTTGAATTCCATTTTCCAGCACTTGACCCTTAGCCCCGGATGGTCAATCATTTCAAATGATTACCTAAATAGTTAGTGGGAGGCCACGGTCCAGTGGCATAATTGCTCGACTTTTAATCCATGAACTCAGCTAATGGTTGATCTTCATAGCGAGAGGGTTTGAGTAGTGGAGTAAGGGCTAATGCCCGAAACGTCGATTCTCCTGTTCCCTAGATGCTGCCTGACCTGCTGCGTTTTTCCAGCAACACATTTCCATCTCTAGTGGAGTAAGGATGTCTTGCTGCAGTTATACAGAGCCTCGGTGAGGCCACACCTTGAGTGTTGTGCGCTGTTGGATCTCCTAATCTGAGGAAGGGCATTCTTACTATTGAGGAAGTCCAGTGAAGATTTACCAGACTGATTCCCGGGATGGCAGGACTGACATATGAGGAAAGATTGGATTGACTGGGTTTGTACTCACTGGAATTTGGAAGAATGGTGGGTGAGGGGGTTGGGGGGGATCTCAGAGAAACATATAAAATCCTGATGGGACTAGACAGGCTAGATGTTGGAAGGATGTTTCCAATGCTGGGGAAGTCCAGAACTAGGGATCACAGTGTGGGAATAAGAGGTCAGCCATTCAGGACTGAGGTGGGGAAGAATTTCTTCACTCAGAGAGTTGTGAACCTGTGAAATTCTCTCCCACAGGAAGCTGTTGGGGCCAGTTTATTAGATAGATTCAAGAGGGAGCTGGACGTGACCCTTCCAGCTAAAGGGATCGGGGCTATGGGGAGAGAGTAGGAATAGGGTAGTGAGATTGTTATTGAATGGAAATGTAAGCTCAAACAGCCCAACGGCCTATTCCTTCACCTATTCTCTATATCTCTATGTGTCTAATGTTCTGGGGATAGGGGTTCAAATCACCCCTTGGCAGATGATTGAATTTGAAGTCAATAGGAATCTGAAATTAAGGGTCTCATGATGGCCAAGAAACCATTGCCGATTTGGAAAAACCCATCTGGTTTACTAATGCCCTTTAGGGAAGGAAATCTTCCAACCTTATCCGGTCTGGTGACTCCAGACGAACAGTATGGTTGACTCTCAGCAGCCCTTGGGTAATAAATGCTGGCCTAGCCAGAGAGCTCCACCTTCCGTGAGTGAACAACAAAAAAGTTCTCAAACAACCTGAGGGTTCCTTCCCCGAACACCCTGTCAGTCAGTTCCAGATTCTGACCACACTCTTCAAATCTCCCACAACTCCTCCTACCGTGAAACTGTGTCGAAGAGTGTGGTGCTGGAAAAGCACAGCCAGTCAGGCAGCATCCGAGGAGCAAGGGAGTCGATGTTTCGAACATAAACTCTTCTTCAGGCTTATGCCCGAAATACCAACTCTCCTGCTCCTTGGATGCTGCCCGACCGGCTGTGCTTTACCAGCGCCACACTCTTCGGCTCTGACTATCCAGCATCTGTGGTTCTCGCTTTCTCCTAGTTGATTAAAACTGTGCCCCTTGGTTACTGACCCCACTACTAAGGGGAAGGGTTTCTCCCAATCTACCCTATCCAAACTCCTCAGCAGGTTGTCCACTTCCATCAGAATTCCTTCCTGCAGCATTCTCTGCTCGAAAGAAAACAACACTAGTCTATCCGGCTTCTCTTCAGAGCTGAATATCTTCAGCACAAGCAAGATCCTGGTGAATCCCCTCTGCACCCTCTCCAGTACAATCACATCCTTCCGACAGTGTGGGGACGGAAACTGCAACAGTACTCCAGCTGGGGCCCAACTTATGTTTAACAACTCCACCATAAACTCCTTGTTCTTGCATTCAATTAACATGTTTTTGGCAACATTTATGCTCACAAGACAGTACCACGGTCAGGGAGATAGAAGTAGGGGTGGGTCTGTAGGCTCTCCCATTGCCCAATAAAATTATGGTTCATCTGATAGTGGCCTTAACTCCACTTTGGTTACCGATTACTCTGCGTCCATTAGTGGTCACTCGCATTTGTCTATCACCTCAACTCAACCCTGCTTTCTGAATTTCAGTCATTCTTTTCAAATAGAGTCATGAACTAACAGAGACACCGTGACCTTTTCCTAGCTACCTGTCCTTCTTAAATGCCCTGAGCCCTTCATAGCTCCTTGAAAGTGGAGTCGCTAGTGAAGAGGGTGTTTGGTATGCTTTCCTTTATTGGTCAGAGTATTGAGTACAGGAGTTGGGAGGTCATATTGTGGCTGTACAGAACATTGGTTAGGCCACTGTTGGAATATTGCATGCAATTCTGGTCTCCTTCCTATTGGAAAGGTGTTGTGAAACTTGAAAGGGTTCAGAAAAGATTTACAAGGATGTTGCCAGGGTTGGAAGATTTGAGCTACAGGGAGAGGTTGACTAGGTTGGGGTTGTTTTCCCTGGAGCGTCGGAGGCTGGGGGGGGTGACCTTATCGAGGTTTATAAAATCATGAGGGGCATGGATAGAGTAAATAGACAAAGTCTTTCCCTGGGGTGGGGGAGCCGAGAACTAGAGGGCATAGGTTTAGGGTTAGAGGGGAAAGACATAAATTAGACCTAAGGGGCAATCTTTTCACACAGAGGGTGGTACATCTATGGTATGAGCTGCCAGAGGAAGTGGTGGAGGCTGGTACATTTAAGAGGCATTTGGATGGGTATATGAATAGGAAGGGTTTGGAGGGATATGGGCCGTGTGCTGGCAGGTGGGACTAGATTGGGTTGGGATATCTGATCGGCATGGATAAGTTGGACCGAAGGATCTGTTTCCGTGCTGTACATCTCTATGATTCAAATATCCAGGTCCCAATCCATGTCATGCTGTAGCCAACATCTCTTGACTGATCATGGTGATTCACCTCAAGTTGCACTATTAGTTTGTCTGTTGTCTCGAGTGCTGAGTACCCATAGGCACTGAACACCTCGCCGAGTTTGTTCAGAGCCTGTTTGGTCTTAGTCTGTTCTTTCGCCATTTCTGAAGAAGGATCACTGCACTCAAATCACAGATGCTGCCAGACCTGCTGAGTTCCTTCAGCAATTTCTGTTTATGTTCCAGATTTCCAGCATCGGCAGTTCTCTGTTTTGCTTCACTTTGTCTTAACAAAGAATGATACAGCACAGGACCAGGCCCTTCGGCCCTCCCAGCCTGCGCTGACACATTTTACCCTCCCACACTAAAATTGTCTTCACTTACAGGATCCGTACCCCTGTATTCCCTTCCTATTCATGTATTGGTCCAGGTGTCTCTTGAATGCTGCTATTGTGTCTGCTTCTACCACCTCCTCTGGCAGACACTCACCATCCTTGTGTGAAAGTCTCTTTTAAAACACCACCACTCCTCTGAGTCCCCTCCATCCTGGGAAAAAGCTTCATATTTCTCACTCTATCCATGTTATTCACAACCTTATCAACATCTATCATGTCGCCCCTCCTGCATTCCAGTGTAAACAAACCCAGTCTATCCAACCTTTCTTCATAGCTAAAAGTCCCCATATCAGGCAACATCCTGGTAAACCTTCCTTCTGGTAGTGTGGTGTCCAGAACTGTATGCAATATTCCAAGTGTGGCCTAATTAAAGTTCTGTAAAACTGCAGCTTAACATTCATTGTTTATTATTTTTGTAGCTTCTAGCCTTATCTGACTCTTAGATTTATCCTCTCTTCCCCTTTCCTGTCACGGACTGTTGGTCATTTGCCATATTAATACCTCTCTCCCTTATCTTATCTCCACCACTTGATTTGCCACATCTTCCAAAATGTAATCCCTGGTCCTCACTATTTAGTTTAAGACCCACTCTCTCCCCCAGGAATGTGGTCCAGAGGAACACCAGCAAGGTGCAGTTGGAGACTGTCCAATAGGTACAGGCCTTACTGTCTCTAGCACTGGTACCAGTGCCCCATGAATGATACCTCCCCCTCCCACCCCATTCTTTGAGTCACATATTCTCATCTGGTTTACAATTTGTATGTGGCC
The DNA here is from genome assembly GCF_004010195.1 of Chiloscyllium plagiosum. Taxonomy (NCBI): domain Eukaryota; kingdom Metazoa; phylum Chordata; class Chondrichthyes; order Orectolobiformes; family Hemiscylliidae; genus Chiloscyllium; species Chiloscyllium plagiosum. The sequence goes on from NC_057710.1 coordinate 5,166,224, forward strand.
CAGCAGACAATCCAGAGATTATGGCCTGTGAGGTCCTGCTTTTGAATTTGGTGCCTAGATCCTCATGCTGATTATGCAGAATCATAATTTTTCCCAGTTTTGCCTTGGTCTTTCGTCTCTACATGCACCATAATGGTTGAATCTGATCCTCCCCCAGCATGCTCTTCCCAAGCCCTGAGCAGATGTCCTCAACTACTGGGCAGGTCACACAGCAGCCTGGATTCATACCATTTGATGTTAAGGATAGCATTAATCCTCCTCAGCACCCTATCACCGACTAATAATTCTATCTCCATCTTTGTCATATAGAGTCATAGAGATGTACAACACAGAAACAGACCCTTCGGCCCAACCCATCCATGCCGACCAGATATCCCAACCCAATCAACTCCCACCTGCCAGTACCCGGCCCATATTCTTCCAAACCCTTCCTATTCATATACCCATCCAGATGCCTTTTAAATGTTGTAATTGTACCAGTCTCTATTTGAAAAGAATGACTGAAATTCAGAAAGCAGGGTTGAGTTGAGGTGATAGACAAATGCGAGAGATCACTAATGGAAGCAGAGTAATCGGTAGCCAAAGTGGAATTAAGGCCACTATCAGATGAACCATAATCTTATTGGGCAATGGGAGAGCCTACAGACCCACCCTTACTCCTATCTCCCTGACCGTGGTACTGTCTTGTGAGCATAAATGTTGCCAAAAACATGAGGGATAATCGCATTTGTTAATTTGTGATTCACCTCTGTGTGAAAAAGTTGCCCCTTAGGCCTCTTTTATATGTTGGACTAAGTCATCACTGAGGGACTTGGGGATAATGCAGAGAAATAGCGTTGGAGTAGAAGGTCAGACAAGATCAAAATGAATGGTGAATCAAACTCAATGGGCCAAATGGTCTAATCTTACTACCTTTTTGTTTGTTCCTAACTGGAGAAATGTTTTGTGCTGATTTTGATATCTCACAGCTTCCTTTCCATTTCCCTCCTTTGTAAGTCTGATTGCTTGCTTTGTCAACGTTTGGTTTTTATTTACCGTGTTTTTCTTTAGAGTTGTATTGTATCTCGTACCTTTAGCTGCCTGTCACTCTATTTTGGCAAGGGTTTTATTCAGATGAGGCATCAAAGTAATGTTGTCTCCCTTTCCACATCAGTGAATGCAGCAGAGCCAAGGTCCACTTTCAAAGGAAACCAGAGGAGATCTCCCGAGCATCCTGAATAATATTTAGCCCTGAATCGACCTCGCCAATTGAAAACGGAACCTCAGGACATGAACCCATGATGTTGCAATGCACAAATCCACTGCAGCATTTTCCACGTCCCACTGGGGACTATGCATCAAGGTCACTAAAAGGAAACTCTTGCAGATGCTGGAAATGTGAAGTTAGAGCAGAAAATGTTGGAAAAAAGACACAAAAAAAACCAACAGGCCAGTCAGCATCCTGGAGAGAGTCAACATTTCTTGTTGATGACCTTTCACCCTTTTGAAGGCCGTGTCACTGGTTTGAAAGTGCTGCGTGATGTCCTGGGTTCATGAATACAGTCGCCAATCCTCCAGGATCTCCCAGGAGCCTCCAGATTAATCTCCAGGACGCTGCAGGGAACAATTCTAGAGAAAGATCATTAGGTTTGAGAGTAATAGGTTGGCTTATTCATCAGGTTGGTAATACTGTCACCTTCTTGTTCGCAAACACTTTGGGAATGGGTGAAAGAGACTGTTTCGCTTCATCAATGCGCAAAAAGTATTTAGTTCATTTTCCAATTGGTGAGTCAAGGTGGGGCAGACAAAAATATGAAATGGGAACAGGAATAGTCCATTCGGTCCATGAGCCTACTCTGCCATTCAATATGATCATGGCTGAGTTTTTTATTCACTTATTGGCTGTGGGCATCACTGACTGGGCCCAGCATTTATTGCCCGTCCCTAGTTGCCCCTTGAGAAGGTGGGGGTGAGCTGCCTTCTTGAACCGCTGCAGTCCATGTGCTGTGGGAGGGAATTCCAGGATTTTGACCCAGCGACAGTGAAGGAACGGCGATATATTTCCAAGTCAGGATGGTGTGTGGCTTGGAGGGAAACTTGCGGAGGGTGGTGTTCCCTTGTATCTGCTGCCCTTGTCCTAGATGGAAGTGGTCATGGGTTTGGATGGTGCTGCCTGAGGATCTTTGGTGAATTTCTGCAGGGCATCTTGTAGATAGTACACCCTGCTGTTACTGAGTATTGGTAGTGGAGGGAATGAATATTTGTGGATGTGGTGCGAGGCAAGAGCGCTGCTTTGTTCTGGATGGTGTTAAGCTTCTTGGGTGTTGTTGGAGCTGCCCCCATCCAGGCAAGTGGGGAGTATTCCATCACCCTCTTGACTTGTGCCTTGTAGATGGTGGACAGGCTTTGGGGAGTCAGGAGGGGAGTTACTCTGCAGTATCCCTAGCCTCTGACCTGCTCTTGTATCCACAGTATTTATATGGCTAATCCAGGTCGATTTCTGATTAATATTGAGTGTGGGGGATTCAATGATGGTAAAGCCATTGTAAGTCAAAGGGCGAAGTTTAGATTTAGCTTTATTGGAGATGATTTGCATCGTGAATTCCACATTCCCATCAATCCCAGATAACCAAATAAGATCATGCCTACCTCCATCTTAAAAATATTTAATGATTCCACCTCCATGTTCTTTGTGAGTCAGCGTGTTCCGAAGCCATGGAACCCTCTGAGAGAAAACTATTCTCCTCACCTTTATCCTGAAAGGATGACACCCTAATGTTTAGACACTGTCTGCCTGTTCTGGACTGAACCACGAGAGGAAGCTTCCCTTCCACCTTGTCAAGACCAATCAGGACCTTATAAACCTTAATCAAGTCACCCCAGTCTTCCAAACCCCGGTGGAAGCAGGTCCAGACTGTCCAGCAGAAGACAACATGTTCATTCCCGGTCTCAAACTGGTAAACTTCCTCTGAACCATCTCCAACGCAGCCAATGGCTTGAGATCATGTGACTGCGCGTCCAAGAGCAGAAACCAAAATTGCTGGAGAAACTCAGCAGGTCTGACAGCGTCTGTGAGAAGAAAGCAGAGTCAATGTTTCAGGTCAGGTGAATGTTCATCAGATCTCTAGAGCTTTACGCTCAGTCCTGGTAACTATCCCGTGAACAATCATTAAACGTAACTGATGAAGAGTTAACATTAACCCTGCTTTCTTCCCATAGATACTGCCAGACCTGCTGAGTATTTACAGCAATTTCTTATTTTGTTTCAAGTCTCCAGCTTCTGCGGTTATAAAACCACAGTCATAGCATCATATAGCATGGAACCAGACCCTTCGGTCCAACCAGTCCGTGCTGACCATAATCCCAAACTAACCTAGTCCCACCTGCCTGCTCCGAGCCCATATCCCTCCAAACATTTCCTATTCATGTACTTATCCAAATGTCTTTTAAATGTTGCAACTCTATCTGCATCCAGCACTTCCTCTGAAACTCCATGACACACCTGTACCACTCTCTGCATAAAACAGTTGCCCCTCATGCCTTTTTCAAATCTTTCTCCTTTCACCTTATACCTATGTCTCTACTCTTGAAAGCCATCACCCGGCATCTTCCATTCACCTTATTCCCCTCACAATTTTATCAACCTCTGTAAGGTCAGCCCTCAACCTCCTCTGCTCCAGTGACAAAAGTCCCAGTGTATCCAGCCTCTCCTTCTAACTCAAACCTCGGGTTTAGATCAGAGTGGTGCTGGAAAAGCACCGCAGGTCAGGCAGCATCCGAGGAGCAGGAAAATCGACGTTTCAGGCAAAGGCCCTTCATCAGCCCACTTTCACTTTATAACTCAAACCCTCCAGTCCCGGCAACATACCCTTTCTGAACCCTCTCCAGCTGAATAATATCCTTCCTATAACTGGGCGACCAGACCTGGACACAGTACTGCAGAAGAGGCCTCACCAATGTCCTGTATTACCTCAACATGACGTCCCAACTTCTGTACTCAAGGTTCTGAGCAATGAAGGCAAGCGTGCCAAATGCCTTCTTGACCACCCCTGTCTTTTTTGTTTTATTTTAATGAGCCTCCAGAAACATGTTCAATCGCAGCTGGCAAGCCAAGTCAGAAGAGGCACTTTTGAAATTCCGTCATTTCCATCTCTCTGCGCCAGCCGTGGTGTCATTGTTACTCAGGAGACTGCGCCCTCTTTGCAGGACTCTCAATATAGCTTCGACATTGTCAACTCGAATTATTTACTGAGCTGGTCTGGGTGACCAGGGGACAATCACACACTCAAATGGGACGGGAGCATTAGCAATGATAAAAAGGAAGCAGGGGTTTGTGTGGTATCGTGATAGTGTCCCTACCTCTGTGCCTGAAACTTTGGTTTCAAGTCCCACTTGTTTCAGACATATATCATATAAACTCTGAACAGGTTAATCAGGCAAGCTGTCAACGGAGAGACAGAAGCTCAACCTGAACTTGTGACTGACTCTGCTGCCCCAAGTTAACTGAACTACCCTGGATTTAAAAGAAGGAACTTTCCCTAGTCCAGTAAATACACAGCAATTAGAGAGTGAGGGAATCCTACAGGGATATCTCTCACTGTGAAGGGGTTCCAATCATTGTTCACACGCAAAGAGACCTATGCTTCACTTCCTTGGAATCTTCAATGATTGAAATGGAAAAAGCAAAACAAACTCCTGCAGTGTTCCAGCCCCTGATTGCTCTTTTGGGCAGGATCTCGGATCCAAGTTCAACTCAGTGTCATTGGCACGCCCAACTCATAAAACCCCTGCTTTATTTAGTTTGTGTATACGCAGTGTGTTCCAGTGCTCGGGGAGAAAAGCAATCCTAATAATTCAATCCCGAGTACATGTGCCGGGAAGTAATTGGAACAGTATGTTCGGAGTCTCTACAGATACCTCTCCATCGGTCTAAGGCTTTCCTTTAGCTGCTGAAAAATGCGTGGATTCGTTGCAATGCCAATCCGTCGATGTCTGCAATGCACTTCCTTCTCAGCCGAGAAAGTGGTTTGTTAACAAAGTCATTGCTGAAAAAGGGGAGAAAGGCAAACCGTTTATGTTTGTGGATTACATTCCACAACCACAGAACAACTCCAACTCTTCTGAACCGACGAGGGACTTTATGATGTCTACTCACTGTTGCAGGGAGGATCCTGTGGTAAAGCTGACAGAGCCCCCTACCTCTGATCCAGGAGCCCCAGGCTCAACCCTTACCCCAGCATTTAATGGCCAAAGGAAGGAGTCACATGGCCAGTCAAATCTCAACTTGTAAATCCTCCCAGCCATCTCTCTCCCAGCTCTCAATTGCAACATGCATTTAATGTATATGTTGCCTCAGTGTAGGGCGCCATTGGCTGAACAGACAGCATGCGGTTCGATTCCACCCTCGCCCAGCATTCGGACTCAGTCTGATTTGGCACCTATCCATGATGGTGGGTACAGTGCCCAGGATTCATGGTGTACTCTGCCAGAGACCTGTTGAATTTGTTCATATACCAACAAGGTAAAAACAATGACTGCAGATGCTGGAAACCAGATTCGGGATTAGTTCAGGCTGCATCCGAGGAGCAGCCTGAACTGCTGTGCTCTTCCAGCACCACTAATCCAGGATTCATATACCAACAGCCTATCCGAATGCAGCTCAGAAATGGTGACATCACGGCTGATTAGAATTTTTTCATCATGTTGGCTAAGGCCAGGAGGTCACTCCCTCTACCCTTTCCTTAATAGTATCATGCCATCATTTGTTCACATTTCTTTTTTAGTCACCTGTGGGATTTGGGTGTTGCTGCCTGTGCCCAGAATTTATTGCCCGTCCCTAGTTGCCCCTTGAGAAGGTGGGGGTGAGCTGCCTTCTTGAACCACTGCAGTCCATGTGCTGTGGGAGGGACTTCCCGGATTCTGACCCAGTGACAGTGAAGGAACGGTGATGTATTTCCAAGTCTGGATGGTGAGTGGCTTGGAGGGGAACTTGCAGGGGGTGGTGTTCCCATGTATCTGCTGCCCTTGTCCTTCTGGATGGAAGTGGTTGTGGGTTTGGAAGGTGCTGTCTGAGGTTCTTTGGTGAATTTCTGCAGTGCATCTTGTAGATAGTACACACTGCTGTTACTGAGTGTCAGTGGTGGAGGGAGTGAAATTTTCATTCACAGGATAAGGGCATCGCTGAATAGACCAGCATGTATTATCCACCCCTAATTGCCGAGAGGGCAGATAAGAGACAACCACATTGCTGTGGGTCTGGAGTCACATGCAGGCCAGACCAGGTAAGGATGGCAGTTTTCTTCCTGAAAGAAAGCTTGTGAACCAGATGGGTTTTTCCAAAAATCTATTCTTAGTTGCTATGAGACTCTTAATTCTGCATTATCTTAATTTACTGAATTCAAATTTCACCATCTGTCACAGTGGGTTTTGAACCCACTTCCTTGGGATATTACCTGGCTATTGGTCCAGTGAAAATAACACCAGACCATCACCTCACCATATGGTGATAGTTCTGGATGTGGTACCAATCAAGTGGGCTGCTTTGTCCTGGATGGTGTCAAGCTTCTTGAGTGTTGTTGGAGCTGCCCCCATCCAGGCAAGTGGGGAGTACTCCATCACCCTCCTGACCTGTGCCTTATAGATGGTGGACAGGCTTTGGGGAGTCAGGAGGTGAGTTATAAACCACAGTAACTTTTTATCACTATTTATGTGGTGAATCCAGTTCAGTTTCTGGTCAATGTTGATAGTGGAAGATTTAATGACGGTAACATCATTGAATGTCAAGGGGCAATGATTAGATTATCACTTATTGATGACAGTCATAGCCTGGCATTTGTGTGATGTGAACATTACTTGCCATTTCATGTCCAAGTCTGAATATTGTTCAGATCTTGTTGCATTTGAACATGGACTGCTTCAGTATCTGAGGACTCGCGAATAGTGCTGGGCATTGTGTAATCATCGGTGAACATCCCCACTTCTGACCTTATGACAGAGGGAAGGTCATTGATGAAGCAGCTGAAGATGGTTGGGCCTAGGACACTACCCTGAGGGACTCCTGCAGAGATGTCCTGGAGCTGACCTCCAACCACCCTGATCAAGGGCTCCTTGATGCCACATTCAGTCTTGATGTCAAGGGCTGTCCCTCTCCCCTCCCCTCTGGAATTCAGCTCTTTTGTCCATGTTTGAACCAAGGCTGTAATGAGGTCAGGAGCTGAGTGGCCCTGGTGGAACCCACACTGGGTGTCACTGAGCAGGTTGTTCCTGAGCAGGTGCTGCTTGATCGCACTGTTGATGACACCTTCCATCACTTTACTGATGATCGAGAGTAGACTGATGGGGGAGGAATTAACTGGGTTGGATTTGTCCTGCTTTTTTTAAGTACAGGACATACAAGTTTCCACATTGTTGGGCAGATGCCAGTGTTGTAACTGTACTGGAACAGCTTGGATAGGGAGCAGCAAGTTCTGGAACTCACACCTTCAGTCCTAGTGCCGGAGTGTTGTCAGGGCCCATTGCCTTTGCAGTATCCAGTGCCTCCAACCATTCCTTGATCTCATGTGGAGTGAATCAAATTGGCTGAAGCCTGGTATCTGTGATGCTGGAGACCACTGGAGGAGCCAGAGATGGATCATCCACTTAACATTTCTGGCTGAAGATTGCAGCAAATGCTTCAGCCTTATCTTACGCCCTGATGTGGTGGGCTCGCCCATCATTGGGGATGGGGATATTTGTGGAGCCTCCTCCCCCCAGTGAGTAGTTTAATTGTCCACCACCACTCACCACTGGATGGGACAGGAACTGTTTGGTTGTGGGATCTGTAATGGGCCAGACCAAACCTCCTCAAACTATTCAGAAGATAGTCTAGATCCTAACATTGTCTTATTTTAAGGTAAGTGTAAGATGTTCCATTCCAGAGAAGTTAAGCTATTTGATGTTAAGCAAAACACACATTATTTTCACATTACAGTTAAATATAGACAAAATAAAGGCAAAAGAAAAGCATTGTCTTAACTGTAACTCTATCGAAATGCCGAACAAAATGACATAAATATTAAATATCACTAATGAACTGTTCCAACATAGCAACAGCCCACAAACACACCCTTGGCAAAGGCAAATTCAGTAAAATAGATTGTCTTACATGTAATTCTAGTAGCAGGAAGAGAACCCTAGTGTTTAGCTGTAACAGGGAGAGGAATAAAAGCTTCCACATCCAGACCAAAACCCTAGCAGCTGCTGGTGAAGGATAAAGAGTGGCTTGGCAGCGGTACTACAGATCGAGCAGGTTGGGTGCTAAAGGACATAGCCTCTAGACTGGGTCAGCGGCAGGTGGTGAGGGGGCCAACAAGATGGAAAATCATACTTGACCTTATCCTTACCAAACTGCCGGCTACAGGTGTATGTGTCCATGACAGTAATGGTAAGAGTGACCACCGCACGGTCCTTGTAAAATAAAAGTAAAATTAAAAAATCCTGTCTCTGTGGGAGCTTGACCCCACCCATTCAGGCTGCTTCTATTGTTTCAATTGGAAACAAGCAACAAGGCCTCACAAACTGTTTATTGGTTTTGGAACAGACTCTTGTTATCTTAGTCTCAACATTTTTTTAGAAGAAATCAGGACAAAATACATCTCCCAAAGCCATGGCACCATCACAGCTCGCTCAGCTCTGTCTATCACTTGCTGCTTATGCTGTTTGGCAGCAGACAGAGTCCTGTTTGGTGGCTTCACCAGGTTGACACCTCTTTTTCTAGTATGCCTGGTGCTGCTCTGGCATTCTCATTGAACCGGGTTGATCCCCTGGTTTGATGGTAATGGTTGTGTGGGGGAGATGCCGGGCCATGAGGCCATGAGGTTACAGATTGTGCTGGAGTACAGTTCTGCTGCTGTTGATGGCCCAGAGTGCCTCATGGATGCCCTGTCTTGAACTGCTCGATCTGTTTAAAGGATGTCCCATTCAGCACGGTGAGTGTGACACACAACACGATGGAAGGTATTCTCAATGTGAAGGTGGGACTTTGTCTCCACGAGGACCGTGCGGTGGTCACTCTTACCATTACTGTCATGGACACATACACCTGCAGCCGGCAGTTTGGTAAGGATGAGGTCAAGTATGATTTCCATCTTGTTGGCCCCCTCACCACCTGCCGCTGACCCAGTCTAGAGGCTATGTCCTTTAGCACCCAACCTGCTCGATCTGTAGTACCGCTGCCAAGCCACTCTTGAAATCCCCCACCCAGAGTATATTGTGTGCCCTTGCCATCCTCAGTGCTTCCCCCAAATGGGCGGCACGGTGGCACAGTGGTTAGCACTGCTGCCTCACATCACCAGAGACCCGAGTTCAATTCCAGCCTCTGGCAACTGTCTGTGGGGAGTTTGCACATTCTCCCCGTGTCTGTGTGGGTTTCCTCCGGGTGCTCCGGTTTCCTCCCACAGTCCAAAGATGTGCAGGTTAGGTGAATTGGCCATGCTAAATTGCCCGTAGTGTTAGGTGAAGGGGTAAGTGTAGGGGAATGGGTCTGGGTGGGTTGCTCTTCGGAGGGTCGGTGTGGACTTGTTGGGCCGAAGGGCCTGTTTCCACACTGTAAGTAATCTAAATGTTGTTCAACATGGAGGAGTACTGATTCATCAACTGAGGGAGGATGGTACGTGGTAATCAGCAAGAGGTTTCCTTGCCCATGTTTAAGCTGAAACCATGAGACTTCATGGAATCTGGAGTCAATGTTGAGGACTCCCAGGACAACTCCTCCCTGACTGTATCCCACTGTGCTGCACCCTCTGCTGGGTCTGTCCTGAGACAGGACATAGCCAGGGATGGTGATGGTGGGGTCTGGGACATTGTCTGACAGGTATGATTCCTTGAGTGTGACTATTCTGTGAGGCAGCTCTCCCAATTTTGGCACTCGCTTCCAGATGTTAGTGAGGCAGACTTTGCAGGGTCAACAGGGCTGCTTCTGTCATTGTCTTTTCCAGTGCCTGGGTCAATCATGGGTGGTTTCATTTCTTTGAGACTTTGTCATGATTGGTAGAACTGAATGACTTGCTAGGTCAATTCACGGGGCAATTGAGAGTCAACCACTTTGCTATGGGTCTGGAGTCACATGCAGGCCAGACTGGGTGAGGATGACAGATTTCCTTCCCTGAAGGACCTTATTGAATCTGATGGATCATTCCTGACAATCAACAAGACTTTCATGGTCATCAATTGATTCTTAACTCCAGATATCAGATTGGTTTTAATGACTCATCGAAAAGACAGCACCTCCAATAATCTAGCACCTCCTCAGTACGCAGTCAGTATTTGGAGTAGAAAGTTGAACTCAGACATGCGTGATATCACAGTAAGTATCCTGCCACAGTCACACACACCAGACAGCCATAATTTTCTTCCTGTAGACGAGCCCACATCCCATCCTTTGCTGCTAACTGTCACAGACACTTCAACTCTCCCAGTTTCTTCTGTTACTGAAGGGCCTGAGGTTAGAATTTACCTCACAGCAGCCCAAAACAATGCTCACCTTCCTCGTTCATGCTCAGAAATATTCTCACATTCCTCTTCCTGTGTAGATCCTGAATAGAATCATGGAGTCATTGAAACACGGAAGAATACCAATCAGCTCCGCCAGTCCATGCTAGCTCTTCTGGTCAACATCCTCTGCTCTCTCCGAGGGGCCTTGACATCTCGCCTAAAGTGTGGTTTTTAAAAAAAATCATTCACAGGATGTGAGCATCTCGGCCAGGATTTATTGCCCATCCCTAATTACCTAGAGGCTAGTTAAGAATCATCTACATTGCTGTGGGTTTAGAGTCACATGTAGGCCAGACCAGGTAAGGATGGCAGCTTCCTTCCTGAAAAAAGCATTAGTAAACCAAAAGGGTTATTCCCAACATGGTCATCATTAGATTCTTCATTATTATTGAATTCAAATTCCACCATCTGCCATGGCAGGATTCAAACCCGAGTCCCCAAGACATTACTTGGGTCTCTGGGCTAACAGTTCAGTGGTAATACACTAGGCCTTTGGCTGCCATAGTAACCCTGAGCTAGGCACAATGTGACTTAGCATCAGCTTTTTGAAGGTTCACTGTAATTTCCTCGATTTGTACTTAATGCCTCTGTGTATGAACACACACTCACATACACACTCTCTCAGACGCATATAATCCCTCACACACACGCAAAGTGTCTCTCAAACAAATACACACACACACACTCTCTCACACACACACACACACACACACTCACT
>NC_057710.1:5178260-5180943 GCF_004010195.1 Chiloscyllium plagiosum
CACACTCTCACACACACACACTCACTCACACAAACACACACACACAATCTCACACTCACACAAACACACACACACAATCTCACACACACACAAACACACACACATTCTCTCACACAAACACACACACTCACTGACACACACACACTCACTGACACACACACACACAAACATGCACATTTTAGTCTCTGGGGTGAATTTGCATTTGCAGGTTTGTATTTGCAGATACATTCTGTTTTATTCAAAAAGCACACAATTTGTAAACAGTCAGTCAATGTGGCATTTTAAAAGTGCCTACTTTGGAAATAAAAGACACAGACAGACTCCAAACAAGACCTCACACCAAAAGTAGATTGTCTGATGAGAGGTGTCACCTCCTTTATATTGATCACACCTTGAGTTATCTCGCGACTGGAAAGAAATGCTGGGATTTGCATATTAATCAATTTGCATATTTATCAATTTGCATATTAATTAATTTGCATATTAATCTGCACCCCCGGAGTAGTCACTGCTCCCATATACAACTGATACAGAAAAAACGAGACAGTCTTCCTCCAGGACCGAGGGAGCTACATGTACAGCACAAACTACACAATCGTACACAGCATAAAGTGCATAAGAACTACAAAATACACAAGTTACAGAAGAATGGTAAATACTAGGCATTTTCTGAACAGCAGTTTGAAGTTGTGCAAAGAATTTCAGATGGGAAAGAATCCGATCATACTGTGTTAAGGAGCCTGATAGCTTGGGGGAGGAAACTGTTGCACAGTCTGGCCATGAGAGACCGAATGCTCAAGTACCTTCTGCCAGATGGCAGGAGGGAGAAGAGTTTGAGTGAGGGGGGTGTGGGGTCTTCCACAATGCTCTTAGCCTTTCGGATGCAGCGTGTGGTGTAAATGCCTGTAATGGAGGGGAGAGAGACCCCGATGATACTCTCAGCTGGCCTCACTATCTGTTGTAGGGTCTTACGATACAAGACAGTGCAATTCCCAAACCAGGCAGTGATGCAGCAGCTCAGGGTACTCTCAATGAACCCTCTGTAGAATTTGGTGAGGATTGGGGGGGTGGGAGGTGGGCTTTCCTCAGCCTGCGCAGAAAGTAGAGATGCTGCTGGGCTTTCTTGGCTATGAAGCTGGTGTTGAGGGTCCAAGTGAGATTCTCTGCCAAGTGGACACCAAACAATTTGATGCTCTTCACAATCTCCACAGGGGAGCTGTCGATGTTCAGCAGAGAGTGGTCGCTCCGTGCCCTCCTGAAGTCGACAACCATCTCTTTCATCTTGTCTATGTTCAGAGAGAGGATGTTGGCTCTGCACCAGTCCATTAGCCACTGCACCTCCTCGCTGTATGCTGACTCGTCATTCCTGCTAATGAGACCCATTACAGTCATGTCATCAGTGAACTTAATGATGTGTTTTGAGCTGTGCATCGCTGCACAGTCATGTGTCAGCAAGGTGAACAGCAATGGACTGAACATACAGCGCTGTTCCCAGTCCAGACTGACTGAGGTCTCCCAGTCAGGAAGGCCAGGATCCAGTTACACAGGGAGGTATTTAGACCCAGCAGACTCAGGTGCTGAGGAATGATAGTGTTAAATGCAGAACTGAAATCTATGAACAGTAGTCTGATGTAGGTGTCCCTCTTCTCCAGGTGGGTGAGGGCCAGATGGAGGGTGGTGGAAACGGCATCATCTGTTTAGCAGCTGGGACAATACGTGAACTGCAGGGTGTCCCGTGAGGGGGGCAGCAGGGTCTTCATGTGCCTCATCGCAAGCCTCTCGAAGCACTTCATGATGATCGGCGTTAGTGCAATGGGGCAGTGGTTGCTGAGACAGGACACTGAAGACTTCTTCAGCACGGGGATGATGGTAGTGGCCTGGAAGCACGTTGGGACTATGACGCAGCTGAGGGAAATGTTGAAGATGTCTGTGAGAACATCCGCCAGTGCGTCAGAGCATCCTCTGAGCACGCTGCCAGGGGTGTTATTGGTCCAGCAGCCTTACATGGGTTGACTCTACATTGGGAGAAAATGAGGACTGCAGATGCTGGAGATCAGAGCTGAAAATGTGTTGCTGGAAAAGCGCAGCAGGTCAGGCAGCATCCAAGAAGCAGGAGAATCGACGTTTCGGGCATGAGGCCTTCTTCACGGAATGAGGAGCTCTTCTCCAGACCTCCTCATTCCTGAAGAAGTGCTCATGTCAGTGTGGGGTTTGCATGCTCTCTGCATGGCTTTGTACTGGTTCCCTCCCATAATCCAAAGATTTGCAGACGAGGTGGATTGGTCATGCTAAATTAACCAAAGTGTGCAGGCTAGATGGATTGGTCACGCTAAATTACTCAGAGTGTGCAGGCTAGATGGATTGGCTAAATTACTCAGAGTGTGCAGGCTAGATGGATTGGTCACGCTAAATTACTCAGAGTGTGCAGGTTAGGTGGATTAATCATACTATATGAGCGAGAGTGTGCAGGCTGGGTGGATTGGTCATGCTAAATTACCCAGATTGTACAGGCTAGGTGGATTGGTCATGCGAAATTATCCAGACTGTGAAGGCTAGGTGGATTGGTCTTTCTAAATTACTCAGAGTGTGCAGGTTAGGTGGATTGGTCATGCTAAATTACCCAGAGTGTGCAGGTTAGGTGGATTGGTCATGCTAAATTACCCAGAGTTTGAAGGCTGGGTGG
>NC_057710.1:5181443-5199551 GCF_004010195.1 Chiloscyllium plagiosum
TTAAGGGTTGGGAAACAACTTCCAGTTAAAATGTGATAATTAAGCCGTGACTCCCGACAGAACTTTCCTCTTGCTTCCTCACTTCAGCTCAGGCCTGGAAAGGGAGAGCCTAATAAAAACAGATATGGACTTGCTGGTGGATCAGAAAGGGCAAGGGATTTGTAAATACTGCAGATTCCTGGCTGACCCCAGGGGTTATTAGAAACACACAGAGCGCACTGGAGAAACTCAGCAGGTCTGCCAGGCTCTGAGGAGAAACAAATAGAACAAATTCCAAAAGAGATTCACACTGGACTCAAACGTTATCTCTGTTTCTCTCTCTCCACAGTTACTGTCAGACTTGCTGAGTTTCTCCAGCACTGTCTGTCTTTTATTTCCCAACTCTGCAATATTCGGCTTCCATTTCACTGTAAGATGAATCTTTTGTAAAGTCAGTTCCAGACTTCTGTCCCAATTACACGCTTGGTAAATTAATTGTATTATGTTGCCTCTCTCAGTCGGCCATTTGGATGAAATGTTGCTGGATTGTATAAAACTCCTGTCTGACGGTCCAGATGGAGCAAGCTTCCAAGCTTCGGAACAATGTCAGAATCTTGCAGAGGTTGTGATGGAGAGTTGCTGGAATTGCTTTGTGGGTTTTGGGACCTCAGATGTTGTATTCCAGACAGTGGAGCCGATTCATTAAAGGTATTCAGAATCATGGAGAGAGTAGCACACAATAGCATTTAATTGTCACTTGCATTTATGAAAATACAGCGAGATGTGTATAAGTAACCACAATTCGGTGTCGTTTTAATTCCAGGAATTGTAAAAAGGAAACATTGAGACAAAGTTAGGACAAAGTTCAGCTTTAGATCCCTCATTGGCTCCTGGGTTTCTGGAGTGGCTATGACACCAAAACACCATCTGAGGCCAACGACGCAAGAGAGGTTTCGATGGAGTTCATGATGAGAAAGTGTTTGCAACAGCAGACGATTTGGTTACTGAGATAATTGGGAAGCAGAAGGCCGTGAAGACAATTCATTTTGTGCAGCTAGTTGCTGTGACCTGAGAGAGCAGTGGAAGTGGTTTCAACAGTAACTTCCAAAAGGAAATTGGTTCTGAATACTTGGAACATTTTTGTTTGCAGCTGGTAGTAGGATTAAATGACAGCGACTTCTAAGAGCTAGTATAGACACAATTGGCTGAATGGCCTCCTTCCTTACTTGCTTCAAGGATCTATGATTACAAGTTTGCCTTCCTTGAAGAACCTCTCTTCCTCCCTCATTCCTGAAGAAGGGCTCATGCCCGAAACGTCGATTCTCCTGCCCCTTGGATGCTGCCTGACCTGCTGCGCTTTTCCAGCAACACATTTTTCAGCTCTGATCTCCAGCATCTGCAGTCCTTACTTTCTCCTAATTGATCCCCTGGCCTGATGGTAATGGTTGAGTGGGGGATACGAGGTTACAGATTGTGCTGGAGTACAGTTCAGCTGCTGTTGATGGCCCAGTGTGCCTCATGGATGCCCTGTCTTGAGTTGCTCGATCTGTTTAAAGGATGTCCCATTCAGCACGGTGATAGTGTCACACAACATGATGGAGGGTACTCTCAATGTGATGGCAGGACTTTGTCTCCACGAGGACTGTGTGGTGATCACTCTTACTGTTACTGTCATGGACAGACACATCTGCAGCTGGCAGGGTGGTTTTTTCCCAGTCCAGCAGCTATGTCCTTTCGCACTGGACCAGCTCAATCAATTGTGTTGCTGTTGAGCCAGGCCTGGTGGTGGACATTGAAATCCCCCACCCAGAGTATATTCTGTGCCCATGCCATCTTCAGTGCCTCTTCTAAGGAAGAGCACTGATTCATTGGCAGTGGGAGACACCAAAGGGATTGAGTATAAAATTAGGGAATCATTGTCACAACTGTACAAGGTATTAGTGAGACCACATGTACAGTATCACATATCATTTTGTTCCCCTAATTTGAGGAGGGACGTAGTTACATTGGAGGCAGTTCAGAGGAAGTTCACTCGAATGATTCAAGAGATGAAAGAATAAATCCTATGAGTCAGGTTGAGCGGTTTTGGCTGATACTCTGTAGAGTTTAGAAAATGGGAGTAGATCCAATTGAGGGATATAAGATGCTCAAGGAAATTACAGAGTAGATACAGAGAAGATGGTAATCATTTCAGGATAAAAAGGTGGCAGATTTAAGTCAGAGACGGAGAGGAATTACTTCCCTCAAAGGGTTATTGTCGGAGAAGTTTGCCCAGTAGGTTAGAGATCACAAAACACAGCTCGAAGTGAAATTGACAAATCGTTTCGTGGGTTAGCAAACCTTTTCCCACAGACATGTATCTGTGGAATTCATTACTCTAGAATGCAGTGTATGTAGGGACACTGAATAAATTTAAGGTGGAGATAGATGGATTTTTAATTAGCAACATGTCCAAGGGTCATGGGGAGTGGAGTTGAGGCCGCGATGAGATCAGCCATAGACGTATTGAGTGGCAGAGCAGGCTTGAGGGGCCGAAAGGCCTACTCCTGTTTCTAAATTTGTGTGAATGGGCATAAACTGTGCACAAACCCATTACTGAAATAAAAGAAAACAGAAAATGTTGGAGAAACTCAGGAAGTCTGAGAAACAGAGTTAATGTTTCAAGTCTGTTATAACTCCTGTTCAGAATTCATTACTGATATATTCGTCAGAATTGTCAACATCAGCAGTCAAAGGTTTTAAAAGGATGCGTCGAGAGGAATTGTCAAAAGCAAACAGCTAAGACAGCTGTAACACTGTGAAGGCCTTTAAAAATCCTGCT
This sequence comes from Chiloscyllium plagiosum, assembly GCF_004010195.1. Classification (NCBI taxonomy): domain Eukaryota; kingdom Metazoa; phylum Chordata; class Chondrichthyes; order Orectolobiformes; family Hemiscylliidae; genus Chiloscyllium; species Chiloscyllium plagiosum. The sequence goes on from NC_057710.1 coordinate 5,184,244, forward strand.
CTTTAAACATTTTATCAAAAGCCTGTTATTAATCAATCAATGTTTACTATTTCAGTCTGTTGATATAAACTTTTAAGATCTCATTTAGTGGGCTATTGTTGTGTGACTGATTTCACAACCATCCTTTATCAGAGTTGAGTATCTGCCATTTCACAGTTTGATTACCATTTACAGCGGTTATAGAGACTTTAAAGTGGGCCTATGAATTCCAATATTTGTTGTTTTAAGTAAATGCACCCAGAAATAAAGTGTTTGCTGTTGTCATAAGGCCTTATGTAAATGAACTGCAAAGTAATGATGGGGTTTTAATGAATTACAGAGTTTTCAATATAGTGAACATTGCAATATATCCTTCGAATGTTATTTTGTAGCACAGCATTTTATCTCATCTCAGCATGGATTCTGAGAACTGCCTATGATGGACGTTGGGTGAACTTGCAATGGTGGATGGGGGCATGGGTTAGCACAGAGGGTATGAAGGCCCATGAGAGGTGGATATGAGGCAGTCAGGATGGACGGACAGTATGGGTTGACAGGGGTGGAGTATGGAGAGTATAGGGGCTGAGGGCTAGATGAATGTTTCATATCTTATGCTTTCTGAAATATATTCAGGTGCATGACAATCCGACTGGCTGGCCACTGCCGCATCCAGAATCTTCTTCGCTGTGACTGAGGTGGCACTCCCTGACTTCCAATATGGCCCAACCACAGACCAAGGATCCGACATGTGGGCAGCCATTTTAGAACACCTGTTCCCGGACCCAGGGGCTGTCCTGACTCTGCAGAACCCATTTGTGGACAAACATAGCAGGCCTCAGGCCCCACACCCAGGCGTGAGCAATCACACACAGCAAACATAGATCAGCCGTCAGACTCACGAAATCAAATGCCGAGGAAGCGAAAGAATTTAATTAGCAACTCCTGAAGAATTCTGAAGCTGGAGAATTCTTGTCAGTCACTCAAAGCTATCCAAACCACACATGATAATTCAAAAGGAAGTCTGACCAACACTGAAGGATAAGCAATAAAATGCAGCCTTGTAGGATGCACAGATCCAGAGAAATAGATTGATATTGTTCCTGGATTAGCTCAAGAGTCAGAAATATCCTTAAATGTCTGAAGAGGATCCTTACCTGGTCTCGTTTGATGACCATGTGATTATATGATGTGGAGGAGCCAGTGTTGGACTGGGGTGGACAAAGGTAAAAATTATAGTCCAACAGGTCAGAAAGCTCATGCTTCCAAATAAAACTGTTAGACTATAAACTGGTGTTGTGTGATTTTTTTTAACCATGTGCAGGTTAGGGTGAATTGGCCATGATAAATTGCCCATAGTGTTAGGTGCATTAGTCAGGGGTAAATGTAGGGGAATGGATCTGGGTGAGTTACTCTTTGGAGGGTCGGTGTGGAGTTGTTGGGCCGAAGGGCCTGTTTTCATAATGTAGGGAATCTAATCTAATCAAAATGTGATTCTAGTCAGATCTCTTCCCGTTTCTGCCTTTCCTACACCAAGGATGGATGATGCCTTTGGGGGTAATATCTCTGGTCTGCTCAAAGGAGCTGCTGGGGCCTTTGTTGGTGTGATACATCTGCAGTCCTGCATTCCCTGCTGTTGTTCCACTGCAGGTACATCACGCTCCGGAGCCTCTGTTCAGCTCATCAGTGGGAAGGAGCAGGCAGTGAGTTTGTGTGGTCTCACTCTTCACAGCCACCCACCGCCACCCCCCTCCCTCCCCCCACCCCTCCACCCCTGGCCCAGGGGCCCTGACCACCATGCTCCCTCTGAACCGTAAAACCTTTCACTCCTCACCATACCCCATCCTGTCCAGCCCATTCAGAAAATCGGAACTTTACCGAATCACTGCTGTTCCTGACTGACTTCATTTTCTCTCAAAATCAATGGAATCATGGTCTCAGACATTTGAATCTGTAACTCATTTTGTTATTGTGTATACGGTAACCACCCAAACCCTCAGACTGGATTCCAGGCTGGTTTATTCCTGGGCGCAATTCTATTTATTAATCACCCGAATCTTTCAGTCTGTTATCACACCCTGGTATCTGTTATTCTATATATAAACCTTCCCAAACTCCATGATTAGATTCCAGTCTGTGACTCACTCCCCGGTATGTGCTACACTCTGCATAAACCATGCTGAACACCTTAATTGATTTCCAGTCTGTAACTTACTTCTAGGTATGTGTTATTTTCAATATAAACCACCCTGAACCCTTCGATCAGATTCCAGTCTGTAACTCACACCTGGGATCTGTTATTCCGTATATAAACCACCCCGAACCCTTCAATTAAATTCTAGTCTGCAACTGACTCCTGGGTATCTATTATTGTTTATATAATCCCACTCCCCACCACCCCCTAACCAGAAGCCTCAATAGATTTCAGTCTGTAACTTATTCCCGGTATCTTTTATTCTATATATAAACCACTTCAAACCCTTCGATTAGATTCCTGCCTGTAACTCACTCCTTGGTATCTGTTATTCTATACGTAAATCACTTTGTACTCTTCAATTAGATTCCAATCTTTAACTCAATCCCAGCTATCTGTTAGTCTACATATTTATAAAGCCCCTGAATCCCTCAATTAGATATTAGTCTGTAACTCAATCCCAGCTTTTGTTATTCCATATATAAACCACTTGATTAGATTCTAGTCTGTAAGACAATCTGGGTATCTGTTATAAACTGCTGAACCCCTTGATTAACTCAGTACTGGATAGCTCTTATCCAACATATAAACCATCCTGAACCCCCCGGTAACACCCTGTTGTTTAAACTGCCCGACCGGATGTGACCCTTATTTGTTCTCCTGTTCCCCCTGCCCCTCCCCAGTGGCAGTACAAGATTCAGGAGTACCCCTCACCTTCCGGAAGAAATCAGTTGAACAGGTATTGGAACGGATAGTTTACATTTACCCTGACAGAGCGTGGAACTGGTGCATAACATAGAACATAGAACATAGAACAATACAGCACAGAACAGGCCCTTCGGCCCACGATGTTGTGCCGAACGTTTGTCCTAGCTTAAGCACCCATCCACGTACCTATCCAATTGCCGCTTAAAGGTCACCAATGATTCTGACTCTGCCATTCCCACAGGCAGTGCATTCCATGCCCCCACCACTCTCTGGGTAAAGAACCCACCCCTGACATCTCCCCTATACCTTCCACCCTTCACCTTAAATTTATGTCCCCTTGTAACACTCTGTTGTACCCGGGGGAAAACGTTTCTGATTGGCTACTCTATCTATTCCCCTGATCATCTTATACACCTCTATCAGGTCACCCCTCATCCTTCTCCATTCCAACGAGAAAAGGCCTAGCACTCTCAACCTATCCTCGTACGACCTATTCTCCATTCCAGGCAACATCCTGGTAAATCTTCTCTGCACCCTCTCCAAAGCTTCCACATCTTTCCTAAAGTGAGGCGACCAGAACTGCACACAGTACTCCAAATGTGGCCTAACCAAAGTCCTGTACAGCTGTAACATCACTTCACGACTCTTGAATTCAATCCCTCTGCTAATGAACGCTAAATAGTACATTTTGTAACTTATCGAGATTATTAACAAGAGTGTTTGCGATTGTTGAATTCATCTGTATGACTTCAAGCATTTGAATCTATGAAGTGGGGGGAATTGAGAAACTCCATCATGTTACACATTGCGTCCAGTAACAAGACCTCTGAGCACAATTATATTTGTCTTTATCTCAGCTCACCGGTTGCTGAAGCCTCCATCCTTACTCTCTTCACCCATGAGGATTCCTTATTCCAATGCTCCATCCTGTCAGAAGGAAGCCATTCAGCCCATATCGTTTTTTCTGCCATTCAGTGAGATCATAGTGGATCTGGTGATCCCCAACTCCCCTTTCCTGCCTTTTCCCAACTGCACTTAATTGCCTCGCTGATTAAAACTCTGTCTGTCTCAGCCTTGAATATTCTGAATGACCCAGCCTCGACAGCCCCTCTGTGGGAAGGAGTCCCACAGATTCACGCCCCTCTGAGAGAAGAAATTCCTCCTCATCTCTGTCTTAAATCAGCAACCCCTCCAGGTCTCTTTCCTCCCAGTCGCTCTGACATAAAATGACAAAGAGACGTTGATAAACTACGTGAATGGGCAAAACAATGGCGGTGTCAACAAGTGTGAGGTTATCCATACTGGACCCCCCCCCCCAAGAAACAAGGATAGATCCGTGTATGTCATAGAAGCTACAAAGCTGAATAAAGAGGATGTCTAACGAAATGGACGGGTTCAGGTGCATTGATCATTGCAGAAAATAATCGAGAAAGCCAAGGAATGCTGGCTTTTCTACCTCAAGGACTGGAGAACAAGGGTGCAGATATGAGGCTGCAGTTAATCAAAAGCTTTTTTTAACATATTTATTTTGTGGGACATGGGTTGTGCTGGCTGGGCCCCCAGCACATATTGCCTGTCCCTAGTTGCCCCTTGAGAAGGTGGGGGTGAGCTGCCTTCTTGAACCGCTGCAGTCCATGTGCTGTGGGTTGACCCACAATGCCCTGAGGGAGGGAACTCCAGGATTGTGACCCAGTGACAGTGAAGGAACGGCGATATATTTCCAAGTAGGGATGGTGAGTGGCTTGGAGGGGAACCTGCAGGGGGTGGTGTTCCCATGTATCTGCTGCCCTTGTCCATCGAGATGGAAGTGGTTGTGGGTTTGGAAGGTGCTGCCTGAGGTGAACTTCTGCAGTGCATCTTGTCGATAGTCCACACTGTGTCAGTGGTGGAGGGATGAGATGGGCTTGGATTGTTTTCGTTAGAACAGAGAAGACTAATCAACAACATGACTGAGATTATGAGGGGTATGGACAAGGTGAATAGAGAGGAGCTGTTCCCCTTGATTGGGGGGTCAATCACATGAGGGAATAGTTTCAGGATAAGGGGCAAGAGATTCAGTGGAGATTTGGGAAAAAAATGTTTTCACTCAGCAGGTGGTAAAAATCTGGAATGCACTGCCTGGGAAGGTAGTGGAGGCTGGAAACCTTGCAATTTAAAAAAAAATTGGATGAGCACTTCAAATATCATAGCATTCAGGGGTATGGGACAAATGCAAGAAAATGGGATTAGCGTACCTTCATGGTAGTTGTACAGACTCGATGGGTCGAAGGGCCGTTCCTGTGCTGTATAAATCTATGAATCTACTTGACTATTGCAATGGGAAATATGTTACTCATCCTCCCTCCATCACCCCCCTTCCCCACCAAAATCTGGGCAAGTTGTGATTTATAGGTTCACAGCATTATGACTCCCAGCTGTCTTCTGAAATGGCCTGGGAAGTTACCTCCCAATGGAGGCCTGATGATTAAACTCTGGAAAGTTCGCACCTCCTGGGAAAGAGCCACCAAGGGGCAGGATTTTCAGGACGGCGATAGGTTTTGTTCTGTCAGGAAGCAGGCCCCACGGATTAAGGCATCCCCACCGACGCAGGCTGAAGCAGAGCTTTATCAGCAGAACCTTGCAGCTCTTGGCCTCAATAGCTCGATTCCTGAAACTCCCATGAACATTTGGAACAGCTCTCTCAGTGTGCCCTGTCACTTTGAGACATGGATACCCAAGTTCTGGCAAAGTCTTTAGACTGGTGCCATTGAGTCTATATCTCGGGCGGCACGGTTGCTCAGTGGTTAGCACTGCTGCCTCACAGCGCCAGGGACTCGGGTTCGATTCCTGCCTCGGGTGACTGTCTGTGAGGAGTTTGCACATTCTCCCCGTGTCTTTGTGGGTTTCCTATGGGTGCACCGGTTTCCTCCCACAGTCCAAAGATGTACAGGTTAGGGTGAATTGGCCATGCTAAATTGCCCGTAGTGTTAGGTGCATTAGTCAGGGAAATGGGTCTGGGTGGGTTACTCTTTGGAGGGTCGGTGTGGACTGGTTGGGCTGAAGGGCCTGTTTCCGCACTGTAGGAAATCTAATCTAATCATGTCGCCTTTCCCTATCCCTTGCTGTCAGTCTACCCGAGTTGCTCATCTATGCATGTCCTGTTGGGACTGGGCGAGGTAGTGACTCATATCACCCGCACTCAGCGTATAAGAATACCCTGTAGTTGCAGCTGAACCAACCCTTGTGCTCTCGGTTCAGCTGAATGGCCCTGTCCGAGCAGTTGGGAGAATTCAAATTTCGGGAATTTTTCAGGCTGCCTGACTCACATCGTGCCAGTTTCTGACTCATCCTGGGGAAACATCCAACACAGTAGTTCACACTTCCACCTCACAGCCGAATTTGCGACAATTAACAAGTCAGCACCAGTGAGAGACTGGGGTTTTGCAGACCGATCGCAGCTGTCTCGTCCAATGAAACAGACCGTCCCCACCATGGATTCAGATAGTTAGCTCCCCAGCCCCGGGCGCTGAGCTCATCGGTCAAAAGTTAACATTGTGAGAAACATCAAGGGGAACTCCAGCACCAAGCAGGAGCTGGCCTGACCTCGATTTAATGTTCCTGTGATGTCAGCACTGCTGGCGAAAACAACATCTGTGACCCATTCCTAACCTCCCTTCATAAAGTTGTTCTCGGGTTCAAACCAACTTGTGATGATAGGGCAGTGAATCTAACCCCGTGCTGTCCCTGTCCTGGGAGTGTTTGATGGGGACAGTGTAGAGGGAGCTTTACTCTGTATCTAACCCCGTGCTGTCCCTGTCCACGGAGTGTTTGATGGTTATCAGATGAGCACCGATCTCGAAGGCTGCACACCTCACCCTTCACAGGACATTGCACGTGTCTTTAGAAATTTCTAATGTTTGGATCATCAACACAATAAACCCTATCGCTTGGAATGTCCCAGTTGATATTCCTTTCCGTAATTGTTTGTTTTTTGCTCCGACTACAACAGGGAATAACCTTTCTCAGTTCTCCTTTCACCAGGCGTGGGCATCACTGACTGGGCCCAGTATTTATTGCCCGTCCCTAGTTGCCCCTTGAGAAGGTGGGGGTGAGCTGCCTTCTTGAACCGCTGCAGTCCATGTGCTGTGGGTTGACCCACAATGCCTTTAGGAAGGGAATTCCAGGATTTTGTCCCAGTGACAGTGAAGGAATAGCAATATATTCCCAAGTCAGGATGGTGAGTGACTTGGAGGGGAATTTGCAGGGGGTGGTGTTCCCATATATTTGCTGCTCGTCCTTCTAGATGGAAGTGGTTTGGAAGGTGCTGTCTGAGGATCTTTGGTGAATTTCTGCAGTGCATCTTGTAGTTCGTACACACTGCTGCTACTGACCATTGGTGGTGGAGGGAGGGGAGGTTTGTGGATGTGGTGCCAATCAAGAGCGCTGCTTTGTCCTGGATGATGTCAAGCTTCTTGAGTGTTGTTGGAGCTGCCCCCATCCAGGCAAGTGGGGAGTACTCCATCACCCTCCTGACTTGTGCCTTGTAGGTGGTGGGAGTCAGGAGGTGAGTCACTCCCTGCAGTATTCCTTGCCTCTGACCTGAGCGTGCATCCACAGTATTTATATGGCTAATCTAGTTTGGTTTCTGGTCAATGGTAAGCCCCAGGACATTGATAGTGGAGGATTCAATAAATCCATTGTGTCTTAAAGGTGGAGTTTAGATTTTGCTTTATTGGAGGTGGTTTTGGGGAGTTAAGAGGTATGTTACTCGCTGTAGGATTCCTAGCCTCTAACCTGCTCTGGTAGCTGCTGTATTAATGTGACTGGTTCAGTTCAGGGTCTGGTTCAGAAACGTTATTTCCCTGAATCTGGCTGTTTCTCCCACAGGTCCTCACTAATTACTGTGGACAATGTGATTTCATGATGAAACCTATTTAGTTGTTACTGTTGTTTTCAGTAATGGAAGGGGCTGCCTCAAACCAGCCTCCCCTCCCCATGGGGAGCGACAATGCTGCCTGCAGGATTGGTTTTACTATCGGAAACTGGCAGCAAATCAGCAACTTCCCACTTTGCACATTCCAAATGGTAATAGCGAAAATAAAGAGTGAGATGGACTGAGAGACTGAGCTACACAGATGGAGAGAGAGAAGGAGAGAGAGGGAGAGAACAAGGGACTGAGCTACATACAGAGTGGGAAAATGAAAACCTGAGAGATTGAGACAGAGGGGCACACTCAGCTGTGATCAGGGATAATGAAGGGGGAAAGGATGAGACTGAGTAAGTGATCCACAGAAAGAGCAACAGAAATGGAGAGAGGGACACAGGGGCGGCATGAGGAAATGAGTTAGAGGAGTAAACAGAGAGAAATAACAGATAAATACATGGAGAGAAGCTGAGAGGTCAACAGCATTGGACAACGATAGAGGCAGACAGCGACAGGCAGAGGGAATACAGAGACAGAACAGAGAGAGAGAGAGAGAGGTGGGGGGGAGAGATGGGCTATGGAGAGTTAGAGAGACAGAGAAAAACAGAGAGCGGGGACAGATGAAGAAAGAGAGAGAGAGAGAGGGTGAGAAGGGCTACGGGGAGAGAGAGAGAGAAAGACAGAGACCAAGAGAGACAGAGAAACAAAGATATAGAGATGGACAGAGAGAAAGAGAGAGAGAGAGAGAGAGAGAGAGAGAGAGGGAGAGACAGAAAAAGGTAGTGAGAGGGCTCAGAGTGATAGAGTCCTAGAGTTATACAGCACGGAAACAGACCCTTCGGTCCAACCAGTCTGTGCCGACCATAATCCCAAACTTCCTGCGCTTGGCCCATATCCCTCCAAACATTTCTTATTCATGTACTTATCTGAATAACTTCTCAACGTTGTAACTGCACCTGCATCCACCATTTCCTCTCGAAGTTCATTCCCCACCCGTACCACTGTCTGTGTAAAAACCGTTGTCCCGTTTGTCTTTTTCAAATCTCCCCCTCACCTTAAGAATGCCCCCACCCCAGGGGTAAAGACCCCTGTTATTCACCCTATTCATGCCCCTCACGATTTTATAAACCTCCATAAGGTCGCCTCTCAACTTCCGACTCTCCAGTGAGAAAAGTCCCAGCCTCTCCTTATAAGTCAAACCCTCCATTCCCAGCAACGTCCTGATAAATCTTTTCCAAACCCTCTCCAGCTTTAACAATATCCTTCCTATAACAGGGTGACCAGTACTGCACACAATACTTCAGAAGAGAGAAAGAGAGAGAGGGGGGAAGAGAGAGAGAGAGAGAGAGAGAGGAGGATGGATAGAGAGAGACAGAAGTAGAGAGATAAAGTAGTCAGAGAGAAAAAAAGAGAGAGAGACACAGACAGAGAGATGGGAGAGTGAATAGAGAGAGAGAGAGAGAGAGACAGACAGACAAAGAGAGATAAAAGTAATGAGAGAGAAGGAGAGATGGAGGGCGTTCAGAGACAGAGACAAAAACAGAGAGATGGAAAAATCAAAGAGAGTGGGAGAAAGGGAGAGAGAGGCCGTGGGACAGAGAGAGAGAGAGAGAATGAGATGGATCAAGTGAGTGTGAGAGGGAGAAGCAAAGATACAAACAGAGAAAAAGAGATAGTGAGTGAGTTGAGTGCGTGTGTGTGTGTGAGAGAGAGAGAGACTGAGGGACGATAATTGTGTGAGAAGGAGAGTGAGTCAGAGGAATAGAGCAGTGTCAATTCTGTCGATGACTGCAATTTGGAGTGATTCCAACTGGTTTTTTTCCTCTAGTTCTCTGGATTGTCCATCTGAGCCTGTCCAACTCCCACATCTGGAAATGTACCTGCCAAGTCCGATTACAGTTTCAATACAATGCTGCTTCTGTTTTGCTCTCCTTATTGTAGCAAACGACCAGCCCAACAGTCAGATGGCCTTAATAATTCACACAGGCTTGACATTCGCTGTTATATCATCAGCGTTAGCTTTAGCTTGAAACAATTGCTCTAAATCCTCAAATATCCACATGAAAACAATTCTGCTCTATCCTGAATCCAGCACATTCCACAGTCCTTGAGTCTTGTCACTGTGTCCTGACTCTCAGTGTGTCTGCTCTACAGAATGGGACTCACTCCCATTGGAACGCACTCAGGGACAATTCTACATGGTCCACTTCATTCTCAGGATCCGTGATGCTCAATGTCCTCTTTCTGAGTCAGCCAGTCCCTCAGGATCAACAGTGACTTGCTTCCAATCTGGTTTTGATGAATTCTGTGGTAGCTGAAAATCCAGTTGTGATCTCTGAATTGCCAAATGGTTGCAGTTTAGAAGGAGGCCATTCAGCCCATTGTGCGGGCTCTGGCTCTAGGATCTGGCCCAGCTTCATGACCCAATGTCAATCTCTTTCCTTTTCTCCATATCCCTGCACCCCATTACTATTGACAAACCCAGCTCTGGAATGTCTCAGTTGAGGGGGGATGTAGGTTTGCTCGCTGAGCTGTAGGTTTGATATCCAGACGTTTCATTACCTGGCTAGGTAACATCATCAGTGGCGACCTCCAAGTGAAGCGAAGCTGTTGTCTCCTGCTTTCTATTTATATGTTTGTCCTGGATGGGGTTCCTGGGGTTTGTGGTGATGTTATTTCCTGTTCGTTTTCTGAGGGGTTGATAGATGGTATCTAGATCTATATGTTTGTTTATGATGTCGTGGTTGGAGTGCCAGGCCTCTAGGAATTCTCTGGCATGTCTTTGCTTAGCCTGTCCCAGGATAGATGTGTTGTCCCAGTCGAATTAGTGTTTTTTTTCCTCCGTGTGTAGGGCTACGAGGGAGAGAGGGTCGTGTCTTTTTGTAGCTAGCTGGTGTTCATGTATCCTGGTGACTAACTTTCTTCCTGTTTGTCCAACGTAGTGTTTGTGGCAGTCCTTGCATGGAATTTTGTAAACGACGTTGGTTTTGTCCATGGATTGTACTGGGTCTTTTAAGTTTGTTAGTTTCTCTTTGAGAGTGTTGGTGGGTTTGTGTGCTACTAGGATTCCGAGGGGTCTCAGTAGTCTGGCTGTCATTTCTGAAACTTCTTTGATGTATGGTAAAGTGGTTAGGATTTCTGGCTGTGTTTGGTCTGCTTGTCGTGGTTTGTTCTTGAGGAATCTGCGGACTGTATTTTTTGAGTATCCGTTCAACTCGATTTTACCTGCCTCCACCACATTTCCAGGCAGATCTTAATTACTCACTGCATGAAAAACATTGTTTCTCCTATTAACCTTGTCTCATCTGCATACCACTTTAAATCGACGTCTACTGGTTCTTGTTCCTTTTACAAGGGGCAGAGCAGCGTCTCCTTATCTACTCTGCCCCAGCCCGCTCATGATGTTGAAAATCCTCTATCAGATTTCCTCTCAGCCTTCTCCTCTCCAAGGCCTACAGTCCCAATCACTTCAAGCACTGAAGTGTCTCCCACCTGGAACCATTCTAATAAACCACTTCTACACTCTCTCTAATGCTTTCACAGCTTCCCTATAATGTAGCACTCAGAACCGCAAACGTTACCCCAGCTGAGGTCTAACAAGTGGCTCGTACAATTTCAGTGGTGTAATTTTTACAGCGAGGTGATGGCCTACTGATATTATCACTGGATTGTTAATCCCAAGACCCAGGTAATGTTCTGGGGACTTGGGTTTGAATCCCTCCATAGTAAAAAGTGGAATTTGAATTCATTAAGTGTCTGGAATTAAGAATCTAATGGTTGCTATAAATCCATTGTCAATTGTTGGAAAAACCCATCTGGTGCACTAGTGTCCAGACCTGCAGCAATGTGGTTGACTCTCAATTGCCCTCTGGGCAAGTAGGGATGGGCAATAAATGCTGGTCTAGCCAGTGACATCCATATCCTGTTAAAAAGGGAAAAAAAATCACCTCTGTGCTCTACGTCCCTATTAATTAAGCCAAGGTAGGTCTTTTTAAATCTCCACCTTCAATAATCTGTGCACCCAGGTCCCGTTGCTCCTGTCCCCCGCACCCTCCCTTCAGAAGCATGCCCCATATTCTCGGAGAAAGTGCGGACTGCAGATGCTGGAGATCAGAGTCGAGAGTCTGGTGCTGGAAAAGCACAGCAGGTCAGGCAGCATCCGAGGAGCAGAATTCCTGATGAAGGGCTTTTGCCCGAAACGCCGATTCTCCTGCTCCTTGGATGCTGCCTGACCGGCTGTGCTTTTCCAGTGCCCCATATTTTAGATTGTCTTTCAGTGTTCTTCCAACCAAAGTCCATCACCTCACACTTTTCTGCATCAAACCTCATCTGCCGTCTATACACCCAGTCCAGGAGCAGGGATGTGTTGTTGCAGTTATGCAGGGCATCGGTGAGGCCACACCTAGAATATTGTGCGCAATAAAGTTTTGGTCTTCTTTTATGAGGAAGGATACTCTTGCTCTCGAGGGAGTGCAGCGGAGGGTTATCAGGCTGATCCCAGGGATGGCGGGACTGACTGATGAGGAGAGATTGACTAGGTTAGGATTGGTTTCACTGGAGTTCAGATGAATTGGGGGGGGTGGTGATGGGAGCCGCATAGCGTTTTATAAAATTCTAACTGGACTAGACAGGGTAGATGCAGGGAGGATGTTCCTGATGGTGGGTCACTGTCTGAGGATTCAGGGTGGACCATTTAGGATGGAGATGAGGGGACATCTCTTCCCCCAGAGAGTGGGTGAGTCTGTGGGATTCATTACCGCAGGAAGTAGTTGATGTCAAAAAATTGAATATATTCAAGAGGCGGCTATATACAGCACTTGGGGCGAATGGGATCAAAGGTTATGGGGAGAAAGCAGGATTTGGCTGTTGAATTGAACGATCACCCAAGATCGTGATGAGTGGTGGAGTAGGTTTGAAGGGCCGAATGGCCTCCTCCAGCTCCTATCATTTTTGTTTCTATGTTTCCACCAACTTGCCAATGTCCTTTTGGATATACCAATTCTGCCTCCATGAGATGTTGAAGAGATGGGTGGATGAGTTTGGAGGTGAGTGCTTTCTCTCTCTCCTGACAATAGAGGATATTCTACACCCCAGCTTCCCCCTCCTCATATTCCCTGATGACATCTCAGCGTGCACAGCTTTTGTTCTGTCATAAGCCAGCGTCTCCTGTGAGTTGACTGGGAGTTTAAGACTTGATCAGGGAGGAGTTCAGGAAATCCCTTAAGCGTTCCTGCTGGGACCTCCCATGGTGACTGGGCTCAGAGTCGAGTAGTGACATTTAACATTAGATTAGATTAGATTACTTACAGTGTGGAAACAGGCCCTTTGGCCCAACAAGTCCACACCGACCCGCCGAAGCGCAACCCACCCAGACACATTCCCCTAAATTTACCCCTTCACCTAACACTATGGGCAATTTAGCCTGGTCAATTCACCTAACCTGCACATCTTTGGACTGTGGGGGAAACTGGTGTTAGCAAGGACAATGAGAGATCCTTTGGTCCTGGAGTCTGTCTATCCAGGCACCTATACTCCATCATCTCTGAGCAACGCTGTAATGTACTTGGGTCTTACAGAATACAATAAGAGAGCACGGGAAGGCATGGATGGTGATGTGGAGACCTCCAGACAGTCAGGATCCAGGAAGCACATCTTCAATTGAAGCTGATATAGAGTCATAGAGTCATAGAGATGTGGAGCACAGAAACAGACCCTTCGGTCCAACTCATTCATGCCGACCAGATATCCTAAATTAATCCAGCACTATTTGTCAGCACCTGACCCATATCCCTCTAAACCCTTCCTATTCATATACACAACCAAATGCCTTTTAAATGTTGTAATTGTACCAGCCTCCACCACTTCCTCTGGCAGCTCATTCCATACACGTACCACCTTCTATGTGAAAAAGTTTCCCCTGAGATCCCTTTTATATCTTTCCCCTCTCACCCTAAACCTATGCCCTCTAGTTCTGGACTCCCCCACCCTAGGGAAACGACCTTGTCTATTTACCCTATCCATGGACCCTCTTGATTTTATAAACCTCTGTAATTTAGATTCAATTAATAAACTTTTGATACCAAATGTGTCTCAGTGACGGTAATATCACTGAGTGTTACAAAAACCCATCTGGTTCACTAATACCCTTCAGGGAAGGAAACTGCCATCCTTACCTGGTCCAGCCTACACGTGACTCCAGACCCACAGCAACGTGGTTGACTCTTAACTGCCCCCTGAAATGGCCTAGCAAGCCATTCAACTCAAAGGCAACTCAGATGGACAACATCAAGAAATGTTGGCCTGGTCAACAAACTCCACATCCCGTGAAAGGATCAGAAAAAGACGTCCATTCGGCCTATCGAGTGTGTGCAAGTTCTTTCCAAGAGAATTCCAGCCAGTCGAACACCCCTCTTCCATTTTATCTCGTCAAACATTTACTCGATTTTCTTTTGAATATTGATTTAAATATGCATCCACCTCAATGCTGGGGAAAACAAAATGCATTCTCAACACTAATCACTCTTTATATGGCCACTCTCCTCATGGTTTCTCAGGTCCTTTTGACTAAATTAAATTAAACTAAACCTAGACCATTTAATTATCCACAAAGTTAAATCTGATTAGCGATCCTATTTCAACACTCTCTATATCGAATCTACCTAAGTTCTCATTAACTTTATACAGCTCTAACAGATCCCCTGTGGCTTCTCAGGCCAACAAACCCAACTCCTGTGTAATCTCTTATCCTTGGAGCTGTTCTAGTACATATGTTCTAATAGTAAATAGATCGGTAAGCCTAATATCTGTGGTAGGTAAGTTACTGGAGCTGATGCTGAGGGATAAGATATACATGCATTTGGAAAGACAGGGTTTGATTAGGAATAATCAGCGTGGCTTTGTGAGTGGGAGATCATGCCTCACAAATTGGTTAGATTTCTTTGATGAAGTGACCAGGAAGGTTAGTGAGGGCAGGATGGTAGACGTAGTCTATATGGATTTCAGTGAAACCTTTGATAAGGTTCCACATGTTAGGCTGCTCTGGAAGGTTAGATCGCATTGAATCCAGGGGGAGCTGGCAAATTGGATAGACAGTTGGCTTTATGGTAGGAAGCAGAGGGTAATAGTGGAAGGATGCTTGTCAGACTGGAGGCCTGTGACTAATGGAATGCCTCAGAGGTCAGTGCTGGGCCCATTGCTGTTTGATATCTAGTAGATAGGGCAATGAAGAAGGCTTTTGGCACACTGGCCTTCATCAGTCAGGGCATTGAGTAAAGAGGTTGGGAAGTAATGTTGTAGTTGAACAGGATGTTGGTGAGTCCGCACTTGGAGTATTGTGTTCAGTTTTGGTCACCTTCTTATAGGAAGGATGTTATTAAACTGGAAAGAGTACAGAAGAAATTTACAAGGATGTTGCCTGGACTCAAAGGTCTGCATTATAGGGAGAGGTTGGACAGGCTAGGACTGCTTTCTTTAGCGTGTAGGGGACTGAGGTGAGGAGTTTATAGAGGTGGACAAGGTTATGAGAGT
>NC_057710.1:5200051-5221624 GCF_004010195.1 Chiloscyllium plagiosum
GGAACTCCCGGTCTCAGTGTGGGACTGGAACTCCCGGTCTCAGTGTGTGACTGGAACTCCCGGTCTCAGTGTGGGACTGGATCTCCCGGTCTCAGTGTGGGACTGGAATCCTGGTCTCAGTGTGGGACTGGAACTCCCGGTCTCAGTGTGGTACTGGAACTCCCTGTCTCAGTGTGGGACTCGAACTCCTGGTCTCAGTGTGGGACTGGACCTCCCGGTCTCAGTGTGGGACTGGAACTCCCGGTCTCAGTGTAGGACTGGAACTCCAGGTCTCAGTGTAGGACTGGAACTCCCGGTCTCAGTGTGGGACTGGAACTCCCGGTCTCAGTGTGGGACTGGAACACCCGGTCTCAGTGTGGCTCTCAGACTCCTTGTCTCGAGGTGAAGCCTGATGTGGTCTTGATTGGATGGATCGGTTTTGTGTTCTCTTATTTTTCTGTGTTTTCTGATTTATTGCTGGTCTTCTTATTATTTTATATTTTCACTTTTTTCCGAAAGAATATGT
Organism: Chiloscyllium plagiosum; assembly: GCF_004010195.1. NCBI lineage: Eukaryota > Metazoa > Chordata > Chondrichthyes > Orectolobiformes > Hemiscylliidae > Chiloscyllium > Chiloscyllium plagiosum. The sequence continues at coordinate 5,200,557 of NC_057710.1, forward strand.
GCTCAAGAATCTACCTTGGCACCTGTGATGTTTCACTGTTCTCATGTGATTGCTGGTGTTAGTGAAGCTAATTGTAATACATCTATACGATCCTGAATGATCTTCACAAGATGCTTATGGACAAGGCGTTTCCACTTTTGGATCAGTCCATAACTGGCAACCTCAGTTTTTTACAATAACATAAATTGCTGGAAAAACCCAGCAGGTGTGGCAGCATGTGTCGAAAGAAAGTCAAGTTAATGTTTTGGGACCAGTGACTCCTCTTCAGAACATGTTCACAGATACTGCCAAACTTCCAGCACCTGCGGTTCTTTGAGGTCAGTTCTTTATCATCTCGCTCAGTTTTAAAGTTAGGTATCATCCTATCAGGCAGAGCTGGGAGATTTGTTTTTCTCTCAGAAGATTGTAGAGTTTGGGAGTCTCTGCCTGTATAGGTGGTGGAGGTGGCGATATTGGTGACATCTAAGGTACAGTGGCTCAGTGGTTAGCCCTGCTGCCTCCCAGCCCCAGGGACCTGGGTTCGATTCCAGCCTCGGGAGACTGTGTGGAGTTTGCACATTGTCCCCGTGTCTGCGTGGGTTTCCTCCGGGTGCTCCAGTTCCATCCCACAGTCCAAAGATATGAGAGGTTCGGTGAATTGGACCATGCTAAATTACCCATGGTGTTCAGGGATGTGCAGGCTGGGGGAATTGGCCGTGGGAAATTTGGCTTTACAGGAGGTGGGTCTGGGTGAGGGGGTCTTTGTGGGGAGGGGTCAGTGTGACCTGATGGGCTGAATGGCCTGCTTCCACACTTGAATGGATTCTATTAAAAACGGTATTGATTCAGGGGCATCAGGGATTATCCGGGACAGCTAGGAATGTGGAATTCAAAACCTGAACAAGTCAGCCATGAACTTATTGAGCGGTGAAGCAGACTCAAGGGAGCAAATGGTCTACCCCTGCTCCGGTCTGCCACGTGTGTACCAATGCCAAAATAAAGTGGAGTGTAACCCATCTGTCCTACTGACTGGTGGATCACATTGAATAATATGCCCATTCAGCTCTTCGATGTAGACATTGCACTGACCATGCTAAACAAGCCTGCACTCGCAAAAGAATAAGTTATACTACAATCTAGAATTTAAAACTGGTCTCAGTCACGGTGAATGCAACAATTTTCTTCAGTTGCTCTAGAATCCCATCTGAGTTTGAGGTTGAATGTTTAAAAGACATTTGGTTGTATTGGAAAGGTTTGTAGAGACATAGGCCAGGAGCAGGCAGGTGGGACTAGTTTAGTTTAAGATTATATTGAGCATGGACTGGTTCGGCTGAGCGTTTGTTTCCGTGCTGTGTGACTCCATGACTTTAACCGGACACCAGATATGAGCACATTTGAACAGCCACGTCCCGCAGCAACAAAGGAACAAGTGGAGAGTCTGTGATATTGAAACAAATCACTGGGGTTCATTCAGTTTGTCTGGGTGCCCTACAACTTTAATTTGACCCACAGGCTACCTTTGAGTGTGAAAGGTCACAAGAGAAAAGTTTGTTTTTTTTGTTCAGCTCCCTCTGTGGGTGAAGCCAAGAACATAGTTAACCCTTCAGTGTCCGAGGGGCACCAACTACACAGCACCACGTTAGACAGCATGAGACACTGATGGCTTCCTGGGGAACTTTACAGCACTGTGCCCAATGGATGCTGCTTTGTTCCTCAATTCAGTTGCACTTGCTTTACGTTTGAGTTCAAATTTCTCTTTTCCTGGGATGGGGCATGTATCATTTCAATGTCCAGATTAGAGTGGTGCTTTAAAAGCACAGGATTCCTGAAGAAGGGCTTTTGCCCGAAACGTCGATTTTCCTGCTCCTCGGATACTGCCTGGCCCGCTGTGCTTTTCTAGCACCACTCTAATCTAGACGCTGATCTCCAGCATCTGCAGTCCTCACTCTCGCCTGTGGATCATTTTAATGTCAACAGTTGGTCCCAAATTGAGCTGAATGGCTCTCTAGGCCATTTCAGAACAAAGTGAAGCATCGATCCCATTACTGTGGGTCTGGACAAGCCAGATAAAGGCAGCAAATCGTCAGTTGTGACCCACTTGAGGTTTGTTATTTGCTGTAGCGATTAATGGTGACTATTGTTGGAAAAGCCCACCTGGGTCACTAATGTCCTTGAGGGAAGCAAACTGCCATCCTTACCTGGTCTGGCCTACATGTGACTTCAGACCCACAGCAACGTTGGTGACTCTCAACTGCACCTCTTGGATGGGCAATAAATACTGGCACCACCAGTGACGTCCTCATCCCACGAATGCGTTTTTTCTTAAAAATCACTGCGACCAAGTTTCAAATCCAGGATTGTCCATCAAATTTAAACTTGACCAACTGCTGTTGCGAGATTTGAACCCAGAGCCTTTGAAGGAGTGGTGTTATCACTGCACCACCGCTGGTCCCAGAACCCCGTGGGTGTGCGCTATTTGGCTGTTGGTCCTTCCATCCATTTGGGGGTATAAAAGCTGCTGGACCACAGTATAAAAACAGATACTGTTCTCCCCCTCTGTCTCCGAAACCTTATCTGAGGTGGGTTTGCTCTCGAATCTTGGAGATGCCAACAGAAACGTAGAAAAGACAGCTTCCATTGTCCGCCAAGACAAAGGATGATCCCCAAACTGAGAGGATTATAACCAGAGCAAGGAATGAATATACAGACTTCCTTTCTCTGGAAGGTTGTGCGCAGTTCTGGTCACCACATCCTAGGAAGGAGGTGGAGGCTTTGGAGGGGGAGGTTTACCAGGATGTTGCCTGCACTGGAGAGTATTAACTATAAGGAGAGATTGGACAAGCCTGGATTGTTTTCACTCGAGAATCAGAGGTTGAGGGGTGACCCGATAGAAATACACAATAATGAGGGACCTGGATAGGGTGATAGTCAGTCATTCCCCCAGGATGGAAATGTCAAACAATAAGGGGCATAGGTTTAAGGTGAGAGAGGGAAAGTTTAAAGGAGATGTGAGAGGCTTTTCTTACACAGAGAGTGGTGGGTGCCTGGTACACGCTGCCAGGGGGAGGTGCTAGAGGCAGGTACAATAGCAATGTTTAAGAGGCATTTAGACAGACACATGAACAGGCAGAGGTGAGAGGGATACTGACCATATGCACACAGGTGGGATTATTTTAGAATGGCTTCATGGTTGGCACAAACATAAAGGGCCGAATGGTCTGTTCCTGTGCTGTCCTATGTTTCAAGGGATAGACAAGGGCTAGACCCAATGGAGGTTGATAAGGTTATGGAAGGGTCTGATAAGATCAACATAGAGAGGCTGTGTCCACTTGTGGGAAAGGCTGGAAACTCAGCCCATGACTATAAATCAGCCATAATAAATCCAATCAGGGATCGAGAAGAAGCATCTTTAACCAGAGAGTGCAATTAGCACAGGGACCTCATATGGCTGAGAGTGGTTTGAGGTGAACTGTTTAACATAAGGGGAAGCTGGATAAGTGGAAAACAGGAATACCGCACAACGTTACACTGTTAGAACGAGATGAAGGGTGGGAGCAGGAATTGGTTGGGCTGAACAGGCTGGTTCTGGGCTGCAGCTGGCTTGTCTCTCACTTACCCTTTCCACCAAGTTAACACCCATCAACTGTGGTGTTGGGTGGGATCCATGGGTACACTGGTCACTGCTAAAGCTGACCTCTGCACAGAACGCTCCATTGCAATTAGCACCAGATTCCGCCAATGATTCAGCTGCTGCCAAATGTTAGCTTGGGATTTACTTTCCTTGCAATCTCTCTTTTCAGAGCCATAGAGATGTATAGCACAGAAATAGACCCTTCAGTCCAACTTGTCCATGATGTCCAGATATCCCAACCCAATCTAGTCCCATTTGCCAGCATTTGGTCCATACCCCTCCAATCCCTTCCTATTCATGTACCCATCCAGATGCCTTTTAAATGCTGTAATTGTACCAGCCTCCACCACATCCTCTGGCAGCTCATTCCATACACGTACCACCCGCTGCGTGAAAAAAATTGCCCTTCAGGTCCCTTTTATATCTTTCCCCTCTCACCCTAAACCTATGTCTGATGAAGGGCTTTTCCCCGAAATGTTGACTGTCCTGCTGCCTGACCTGCTGTGCTTTTCCAGCACCACACTCTCGACTCTAATCTCCAGCATCTGCACTCCTCACTTCCGTCTAAAACTATGCCCTCTAGTTCTGGACTCCCCCACCCCAGGGAAAAGACTTCATCTATCCATGTTCCTCATGATTTTATAAACCTCTATAAGGTCACTCCTCAGCCTCCGATGCTCCAGGGAAAACAGCCCCAGCCTGTTCAGCCTCTCCCTATAGCTCATGCCCTCCAACCCCGGCAACATCCTTGTAAATCTTTTCTGCACCCTTTCAAGTATCACAAATCCTTCTCGACTTGTTTTGGAAGATGGATGTCCACTTTCTCTGGTTCTGCCAGGCGCAATGTTCCCCACGATCCCGGGTCAATCAGTGTGGTCTTCAAAAGTATCTTTGCTGCAGTTCCTTTAACTGCCAAGAGAGTGCGCCCCAGGCTCAAGCTCTCTGATCTCGAGTTGCTTTGTTCTGCTTTGTAACATTATCCTAAAATGTCAGGAATGGGTTCACAGAACGCGGGCTTCCTGTCTCTGTAGAATTAAAGATATTTCACATCTGTCTTTCCTCTTTAATACAATCGATAATTTGAGCTCTCAACACATACTCCTCCCCCTATTACGTTACATTCAAAAGATACCTTCAGAGGCAAAGTTAATAGCCACAGTGCTTGTCATCCAAAGAAATCTGCTCAAACTGCCCTTTCACTGATGCCTTGGAGAAATGGGAGGAAATAGTCAATTACCAGCATCCCTCTCCCTCTCTTCTTTTTTGTTCTTAACGCGATGGTAATCAAGCAGCTCAAATTCCCTCTGTCGGGGAGGGCTGGCCTCATCAATACACCTGGGGCTTCCAAATGGTCAGGGAACATTATCTGTCTTCCAATGATTCTAATGGAACTGTGCCCTCAACACAGGATCAAAGCTCCCCTTTACATCTCTTAACAACTCTTCCTGTCTCTTAAGTAGCCTCTTCCCTGAGTTCTCCCCCTTGGATCTGTCAGCCCTTGTGTTTTCTTACAGCCCTGAGGCAAGTCTCACACATTGACTGCAAATGCTGGGATGTGATAGACTACTTTCTGGATTCATTTATCCGCGCTCTAAGCCTCAGTTTTGTGTTCGGTTCTGGGCATTTTTCTGAGCGATTTTGTGTTTTCGGAAGGATGCTGAGGACTTGGGAGGTGACACAGAGGAGATTAGCTTCAATGGGCTTCCATGTAGAGACTGGAGAAACTAAGTCGGTTCAGCTGGAAGGTTAATGGAGGGGCTTTGATGGAGTAAATAGGGACAGACAGTTTCCAATAACCGGAGTGGGTGGGAATCAGAGGATATCGATGTAAGGAGATCCATAAGAGAATCACAGGGAGAATGTGCTTATTTATTCATAGAATGTGGGTATTGCTCATTCAACTATGATTCATTGTCAATCCATAATTGTCGAGAAGGCAGTTCAGAGTCAACCACATTGCACCTTTTTTTATTCATTATTGAGAGGTGGGTATCTTTATTGCCTGTCCCAAGTTGCCCTTGAGAAATTGGTGGTGAGCTGCCTTCTTGAACCACTGCACACAATGCCCTTCGGGAGGGAATTCCAGGATTGTGACCCAGCGACAGTGAAGGAACGGCAATATATTTCCAAGTCAGGATGGTGAGTGGCTTAGAGAGGAACTTGCAAGGGATGGTGTTCCCATGTATCTGTTGTTCTTATCCTTTTAGATGGAAGTTGTCATGTGTTTGGAAGGTGCTGCCTGAGGATCTTTGGTGAATGTTTGCAGTGCATCTTGTAGACAGTACACACTGCTGCTACTGAGTGTGGATGGGGGGAGTGGATGCTTGTGGATGTGGTGCCAATCAAGTGGGCTGCTTTGTTCTGGATGGTGTCAAGCTCCTTGAGTGTTGTTGGAGCTGCCCTCATCCAGGCAAGTGGGGAGTACTCCATCACCCTCCAATCAATACTAGACAATTGACAGGCTTTGGGGAGTCAGGAGATGAGTTACTCACCTCAGTTTTTCTAGCTTCTGACCTGCTTTTGCAACCATTGTATTTCTGTGGTGAGTCCAGTTCAGTTTCTGGTCAATAGCAACCCGCAGGATGTTGATAGTGGAAGAATCAGTGATGGTAACACTATTGAACATCAAGGGGAGGTGGTTAGGTTGTTTCTGATTGGTGATGATTATAGCCTGGTATTTAAGTGGCATGAATGTTACTTGCCAGTCGTCAGCCCAAGCCTGGATATTGATCAGATCTTGTTTCATTTGAACATGGACTGCTTCAGTATCTGAGGACTCGCGAATAGTGCTGGGCATTGTGCAATCATCGGTGAACATCCTCACTTCTGACCTTATGACAGAGGGAAGGTCATTGATGAAGTAGCTGAAGATGGTTGGGCCTAGGACACTACCCTGAGGAACTCCTGCAGAGATGTCCTGGAGCTGAGTTGACTGACCCTCCAACAACCACAACCATCTCCCTATTTGTTTTTATTCATTCACAGGATGTGGGTACCACTGGCTACGTCAGCATTTATTGCCCATCCCTAATTACCCAGAGGGCAGTAAAGAGTCAACCACACTGCTGTGGGTCTGCAGTCACTTCTCGGCCAGACCAAGTAAGGATGGCAGTTTCTTTCCCTGAAGGACATTAGTAAATCAGACAGGATTTTTTTTTCCAACAATGGATTCATGATCATCGTTGTACTCTTAATTCCAGAGAATCCAATAGATTTTTATTGAATTCAAATTCCAGCAGGCAGTGATTCTTCTGGGTTTGAGTGATTCAATTGTGACTGCAAGTAAGTGAGCCAGTAAACACATTGATAGTCATCGTGTGAGTGATACAGCAACACGATAAATTGGTTGGGTTATTTGATTTTGTCATTTTATAGCGCCTCACCATCCCTCCCATTCTGTCTGTTTTTACAGTCTCAAGAACCAGCACTCCTCCCCCCCCCCCCAAACCAGCACCCCACACACCCACTCTGGATCCACAGTCTGAAGGGGATTTTATACTGTCATAGTTACTCACCCTGGTTAGAATCTCAGGTGCACAGTTTGATAGGATAGGGGACAGAGATCATGCGGGGAATATCATTAGAAGAGAGATGGAGAAATATTTGAAAGGGAAAGAGGGCAGAGTGATCTGATAATCTGTTTAAGGAGCTTTTCATTGACAAATCGCAGAGTGGGATGCAGAGTGTGCCCGTCACCTTCTCAGGCAGGGTCAGTTTGAACAGCCTGCCTGCCTTCTCTCTGCCTCAGGCCCTTTCATTAGAATGGAAGACTTCCTCACAGTCCACATCTGTCCAGGAATCTGTCCAGGACACAAACGGAATATATTGCTGCCAGTAAGCTGTGACAGAACATCATGACTGCGGTGTTTGCACATCAAGATCCCCAAGCAGCAACATAATTACCATGTTACATAGAACAACACAGCACAGGCCCTTCGGCCCACAATGTTGTGCCGAGTGTTTACCTTAATCTAAGATCAACCTAACCTAATCACCCCTCAATTTACTGCCATCCATGTGCTTGTCCAGCAGTCGCTTAAATGTCCCTCATGTCTCTGAGGAGAAAGTGAGGTCTGCAGATGCTGCAGATGCCCTTCCTGAAGAAGGGCTTATGCCCGAAACGTCGATTCTCCTGTTCCCTGGATGCTGTCTGACCTGCTGCGCTGTTCCAGCAACACGTTTTCACCTCATGTCTCTGACTCTACTACCACCGCTGGCAGTGCATTCCACACAACCACCACTCTCTGTATAACGAACCTACCTCTAACATCTCACCTATACCTTCCTCCAATCGCCTTAAAATTATGACCCCTCGTGATAGCCATTTCTGCCCTGGGGAAAAGTCTCTGGCTAGCTACTCTATCGATGCCTTTCATTACCTTGTACACCTCTCTCAAGTCACCTCTCTTCCTTCTTCTCTCCAATGAGAAAAGCCCTAGCTCCCTCAACCTTTCTTCACAAGACATCCCTCCAGTCCAGGCAGCATCCTCCTCTACACCTTCTCTAAAGCTTCCACATCCTTCCTGTAATGAGGCAACCAGAACTGAACACAATATTCCAAGTTTGGTCTAACCAAGGTTTTATAGAGCTGCAGCGAAATCTCCTGACTCATAAACTCAATGAAAACCAACACACCATATGCCTTTTTAGATTTTAGATTACATTACAGTGTGGAAACAGGCCCTTCGGCCCAACAAGTCCATGCTGACCCGCCAAAGTGCAACCCACCCATACACCTACATTTACCCCTTACCTAACACTACGGGCAATTTAGCATGGCCAATTCACCTGACCTGCACATCTTTGGACTGTGGGAGGAAACCGGAGCACCCGGAGGAAACCCACGCAGACACGGGGAGAATGTGCAAACTCCACACAGTCAGTCGCCTGAGGCGGGAATTGAACCCGGGTCTCAGGCGCTGTGAGGCAGCAGTGCTAACCACTGTGCCACCGTGCTGCCCACAAAGCCTTCTTAACAATTTGGGTGGTAACTTTGAGGGACCTATGTTGGTGGACCCCAAGATGTTTTTAGCGATTGAAGGATAGGTATTGGACCGGACGGCAGTGAGGATGTCCTTGCTCTTCCTCAGCCTGGGCACATCCACGGAGTCTTGGTTTGTGAAAATGCAGCCCTCTGATATCATGGCCCTCCCTCAGTATTGCACCGATCTTTGTGGTTTGACACAGTAATAAGGCCAAAAGACACAGGAGCAGAAGATTAAATAAAAATCTGTCCCTCTCAGCCTTGAACATAGATACTGACCCAGCCTTGACAGCTCTCTGTGGTCAAACATTCCATAGATTCACTCCCCTCTGAAAGAAGAAATTCCTCCTTATTTCTCTCTTAAACATGGACTGCAGCGTCCAAGAAGTCAACTGACCACCACCGCTTCAGGGACAGCTAGGGACAGGCAATAAATGTTGGCCCAGCCCACATCCCACAAATGAATAATAAAGGAAGTGCAACCTTTACTCTGAGAGTATGCCCTCTGGCCCTTGACTCTCCCACATGGATAAATGACCTTTCCACATCTACTCTGTCAATTGTCTGCTTTAATAAAGGTTGTCTTGCAATACTCTACTACAATCAATGAGCACAGGCCCAATCTACTCAACCTCTCCTCACACGACAATGGTGTCAATCTCGGGAACTTTCTCTGAACTGCCTCCAATGCCAGTGTCCATTTCTTCAGTTAAGGGGTCCAAAACTGTACACCATGCTCCAGCTGTGGTCTGACTAGTGCCTTGTACACCTTTGACAAGACCTCCCTATTTTTATGCTGAAACTTTATTGCTGGAACAGCACAGCAGGTCAGGCAGCATCTAGGGAACAGAAGATTCGACGTTTCGGGCACATGCCCTTCTTCAGGAATGAGCAGAGAGTGTTCAGCAGGAGAAGATAAAAGGTAGGGAGGAGGGACTTGGAGGAGGGGCGTTGGAAATGTGATAGGTGGAAAGAGGTCAAGGTGAGGGTGATAGGTCGGAGTAGGGTGGAGGCGGAGAGGTCAAGAAGAAGACTGCAGGTCAGGAAGGCGGTGCCGGGCTGGAGGGATTCGGCTGAGACAAGGAGGGGGGAGGGGGGATGAAGAAACTGGTGAAGTCCAAGTTCATCCCCTGTGGTTGGAGGGTTCCCAGTCGGAAGATAAGACGCTCCTCCTCCGACCGTCGCATTGTTGTGGTTTGGCGGTGGATGAGTCCAATGACCTGCATATCCTCGGTGGAGTGGGAGGGGGAGTTGAAATGCTGTGCTACAGGGTGATTGGGTTGGTTCGTCCAGGTGGCCCAGAGGTGCTCTCTGAATCGCTATTTTTATGCTCCATTCCCTTTGAAATAAAGGCCAATATTCCATTTGCTTTCCCTATTACCTGCTGAACTTGGATGTTAGCTTTCATGGAGGAGGGCTCCCAGATGCCCCCGTTCTGAAGCATTAACAAGGGTGTCTCCCATCCCTGCAGCGTGGGAGATAGCTGTCGATCTCCTGTCCACTTGTCTCTCTGACCTACAAAACCTCCTGTTTGCTAGGCGACTATGACTATTGCCAAAGGCACCTCAGAGGAACCTCTCTGCGTAAGTAGCTCACTTCCTCAGCAATCCCATTAAACAAGCAAGGGATCCTGAGGGAACACTGCTCCATTTCATTAGTGGGGCTATTGACCTCAGTTAGTCAAGCTGACAGTTCCTTGAAGGACTGCTGAGAGAGGAATATCCCGCTGATATAACCCACTCACCGCTACTGCAAATCAGCCAATCAGAAAAAAAAGTAGATGTCCTTTCACCCTCGCCCTGCCTTGTCTGAGGGACCTCTTCATCCAGGAACAGGCCGGAATGCACAGTCACACGAAGGAGATACTGGCTCTGTTGTTAGTGGCAGTACAGAGGCACACCATGTCTGCCATCTTGGTGACCCTTCAGCATTTGGTGGGCGGCACGGTGGCACAGTGGTTATCACTGCTGCCTCACAGCGCCAGAGACCCGGGTTCAATTCCCGCCTCAGGCGACTGACTGTGTGGAGTTTGCACGTTCTCCCCGTGTCTGTGTGGGTTTCCTCCGGGTGCTCCGGTTTCCTCCCACAGTCCAAAGATGTGCAGGCCAGGTGAATTGGCCATGCTAAATTGCCCATAGTGTTAAGTAAGGGGTAAATGTAGGGGTACGGGTGGGTTGCGCTTCAGCGGGTCAGCGTGGACTTGTTGGGCCGAAGGGCCTGTTTCCACACTGTAATCTAATCTAATCTAATCAATGTGCAGCAGCATCAACGTCTGCATCGACACAGCAACACGACCGGAAGACCCAGGAACAGAAGTAGGTCATTCAGCCCATCGGATACTGCAGATGCTGGAGCTTAGAGTCAAGATTCCAGTGGTGCTGGAAAAGCACAGCAGGTGAGACAGCATCCGAGGAGCAGGAAAATCGACGTTTCGGGCAAAAGCCCTTGATCAGGAATGCTCGAAATGTTGATTTTCCTGCTCCTCGAATCTTGACTCTTATTCAGCCCATCGAGCCTGCTCTGCCATGCAATGAGATCACGGTCAATCTGATAACCCTCAACTCCACTTTCCTGCGTTATCCCCATCACCCTTGATCCCCTTACTTATTAAAGATCTCACTCTTGAATATACTTGACGCAGTGTTCGCCCAGGCTCCTCCAACAGAGCCCGTTTCCTTAGCCACCATCTTCTCAAGGACAGTAATGGATGGGCAATATACATCAGGCCTCACCAGAGTTGGACACACCTCAAGAATGAATAATTGCCTTGCAAGCTGTGCGGTGAGTGATGGACATACATTAAGGGGTTTTCCCAAAGTGTGTTTGTTAGCCTGGTAGACCAACTCTGAGGAGAGTAACATGCAGCCATGCAGAAATGGAGTCAGGAGCAGACCCCGTTGGGTCATGGGTGATACCTCAGTCAGTATCTCAGCAAACCAGCCGTGAAAACTGGTGTCTCTTCTGGTCAATTCAGACGTTCCGTTGACCATATACAGACAGGCTATGGCGTCAGGGTAACATGGCTGGACTGGCTAATGTTCTGGGGATTTGGGGTTGAATTCTATCGCGGCTGATGGCGAAATTCGAATTCATTAAAATCTAGAATTAGTAAAGGCCAGGCCTAATGATGCATCTAAACCTATCGGGGTCACTCATGGTCCTTTTGGGAAGGAAATCTGCCATCCTTCAGTCTTGGCTGACATGGGACTCCAGACCCACAGCAATGTGGTTGACTCTTAACTGCCCTATGGTCAATTAGGGATGGGCAATAAATGGTAGTGACACCTACGTCCTGTGACTAGATTTGATTCCCGACAGTATGGAAGCAGGCCCTTCGGCCCAACAAGTCCATCCCGACCCTCTGAAGATCCAGTCCCCCACTCTATATTTGCCTCTGACTAATGTACCTGCACTATGGGCAATTTAGCATGACCAATTCACCTGACCGGCACATCTTTGGATTGTGGGAGGAAACCGAAGGTTTTTCCCGGTTTTTCTAAAATTGAAACCCACACCCAAATACTGGTCACCTTGTAAGTATTGGTTGACATTGCTTTCTGAACTGACAATGCACCTAATTCTAATTGCAGCCTTTCCTGGTCTCCCTCCCATTTTCTGCTATCTCCTCCCGGCCTCGTGTTGAGATTCCTTTGTTAAAACTCCAATCCTGTCGGCAGGACGACTGCCTGAAGGGTTAACTCTGCAATTGTCTTTGGCTGCTCTGGGTCAGAGAGGTTAATTGAGGGGGTCAGAGGGTTCAGACTGATGGCTGCACAAGTTCAAGCTTTCTGACATCTCACTGCTCACTGGCGACCAGCTCCCCACCTCCCCTACTCCCCAACTGCCAGGAAAGTGGCCAGCCTCTGCTGGGACCAGGCTTCCCTGTTGCTATCTGCACGGGCCAATCTCCATCGGAGCCCGACGCTCCCCGTGAGATTTGAGCATCTCTCAAGATTGCGAGCGGAAGGGTGGGGGAGGGGAGCTGGTGAGGTCTTTGCACATTACTGATCCGATTAATCCTGATCGAGCAAATTGGGAAGAGGCTGGGAGACTAATTTAACTCTGTTTCATGTCGGCCAATCCAGCTGTGTGCCCTTTGACCTCAGCAGAAGTTGATTGGGGATGAAGGGGGTGATCATGCTGGGAATGTGTCAACTCAGGAAGAAGCAGCAAGCAGACCACGGGAAACATGGAGCTCTGAGGGATTTGGTCCCAGGGACCGACAAATGGAGAGGTTAGGGTGGTGGAATTGCTTTCGAATTTGACCCCTGGGAGATATTTTGCGCAGTTCTGACCCTGCTTGAGCCGTGGTTTATCTCCCTCCAGATCCAACCAGCCCAGAGCCCTCTGGGAACTGGTTTCCCTGAAACTCAAGTTGCTCCTGTATCTAAAGCCCCCACCTCATTGTGTCTGTGAACTTTGAACTCCCCGACCTCCCTTAGCTCTCAGCCTGGCAACAGCTCGAGATTAAAATTCTCTCTCCTCGTTTTTCACTTCCTCTCCTCCAGTCCTAAGGGAGATCTCCAGAATCCTCCATTTCTCCACATCCGTGGCTAATCCCTGCACAAACCCTGCCTTCAGCAACCTGGGTCCAAGCCTCTGGAATTCCTTCCCTCAATCTTTCTGCCTCTCAGGCGTCCTAGTTTAGGTATCTCTCAAGGAGAACGCACAGGTTCAGTTGGCAGCTAATAAGAGAAATGCAATGTAAGCATTAATTTCAAGAGGGCTAGGATACATCAGAGATGTACAGCTGGGGCTGTACAAGGCTCTGGTCAGACTGCATTTGGAATATTGTGAGCAGTTTTGGGCCCCATATCTAAGGAAGGATGGGCTGGCATTGGAGGGAGACGAGTGGAGAATTACAGGAATGATCCCAGGTTGAAGGGCTTGTCATATGAGGAGCAGCTGAGGACTCTGCGTCTGTACTCGATGGAGTTTAGAAGTGTTGCCACGTATGGAAGGTCTCAGTTATAAAGAAAGGCTGGATAGACTTTTCACTGGAGCATGGGAGGTTGAGAGATGACCTGCTCGAAGTTTATAAAATAATGGTGAGTTCCTCTGCATCCCCAGTCATTGTTCGCCTTCAGTCCAGGAACGTAGGAGATTCAGAGGTGACTTTATAGAAGTTTATAAAATAATGAAAAGTATGGATAGAGTTAATGTTAGTTGTCTTTTCCCTAGGGTGGGGGATTTCACAAAAAGTGGGCATATCGTTCAGGTGAGAGGAGAGAGATTTAAAAACGACATGAGGGGCAATTTCTTTACACAGAGTGTGTGAAGTGAGCTTCCTGAGGAAGTGGAAGATATGGGTACAATTACAATGTTTAAAAGACATTTGGATAAGTACATGAAGAGGAAAGGTTTGGAGGGATATGGGCCAAGTGCAGGCAGCCAGGCGGGACTAGTTTAGTTTGGGATTATGTTTAGCATGGATTGGTTGGACCATCCTGCATGACTCTATGACTCCATGGTGGAGGGGTGGGAGTTTCTGATTGAAACTTACAGAATACTGAATCGAGTGGAGGGTGGAGAAGATATTTCCACTAATAGGACAGACTAGGACTCGAGGGTGAAAGCAGCAGCTGAATTTGTTTAGCAATGCAATGGTCGGCGTTACCGAGACTAATACTTTGCTGCCAGATATTGAAGGCTAGTTTTGAAGCAGTCTCTGGCTGTGTTTGAACTAATGCCTGTCTAGATCATTGAGCCCAGTTCCTCAACTGGGTAATGTGGTAACAGTGGGGAACACGGAAGGAGAGCCTCCCAACCCCCACACACTCTTAGCTGAAAATGTGTTGCTGGAAAAGCGCAGCAGGTCAGGCAGCATCCAAGGAACAGGAGAATCGACGTTTCGGGCATAAGCCCTTCTTCACGGAAGAAGGGCTTATACCCGAAACGTCGATTCTCCTGTTCCTTGGATGCTGCCTGACCTGCTGCGCTTTTCCAGCAACACATTTTCAGCTCTGATCTCCAGCATCTGCAGTCCTCACTTTCTCCCCACACACTCTTAGGCTAATTCTGCCACTCGACTAGGAGATGGTGAACCTGTCTCATCAGTGCCCCTTCCCCCGTCATAGCTCTGTAACTCTAATCCCCCTCCCCAACGAAAACCCATCATTCCAAACAGGGTGCAATTTTGAGAAGGGCTGTAGGAGCAGAGTGACCGAGGTGTATATGTGCACGGGTCACTGAAAGTTATAGGACAACCCTCTGTCCCACAAGGAAATCAAACCAAAACGTGGGAATCCATTTGGCCGTACAGAGAGCTCCTACAAACAATCTTTCTATTCATTCTTTCATGGGGTGTCTATGTTACTGGCAAAAGTAGCTTTCTTATTGCCCATCCTTAATAACCCTTGAACTGATTGGCTTCCCAAGCCACTGTATAGCGCAGTTAAGAATCAAATGCATTGCTGTGGGTCTGGAGTCACATGTAAACCAGACCATGTAAGGAGGGCAGATTGCCCACCCTAATGGATATGAGTGAACCAGATGGGCTTTTAACAACAACTTGCAATAATTGCCACGGTCACTATTGCTGTTAGTGGGCGGCACGGTGGCACAGTGGTTAGCATGGCTGCCTCACAGTGCCAGAGACCTGGGTTCAATTCCCGCTTCAGGTGACTCTCTGTGTGGAGTTTGCACATTCTCCCTGTGTCTGTTTGGGTTTCCTCCCCCAATCCAGCAGTCCTCATGGGATTTGAACCTATGAGCATTAGCCTGGGTTACTGGATCAGCAGTGTTAACTTACATCACAATGTCCTGAAATAATAATAAAAGCATGGATGCTTTTTTGGAATGGAGTCATACAGCACGGAAACAGACCTTTCAGTATAACCAGTCCATGTCAAACCCAATCCCAAATCAAACTAGTCCCGCCTGCCTGCTCCTGACTCAAATCCCTCCAAATCTTTTCTATTCATGTATCCCTCCAAATGTGTTTGAAAACATTTGCAATTGTACCGACCTCCACCACTTCCTCATTGCCCACATGTACCAGCCTCTGTGTAAAATATTTGCCCCTCGTGTCTTTTTAACATCTTTCTCCTTTCACCTTAACAATGTGGCCCCATGTCTTGAAATCCCGCACCCTAGGGAAAAGACAACTCACATTAACTCTATCTATACCTTTCGTTATTTTATAAACTTCTACCAAGTCACCTCCCAACCTCTTACGTTCCAGGATTGAGGGCTAACAATGGCTGCGGATGCAGGAACACCTCACCCTTATCTTTAACCATAAAGCCATAAGATACAGGAGCCTAGATCAGAGTGGTGCTGGAAGCGCACAGCAGGTCAGGCAGCATCTGAGGAGCAAGAAAATTGACAATTCGGGCAAAAGCCCTTTATCAGCATTCCTCGTGAAGGGCTTTTGCCCAAAACATCGATTTTCCTGCTCTTCGGATGCTGCCTGACCTGCTGTGCTTTTCCGGCACCACTCTGGTCTAAACTCTGGTTTCTAGCATTTGCAGTCCTCACTTCTGCCATAAGATACAGGAGCAGAATTAGGCCATTCGGCCTGTCGAGTCTGCTACTCCATTGGATCATGCCTGATACATCTCTCAACCCCGTTCTCCTGCCTTCTCCCTGTAACCCTTGACCCCCTTACTAATCACAACCCTACCTATCTCTGTCTTAAATACACTCAATGACTTGCCCTCCCCAGCCCTCTGTGGCAATGAGTTCCACAGATTCCCCACCCTCTGGCTGAAGAAATCCCTCCTCATCTCAGTTCGAAAGGTTCATCCCCTCACTCTGAGGCTGTGCCCTTGGGTCCTAGTCTCTCCTACCCATGGAAACATTTCCACATCCACTCTATCCAGGCCTCTCAGTATTCCCTAAGTTTCAATCTGATCCCTTCACACCCCCACCCGCATCCTTCTAAACTCCATTGAGAACTGACTCAGAGTCCTCAACCGCTCCTCAAATGACAAACCCTACATCCCCGGGATCATTCTTGTAACCCTCTTCTGGGCCCTCTCCAACAGCAGCACATCCTTCCTGAGATACGGGGCCCAAAACTGCTCACAGTAAACACCTGAGGGGTCAGGCAGCTTTCTCTATATCTCAGTGGAAAGATGACATCACCAGACAGGGCAACACTCCCTCAGCATTGGCATTGATGCTAAGTGGTCTGGACCGTGATTTAACCTGAAGAAGCATGTGACTCAGAGACAAGAGCGAGAGTAAACACTGAGCCACTGCTGCCCGACTCGGAGCCGAGCATTCCCTTCGCACGGTGCGATTCCCGTTCCCCTCCACAGTCTTCCCCTGCCTCCCTCCAACACGTCCCCCTCCTCCCCCCACCCCATCCTCCTGGCCCAGTCTAGAGAGACTGCTGTGTGTATTTAAATGGCTGACAGTCTGCTTGCCAAATGCTTTTCGCTTCCTGAAAACATTGGCATGTTGTGGGCTGGAAGGCACATTTCCATAAACACCTTTAATTAGGGTTTAAGAAGCTCTTAACGAGTCCAAAAACCATTAACACAGGATCCATGTGTTACTGTATAGTCAAACAAGTTACTCCTTGGAATAATGTCAAGAACTTGGACATAAATTGATTGATAATTCATGCACCCCGAAGACATATTAATCACAGAGCCTTACTGTTCAGAAGGTGGTCGTTCAGCCCATCATGGTCATGCTAGATTTTTGAAAGGGATCACCACCTAACCCCACTCACCCCTGCTTCCCTGCACAGCCCTGAGTGGATAGTCTTTTTTAAGTATCAAACTCATTTTTGTTTGAAAATCATTATCGAACGTGCTTCCTCCACCCTCTCAGGCAGCAGCTTATAGATTGCGTAAAAGAAACTTTCATCAATCCCATGGGACTTTTCTTTCTCTCTCTGCCAAGGCCCTCTGGTTCTCAAGCCTCCTGCCAGTGGAAACAATTTCCCTTGATCCACATCCTGTACCGGCACCAATGAGAGAAGGAGAGTCCAGGTTTACAGCGTTGTCGCTTACGCACCTTCAAACAAACCATTGCCTCTCTTCATGTCGCTACTCATGGGTGGCACGGTGGCTCAGCGGTTAGCACTGCTGCTATCTCACAGCACCAGAGACTCAGGTTCAGTTCCAGCCTCGGGTGACTGTCTGTGTGGAGTTTGCACATTCTCCCCGTGTCTGCGTGGGTTTCCTCCGGGCACTCCGGTTTCCTCCCACAGTCCAAAGATGTGCAGGTCAGGGTGAATTGGCCATGCTAAATTGCCCGTAGTGTTAGGTGCATTAGTCAGAGGGAAGTGGGTCTGGGTGGGTTACTCTTTGGAGGGTCGGTGTGGACTGGTTGGGCCAAAGGGCCTGTTTCCACACTGTAGGGAATCTAATTAGATTAGATTAGATTAGATTACAGTGTGGAAACAGGCCCTTCGGCCCAACAAGTTCACACCGACCCGCCGAAGCGAAACCCACCCATACCCCTACATTTACCCCTTACCTAACACTACGGGCAATTTAGCAAGGCCAATTCACCTGACCCTGCACATCTTTGGACTGTGGGAGGAAACCGGAGCACCCGGAGGAAACCCACGCAGACACGGGGAGAACGTGCAAACTCCACACAGTCAGTCGCCTGAGGCGGGAATTGAACCCGAGTCTCAGGCGCTGTGAGGCAGCAGTGCTAACCACTGTGCCACCGTGCCGCCCACCATAATCTCTGGATATGGGGAGAATGGGACATTGAGTCAAAAGTTGAGCCCTGATCTAGAAGGGCAGAGCAGCCTCAAAGGGCTGAATGGCCTACTCCTGCTTTGATGTTGATCCTAGATTTTGTTTTATTTGGTTTTGGCAGAGATACGGTGTAGAAGGATGGGTGGGTGATGCTCTCTCCCCGCTGCAGTCACTTTGGGGTCAGCCTGCACAGTGACTGTAAGTGTGAGTGAAGGAGAAGGGAGCTGGACAGAGACCCTGTGGCCTGGTGATGAGGCTTTCTACCATACGGCGCTGCAGAATGACACAAAGGTGGCCGGAGGGATTCGATGAAAATACGCTTTGTTGACAACCTATCGAAAATGCATCAGCTTCCTGGACTGCTGAAACCCAGGCCTTTTCCCCCAATGTTAACTCGTCATTCAATCATCTATATTACAGCTACCATGACCTCATCTTACCCCCAAATCCCTCACTTCAACAATGCACACGATCTAATCGTTTCATAATGATCATGGAATTCACCCTCTTTGGACTGGGAGGGCTTGATAGGTGTTTTGCTTTTAGGACTGTTCATCCTTTCTGAAACATGAAAAGGTTCAGAAAAGATTTACAAGGATGTTGCCAGGGTGGAGAGTTTGAGCTATAGGGAGAGGCTGAACAGACTGGTGCATCGGAGGCTGAGGGGTGACCTTATAGAGGTTTATAAAATCATGAGGGGCATGGATAGGATAAATAGACAAAGTCTTTTCCCTGGAGTGGGGGAGTCCAGAAGGGTAGTGCGTGTATGGAATGAGCTGCCAGAGGATGTGGTGGAGGCTGGTACAATTGCAACATTTAAAAGGCATTTGGATGGGTACATGAATAGGAAGGGTTTGGAGGGACATGGGCCACATGCTAGCAAACGTACAGAGAAGAACTGCCCAACCCCCTCAGGTGGTTACTGTGAGCAGCTTTGGGCCCCGTATCTAAGGAAGGATGTGTTGGAATCAGAGGCAGCCCAGAGGACGATTTCATGAATGATCCCGAGATTGAAGGGTTTGTCATTTGAGGAGCAGTTGAGGACTCTGGGTCTGTACTCAATGGGGGCAGGGGGATCAGATTGAAAGGTACAGAATACTGAGAGAAGGTGGAGAAGATGTTTCCACTGGTAGGAGACACTAGGACCTGAGGGCACCGCCTCAGAGTGAAGGGACAACCCTTTAGAACTGAGATGAGGAGGAATTTCTTCAGCCGGAGGGTGGGGAATCTGTGGAACTCATTGTCACAGAGGAGGCTGTGGGGAGGCTAAGTTGTTGATAGCAGGTTCTTGATTAGTAAGGGAGTCTATGGTTCAAGGGGGAAGACAGGAGAATGGAGTTGAAAAACATGTCAACCACGAGTGAAAGGTGGAACAAAGTCGATGGGTGGAATGATTTTAATTCCACTTTGATGTCCTTTGGTCTCCCCCCAGAGACTGGCCCCACCCATTACACTGATGTTCCACACTATGTAACATGAACAATAACCATGTCAGAATCATGCCTTCATATCATACCCCAGACTTTCTGAATCATAACTCCCACACTTTGAGGTAATCTGACCTGGCAAGGAAGGGAACAAAGGCTCATCAGCCCATTTACCATTGCAAAACAATCGCCTCAAACTTGCCTCGATGGACCTTTGTTGCTGAAAATGTGTTGCTGGAAAAGCGCAGCAGGTCAGGCAGCATCCAAGGGGCAGGAGAATCGACGTTTCAGGAATGAGCCCTTCTTCAGGAATGAGGAATGAGGAAGGGCTCATTCCTCATTCCTGAAGAAGGGCTCATGCCCGAAATGTCGATTCTCCTGCCCCTTGGATGCTGCCTGACCTGCTGTGCTTTTCCAGCAACACATTTTCAGCTCTGATCTCCAGCATCTGCAGGCCTCACTTTCTCCTTTGTTGCTGAAACCAGTTTAAACTGGTCGTTGATCAGACTGTGCACCAACACTGGACCCAAGCAGAAGGTAGTGGGTTTGCCTGTGTGAAGCGTTCTCCGATCTTCATTGCCTGAGATAGTCATCTCTCACATACTCACATCTTTGCTCGTGGACTCTCATCTTTGCAACAAATGAGCAAGACAGAGGAGCGACAGAGAGAGAGAGAGAGCGGGAGAGAGAGTGCAACCTAGCTCATCTCCAGATCTGATTGGAGCTTTGCTTATTGGGAGGTGCTGGTGCAGCGATATCATCTCTGGGTCTGTAATCCAGATTCTTTGTCTGACAGCTTTGGGAGCTTGAGCCAGGTGGTGACGTTTCAATTCAATACACTCCGACTGAAAAGCTAGCCTCATGGTGACCATATCGTCACTGTCAAGAGTGTGGTGCTGGAAAAATACAAACAGTCAGGTAGCATCTGAGGAGCAGGAGAAGAAGGGCTTTTGCCCGAAGCATTCATTCTCCTGCTTCTCGGATGCTGCCTGACCTGCTGTGCTTTTCCAGCACCCCACTCTCGACTCTGATCTAGAACATAGAACATAGAACAGAGAACAGTACAGCACAGAACAGGCCCTTCGGCCCACGATGTTGTGCCGAACATTTGTCCTAGCTTAAGCACTTATCCATGTACCTATCCAATTGCCGCTTAAAGGTCACCAATGATTCTGACTCTGCCATTCCCACAGGCAGCGCATTCCATGCCCCCACCACTCTCTGGGTAAAGAACCTACCCCTGACATCCCCCCTATACCTTCCACCCTTCACCTTAAATTTATGTCCCCTTGTAACACACTGTTGTACCCGGGGAAAAAGTTTCTGACTGTCTACTCTATCTATTCCCCTGATCATCTTATAAACCTCTGTCAAGTCAC
>NC_057710.1:5225015-5266450 GCF_004010195.1 Chiloscyllium plagiosum
GTGCACCACGACTTCTGGCTGCACACCCTCCCCCTTAAGGATTCTGAAGACACGGTCCGAGACGTCTCGGACCCTGGCACCCGGGAGGCAACAAACCATCCGAGAGTCTTGCTCATGTCCACAGAATCGCCTGTCCGTCCCTCTAACTAGAGAGTCCCCTATAACTAGCGCTCTCCTCCTCTCCCCCTTTCCCTTCTGGGCCTCAGAGCCGGACCTCATGCCAGAGACCTGGTCACTGCAGCTTACCCGTGCTTGGCCGTCCCCCCCAACAGTTTCCAAAGCTGTATACTTATTGTTTCGGGGAACGACCACAGGGGATCCCTGCACTGCCTGCTTCCTCCCCTTCCCACCTCTAACTGTTACCCAGCTACCTCTGTTCTCCGGCGTAACTATGTCCCTGTAGCTTCTATCTATCACCCTCTCAGCCTCTCGAATAATCCTCAGTTCATCCAACTCCAGTTCCAGTTCCCTAACGCGGTCTGTGAGGAGCAGGATCTGACTGCATTTCCTGCAGACGAAGTCGGCAGGAGTATCGGTGGTCACCCCGACCTCAAACATCCTGCACCTCCAACAGTCCTCACTTTCTCCATATAGTCAAAGGTGTCTGGTTCAGGAACATCCTTTAAGGGACAAAAGCTGTCTTCCTTAACCAGTCTAGGCAACGTTCTCAACTGCCCTCTGGGCAAAAAATGTTGGCCTAACCAGTGATGCCACGTCCCATGAATTAGCTATTTTAAAAAATTCCAACGTTTCCTCTTGCTCCAGATAGCTTTTGTCTATAGTCGTTCAGTCTTGCATCTCTCACACTGATCACAGTGAGGAACCAGTGTCCTGGATATTAGCAACAAGCAGAAATTAAGAATGCGATGTCCTATTTCACAGCAAGCGTAAGAGTTGACGTTTAAACTAAACTTGTGTCTGCAACCGAAACAAATTATCCCTCCCTGCTCTCCCCTCATAATCCACATAAACAGAACTCTCTGCTTCCTGTGTTACCCACACAGAGTCTAACCAAGGACACGGCTGCTCTGTTGTCTTGCACCCTAACTTCAGTTATATCTGAGATCTTCTGCTGAATCTGTTCCAAAAGTGCCCTCACCTCCACCCAAGATATCACAGTCCACTCCTAAATATCAGATCCCTCAAATATTACGATCAAACCCTTAGGCAATAAATTTCCACAGGAAATTCTTTCACAAGCATGGCTCCTGACTGGTTATGATTAGATAGGTGAAAGTGAGGACTGCAGATGCTGGAGATTAGAGTCAAGAGTGTGATGCTGGAAAAGCACAGCAGGTCAGCCAGCATCTGAGGAGTAGGAGAATCGACGTTTCGGGCAAAAGCCCTTCATCAGGAATGAGGCTGGGAGCCTCGGGGGTGGAGAGATAAAAGGGGCTGCGGGCGGGGAAGGTAGCTGAGAGTGCAATAGGTGGATGGGTGGATAGGTGGTAAAGGTGATAGGTCAGAGGGGAGGGTAGTGCAGACAGGTGGGAAAGAAGACTGACAGGTGGGACAGATATTGACAGCTGTGCCAAGTTGGAAGGTTAGACCTGTGATAGGGTGGGAGGGAGGGGAAATGAGGATACTGGTGAAATCCACATTGACGCCCTGGGGTTGAAGTGTTCCGAGGCGGAAGATGAGGCGTTCTTCCTCCAGGCGTAATAAGGGTGATAAGGGAGCGGTGATGGAGGAGGCTCAGGACCTGCATGTCCTCAGCAGAGTGGGAGGGGCAGTTAAAGTGTTCGGCCACGGGGTGGAGGGGTTGGTATGGGTGTCCCAGAGATGTTCTCTGATATGATTAGATACCCTCCCATAGCTTGTGTGTTCACTCTAGCATTTTGCTGGGGTAGTTTTTGTGAGATATTGAGACCAAGTAACAACAGCCTGCATTTAATTAACAGCTATAAGGTGCTAAAAACCCTCAAGCTGCTTGAGAGGACAGTTATTCATCAAAAATCATTGGGGCAAGAAGATACTCCGCCCCAGCTGAAAACTACAGGCTTTAAAGAGCTACAGAAACAGGGAGGAGGATAATAGAGAAGCAGGGAGAGAATTTCAGAACCCATAACTCAGGAAGCTGGAAGGCCACCAATGCAGGAGTCTCAGAGGGTGAGAAGAGAAGGGAATGGAGGCAAGAGGTAAAGAATATGTACTTGCCTCTCACTATACAACACTGTGCAGGCTCTATCACTGCCTCAGCATGACAGAGTGGGTGTTGGACAGAAGGTGAGATACAGCCTTGCTCACAATACCTGCCCGAGTGGGCAAATTAATGTCGAGGGACTTTTCTCATCATGTTCTTCCAAACCCAACAAAGTCTAACGTAGGGACATTAGTCACTTCACTCAGAGAAATGCCTTAGGGAATGTAGTTAAAAATCACACAACACCAGGTTATAGTCCAACAGGTTTAATTGGAAGCACTAGCTTTCAGAGCACTGCTCTTTCGTCAGGTAGCTATGATCCTGCCCCACTAGCCAGTGCTTCCAAATAAACCTGTTGGGCTATAACCTGATGTTGTGTGATTTTTAACTTTGTCCACCCCCCAGTCCAATACCTGCTCCTCCACATTGAGGGAACGTAGACAGGGCAGATTCCTGGGATGAAGGGGTTGTCTTATGAGGAAAGTTGAACAATTTGGATCTATAATCATTGGAATTGGTTGGAGGGGGTGGTGCTGGGGTGACCATATTGAATCATGTCAGATTCTGAGGGAGGGGTCTGACAGGTTTGATGTTAGGAGGATGTTTACCCCCGAGCGACTGGGGAGCACCACTTAAAAATAAAGTGTAGCCCATTTAAGACAAAACTGAAAGGGGATTCCTCCTCTCTGAAAATATTTAATCTTGCAAATTCTCTGGTCCAGTGAGCCTTGGAGGCTGTGTCACAATATATGAATAGGAAATGCCAAGTGCAGGGAAATGGGGTTAGCATGGACGGACATGTTGGTCAGCATGGACCAGTTTGGGCTGAAGGGCCTGTCTCCCTGCTGTAGGATTCCATGGCTCAAAGAGGACACGCAAAGAGAGACATTTGATCAAAACAGGAGTGATGGCAGGCAGGAAAAGTGAAGGTGCGGAGGCTGTGCTTTTATCAAATGGTGCTGGGAAGGGGTTTAGATGGGCCACACACCCTACTCCAGCCCCTATTCATTATGATCGATGATTTCCTTTATTGGACAAGGACATCTCCAGACCAATCAGTATATTGGATGTGCAAAGCCTTATTCCTACATATGGTCATTCAGAATGTGGGTCAAAAAGTATGGTGCTGGAAAAGCACAGCTGGTCAGGCAGCGTCCGAGGAGCAGGAGTGTCGATGTTTGAGCATAAGCTCTTTATCAGGTTGTGGGTACCAATTGTTGCACATCTCGGTGTTTGCTACATTTGAATTGCTTATAACGCCTCTTTCAGGGCAATTTGAAGTCAACCGTGGACCTGCTGGACTGGAGCCATCCTGATGGGGTGGATATTCTTCCACTGAAAAAGATAGGAGTGGGCAGGATAAGGTACAGTAGGAGGATGGGAAGCACTGAGGATCCGAATGACCTTGAGATTCATGTCCACTGGTCCCTTAATGAATAAGGACAGGTGGATATAATGCTTAAGAAGGCACATGGATTACTTGTCTTTATTAACTGAGGCACAGAGTTTAAGAGCAGGAAGGTTATGCTGGAATAGTATAAAACATTGGTTCGGCCACAGCTGGAATACTGTGTGCAGTTCTGGAACGCACATTCTAAGAGGGCTGTGACCACACTGGAGAGAAGATTTACCAGGATGTTGCATGGCTGGAGAGTTTCATTTATGAAAAGTGATTGGACAGACTGGGGGATGTTTTCCTTCGAGCAGAGGAGATTGAGAGGGGACAAATTTGAGATGTATGAGATTATGAAGGAGTTAGGTAGGGTAGACAGGAAGAAACATTTACCCTCGATGGATTGTTCTTTGAGCGGGAGTGTAGGTTGAAGGAGGTTTTGAGGGGATGTGAGGGAAAACCTTTTTTTAACCCAGAGGTTGGTAGGAATCTGTAGCTCACTACCTGTGAGGGTGGGAGAGACAGAAATCCTCATCACATTGAGGAAGTATTTCGATGTGCTGTTGTGATGCCCAAGACACACAGGCCTATGGACCAAGTGCTGGAAAATGAGATTAGAATAGTTAGGTGGTAGTTTTTGATGGTGCGGACCTGATGGGCTGAAGGGCCTTTATCCTGTGTGGTTGACCTCTATGACTCTTTGAATCATATAGTTTTTTAAGCAATTGAATAAATTCATGGTCACCCAGTAATTTAATTTCTAGATTTGTTTTTCTCATTTTGACCCGGTGGAATTCTGATCTCACTGTTTGAAATGATTTGCAGTTTACCTTGAGATCACCAGGCCAGTAACGCAACCCCTGCCTTACTGCATTTTCTTGGCCCAGCATGCTCAGGGAGTGATGAGCGAAACACAGAGCTCCGTGCTATAGGCAGCATGATAAGGAATTGCCAATTCTTATCTGCCCAGTTGCAAGGACACCCCAATGGAGACGTTGGTGTGTAGACCTTGCATCTCTCCCATACGTTCTCCATTATCTCGGTGTGCTCCCATCTGTGTGGACTTGTCTGAGACGTTCACATTGTTCCCAAGATATGTGTTAGACTGTTCTGCCTGTGGAAAAATGCACACACACTCACACTCTCTCTCATACTCTCTCACAGACACACTCACACTCTCACACACACACACACACATTCACACATTGTCTCTCACAAACACACACGTTCTCTCATACCCTCTCTCTCTCATACACACACACATACACACTCTCTCTCACACACACTCTCTCTCATACTCTCGCAGACATACTCATACTCTCTTCACACTCCCGCACACACACTCTCACACATACACACAGACTTACACACACATACATACACACTCACACACACACACTCTCACACATACACACAGACTTACACACACATACATACACACACACACTACCACTCACACACACTCACTTTGACTGAGCTTCTTCTCAATTGCGATTGAACTTCTCTCTGAAATCAGCTTTATTTTCTTTGGAACTGAACAGACTATGACAGGGATTTTGAACTGAAATATTCAAATTTTCACATGGGATTTTCCAAAAGCTAAACGGGGAAAATTCTGTTTGGCAAAGGGTGTAAATTAGCGAGAACGTCAAGTGAGAAAGGGCATGATACAGTTATTCAGTTGCTGGTAATTCTGAAAAGACCAGCTTCATCTTCCACCTTTCTAGTTATTTAAAGTCACAGAGTTTATTTTGCAAATGTAGAATTAGAATTTCCTGTGTCACGATTCTCTCTGGTTACAGGCTCAGTGTCAGAGGCTGAAGGAGAGCTAACATTGTATCAATAAGGGATTGCTCAAGGTGATGGAGAAGCCTGGTCAACCAACATTGTAGCAATCCCAAGTAAAATGGGAAAAAGTGACAGGAAATTTCCGTTTCTATAACTTGGACAGTCGAGGACAGTCAGAATGGATTTGTTCATGGGGATGGCCATGCCTGGCTGATTCAATTCAATTGTTGAGGAAGCATCAGAAATGGACAATGAGGTTCACTTACTTGATGTATTTCGTAAGATTTTCAATAAGGTCCTGGAACCGAGGCTGGTCAGAAGACTACAAAGCTCAGGGGTTTCAAGGGGAAGTGTTTAAGTTGAATCTGAAATCGTTTCAGTGACAGAAAGGACAGGGTTACACTCAACAGACAGCACTTTCCAAACCCACAACCACTTCCATCTAGAAGGACAAGGGCAGCAGGTACATAGGAACACCACCCCCTGCAAGTTCCCCTTCAAGTCACTCACCATCCTGACTTGGAAATATGTCGCCGTTCCGTCACTGTCACTGGGTCACAATCCTGGAATTCCCTTCCTAAGGGCATTGTGGGTCAACCCACAGCACACCGACTGCAGCTGTTCAAGAAGGCAGCTCACCCCCACCTTCACAAGGGGGCAACTAGGGACGGGCAATAAATGTTGGCCCAGCCAGCGATGCCGTCACCTCAAAAGTGTATTTTTAAAAGCCGATTTGTGACTGGGAAACAAGTTCCTATTGGGGCGCCACTGTGACTTTTATGATGCACGCAAAGGATTTTGACTCAAATGGAGAGCTGGCTGGTGGGGATGGGAATTGTGAAATGATCAGGAAGTTTGTCGATCATTTGAACATTGGCCATGTGGTTGATAGCAAGGATGGAACCTTCAGGAAAAGACCAATGGGCTGGTGATTTGGACAGAAAGGTGGCAAATGAAATCCCTCCTGGGAAAATGAGAGGTATTGCACTTGGGAGGACAAACAAGTCCAGGGATCACACAATAAATCAGAACAGAGTGAGAAGCGAAGAGGAATAGGGAAACTCTGCAGTGACAATACTTCTTTGAACTTGCAGGACAAGTAGATAAGGTGGAGGAGTGGATAATTTCCTTATTAGTCCTTCTAATTTCCTTTATTGACAGAGGTCTAAAGTGTAATAGCAAAGCAGTTAGATTAAAATGGTATGAAACACTAGTTAGACTGCAGCTAGTTTGTTTAGAGTTCTGATCTGTGCATAACTAATGTAATAGCACTAGAAAGGAGGAGATTCAGAACAATATGAGGTACGGTGAAGAATTAGATAGATTTGGATTAGTTTGCAAAGGAATACAGAAGGCTGGAGGGGTTTTAATTCAGGTGTATAAATTACAAGGAGTCTGCAGGATGGGAATTCCGGACCAATTTTCATGAGCTGTGCGGTCAACAGAGAAGGATCAGAAGGAAGTTGAGGAGAATTTTATTTCCCTCAGAGCATGTTGGGGATTTGGAACATCATTAGCTGACTGGAAGTTAGACACACAAACTCTCACTGTACTTTAACGACACACTTGCATGTGAGTAGTGGCTGACTGATTATGGCCAAAGGCTGGACTGTTAATCTAGAGACCCAGGTAATGTACATGGTGGGATTTGAACCCAATAAAAACCTGGAAGTAAGAATCTAATGATTGGCGGGGACTCCTGATAGTGGTAGGCCCAGAACAGGGACTCCTGGTTGTGGTAGGCCGGAATGGGGACTCCTGTTGCTGTAGGCTTGAAACAGGGACTCCAGACTTGTGGTAGGCCCAAAGAGAGGACTCCTGTTGCAGTAGGTCTGGAGCAGGGACTCCTGTTTGTGGTAGGCCTGGAGTGGGAACTCCTGTTGTGGTAGGCCTGGAGCAGGGACTCCTGTTGTGGTAGGCCCAGAATGGGGACTCCTGTTTGCGGTCGGCCTGGAGCAGGGACTCCTTTTGTGGTAGGCCTGGAATGGGGACTCCTGTTTGCGGTAGGCCTGGAGCAGGGACTCCTGTTGTGGTAAGCCCGGAATGGGGGCTCCTGTTTATGGTAGGCCTGGAGCAGGGATTCCTGTTGTGGTAGGCCTGGAGCAGTGTCTCCTGGTTGCGGTAGGCCCAGAGTGGGGACTCCTGTTTGCGGTAGGCCCGGAGCAGGGATTCCTGTTGTGGTAGGCCCAGAGTAGGGACTCCTGTTTGCGGTAGGCCCGGAGCAGGGATTCCTGTTGTGGTAGGCCTGCAGCGGGGTCTCTTGTGGTAGGCTGGAGCAGGGACTAGATTAGAGTGGTGCTGGAAAAGCACAGCTGGTCAGGCAGCATCCGAGGAGCAGGAATATCGACGTTTGGGGCAAAAGCCCTTCATCAGGAGCAGGCACTCCTGGTTGCTGTAGTACCTCAGTGGGGACTCCTGTTGTGGTAGGTCCAGAGTGGGCACTCCTGGTTGTGATAGGCCTGGAGTGAGGACTCACAGTTGCTGAGTGAGTGTGGGTTCAGCACGGGACACAGCATTGGCATCGATGGCAGCGTTGGTGAGATGAGAGTGGCGACTCCTATGTTGGTGGGTCCAGTGCAGGCAGCAATGAGGTGATGGAGGAGGGGTAGTAGTGCAGATACCTTTGGTGAGGAGACTCATGGCGGAATGAAGATAAACTCTCGCTCAGTTATATCTTTTTATCTTGTTTATTCTTAAACTATTCAAAATGGCACTGGCTTGTTGAAGTTTTTCTCTGTATTATTCACCATAAGATGCAAGCGACAATACATCATTCAACTCAATTCAATCCAAAGTTTCCGATATCTGACTGGCATCAGTACCATAAAACTATTGGACTTCTGTTGTGATGAAATGTTATGGGCATTTTTGTAGTTGAGACTGGATTCCCTACAGTGTGGAAACAGGCCCTTCGGCCCAA
Source organism: Chiloscyllium plagiosum (assembly GCF_004010195.1). Classification (NCBI taxonomy): domain Eukaryota; kingdom Metazoa; phylum Chordata; class Chondrichthyes; order Orectolobiformes; family Hemiscylliidae; genus Chiloscyllium; species Chiloscyllium plagiosum. Next base: position 5,233,260 of record NC_057710.1, read on the forward strand.
CAAGGTAATAACAAGGACTGCAGATGCTGGAAACCAGAGTCTAGATTAGAGTGGTGCTGGAAAAGCACAGCAGGTCAGGCAGCATCGAGGAGCAGGAAATACGACGTTTCGGGCAAAAGCCCTTCATCAGGAATGGAGGCAGAGTGTTAGGCCCTTCGGCCCAACAAGTCCACACTGACCCTACCCTCCCCAATACTTATCCCTGACTAATGCACCTTACACTACGGGCAATTTAGCATGGCCAATACACTTGACCTGCACATCTTTGGATTGTGGGAGGAAACCCACGCAGACATGGGGAGAATGTGCAAACTCCACACAGACAGTCGCCCGAGGCTGGAATTGAACCCGGGTCCCTGGCGCTGTGAGGCAGCAGTGCCAAACACTGATCCAACTGTGCCACCCTGTTTGCTTCCATTCTGTACAGTGTAAGCCAGCACTCTGTGAATATTGTAACATTTATGGAATTCATTGCCACAGAAGGCTGTGGAGATCAGGTCACTGAGTATATTTAAGACCGAGATAGATAGGTTCTTGAGGATCAAGAGTGACAGGGAGAAAGCGGGAGAATGTGGTTGAGAAACTTATCAGCCATGATTGAATGGCAGAGCAGACTTGATGGGCTGAATGGCCTAATTTCTGGCCTTATTTGCAAGAATAGTCAATGTCATAGAGTGGCCATGTTTGGTATTCTGAACATTCAGGTTCACCCAGGAACAAAGATGGGGCTTGGGGCAAGATTTTCAGTAAGTCAGTCAGAACAATTCAAGGGTTACTGAACAGAAACACTTAGGGAGTTGGGAAGTGGGAATGAGAGGAGGAAGGATCCTCCCTTTGGGTTGTGACCCAGTCGGGAGGTGAGTACTCTGGGCTGAGAAAGTTCTGTTATAGCAGGCTTGGAGCAGTTACATCTCAGGAGAAATCTTCACAGCCAGGATGCTCAGTTATGTGCTGGGTGCCAAAGGATGTCAGAAAGATTTACCAGGATGTTGCCCAGTTTGGAGAGTTTTACCTATGAAGAGAGATCGCATAAACTTGGTTTGCTGTCATTTGAACTTTGGAGGCTGAGGGACAACCTGACAGAGGTTTTACAAAATAATGAGAGGTGTGGATAGACTGGATAGTCAGAGTCTTTTTCCCCAGGGTAGAAATGTCAGTTACTAAGGGACATAGTGTGGAGGAGCCGGTATTGGACTGGGGTGGACAAAGTTAAAAATCACACAACACCAGGTCATAGTCCAACAGGTTTATTTGGAAACACTAGCTTTCGGAGCGCTACTCCTTTGTCAATTAGTCAGTGGGGCACAGCTACCTGATGAAGGATTGACATTGGAGGGGATTCCTGAGCTAGATCTTCAGTTGTGAAGAATTAGAATCCCTTACAAAGGCTTCATGAGATTTGGTGACTTCCAGGTTTGCTCAGACCTAGGCTGGTTACTGAGAAACCTATGGGACTGGTGTTGACGACAGTTGCTATCTGATCTGCTCTGTGGGGGTTTCAACACAATGATGTGTTACCTCAGGGTAATTCTGGATGTTACAATGTAAGTCATATACTGGAGATATATATATATATATATATATAATATATGTATGTGTACACATGTAGATTGTATAACTGTTCTAACATTGCATAGTCAATTTTTTTTTTCAAAACCGTGAAATCCTGTGGCTTGATTCTCTCAGTAAGTATCTGAAATCTCACACATTGACTCCTTTGAAAAATGAGTTATTAGTTTCCATCCAGATAGACTTGGCAGTCCGACCTGGGATGCTAACATTGTAAAAACACAATTTCTTTTCTTCCTTCACGAGATGTGAATGTTGTGGGGAAGACCAGCATTTACTATCCATCTCCAGTCACTAATAAACCAGAAGAAATGGTTCTGTGTTCTATCGAGAAAAGGGATCTCGTGTTGTTCATATTGTCACAGTTGTAATGTAAGAAATGTGGCCAGTTTACTCACAGCACCCTCTTGCAAACATCACCGTGCCAGTGGTCACGTAAACAGTTAATTTGGCTGAGGGATAAATATTAGTCTGGACTTTCAGGGAAATCTCTCCAATTTTTCTTTGAAGTAATCCCATGGGCTGCAGCTCCCTGTGAGAGCCAACTTGCCTCAGTCTGGCATTGGTCCAGGAACTCTCCACATACATTTGGGGCACCATCCACGCCCTCCACCTCCTCCATGGCTTTTGGTTCCCTGGCCCCCAGTGCCTCACCTTCACCATGGACATCCAATCCCTGTGCACCTCTATCTACCTTGATGAAAGCTTCCAAACCCTCTGTTTCTTCCTCTCCTACCGACCCAATCATTACCCCTCCACTCATTCGATTGGTGGAACTGGTCCTCACCCTCAACAGCTTCTCCTTCCAATCCTCCCACTTCCTCCAAACCAAAGGGGTAGCCTTGGGCACCCGCATGGGCCCCAGCTCTGCCTGCCTCGTCTTCGGGTAGTCCATTTTCCGCAGCTACATTGGCACCTCTCCCCACCTCTTCCTCCGCTGCATCGATGACTGTATCGGCACCACCTCGTGCTCCCACGAGGAGGTTGAATAGTTCATCAACCTCACCAACACCTTCCACCCCGACCTCAAGTTCACCTGGACCATCTTGGGCACCTCCCAGCCCTTCCTGGGCCTCTCCATCTCCAGAAATCTACTTCAAACCAACCGACTCCCACAGCTACCTGGACTATACTTCCCCCTATACCTCCTGTAAATGTGCAATCCCCTACTCCCAATTCCTCTGCTTCTGCCGTATCTGCTCCCAGGCGGAGCGGTTCTCCTCCAGGACCTCCCAGATGGTGTCCTACCTCAAGGACTGCAATTTCCCCTCCAACGTGATCAACGATATCCTCCAGCGCAAATCCTCCACTTCCCGCACCTCTGTCCTTGAACCCCCACCCCCCCCCAGCCACGACAAGGACAGAACCCCCCTGGTCCTCACCTTCCACCACACCATTGTCCAGATATAACGCGTCATCCTCCGCCATTTCCACCACCTACAGTCAGACCCCACCACCAGAGATATATTTCCCTCCCCACCCCATCTGATGAGGGGCATGGATAGGATAAATAGACAAAGTCTTTTCCCTGGGGTTGGGGAGTCCAGAACTAGAGGGCATAGGTTTAGGGTGAGAGGGGAAAAGATATAAAAGAGACCTAAGGGACAACGTTTTCATGCAGAGGGTGGTATGTGTATGGAATGAGCTGCCAGAGGATGTGGTGGAGGCTGGTACAATTGCAACATTTAAGAGGAATTTGGATGGGTATATGAATAGGAAGGGTTTGGGGGGATATGGGATGGGTGCTGGCAGGTGGGACTAGATTGGGTTGGGATACCTGGTCGGCATGGACCGAAAGGTCTGTTTCCGTGCTGTACATCTCTATGGCTGTGGGAGGAAATCCATGCAGACATGAAGAGAATTCACAAACTCCGCACAGACAGTTGCCTGAGGGTGGAATTGAACCTGTGTCCATGGGGTAACAATACTAACCACTGAGCCACCATGCTGCCCCAGCATACAGTGTTAAATTTAAACTTAATAACTCGAAAGAAGAAGTGACAGCCCAATGGTATTATCACAAGATTATTAATCCTGAGACTCAGGTAATGTCCTGAGGAAATATAAACTAAAGGAATTGCAGATACAGGGACAATAACAGAAATTGCTGGGAAAGCTCAGCAGGTCTAGCAGCATCTGTGAAGAGAAATCAAAGTTAAAGCTTTGGGTCATAGAGTCATAGAGATGTACAGCACGGTAACAGACCTTTCTATCTAACCCATCCATGCCGACCAGATATCCCAACCCAAACTAGTCCCATCTGCCAGCACTTGGCCCACGTCCCTCTAAACACAAGTGACCCTTCCTCAAAACTGACTTGTGGTCTTGGGTTCAAATCCCGTCTTGGCAGAAGTTGGAGTTTGAATTCGATTAAAACCTGGAATTGAGACTGTATGCCGTGGGTGGCACGGTGGCACAGTGGTTAGCACTGCTGCCTCACAGCACCAGAGACCCGGGTTCAATTTCCGCCTCAGGCGACTCTCTGTGTGGAGCTTGCACATTCTCCCCGGGTCTGCGTGGGTTTCCTCCCACAGTCTAAAAATGTGCAGGTTAGGTGAATTGACCATGCTAAATTGCCCGTGGTGTTAGGTGAACAGGTACATGTAGCGGAATGGGTCTGGGTGGGTTGCTCTTCGGAGGGTCGGTGTGGGCTTGTTGGGCCGAAGGGCCTGTTTCCACGCTGTATAATAATGGTGAAAGCGCTGGGCATGCAGTGGGAGGAAGAGCCATCTCATTCTTGAGGAAGAAACCTGTTGGTTTGGCCTACATGGCTCTCTAGACCCACAGTATTGCGGTTGATTCATAACCAACCTTAGAAATTGCCAAGCAAGCAAGGGAAATTAGGGATTGACCACAAAGCCTGGGCAGGTCTGCAATGCCCAAATCCCATGACGAAAGGGATAGGCTTTCGGCTCACATCCTGGATTTTGTTTTCCACTGAGTGCGGTGTGGATCTGGAACTCATTGACTGAGAGGGCAGCCGATTCATGGAGCTTGAACTTACAACCCTGTGACTCACGGGCAAAAGTTGTGGATATTGGACGAGAGTCAAAGGCTGACCGGGTCACGCGATCGTGATAAAGGCCATCCCAAGCGAAGCAGAGGCATGTCGGTTGAAGAAGATGTTAAATAGGTGCTGAGGACCAGGCAAGAAGGTTTGAAATAGAAGGTGAGAGAGAGAGATTGCAATGACTGCCAGGTGGTGTACAGTGGCTCCTGAGATTGTGAGGCCATTGAAATGCCGTGTGCAGGAAGCAGATTGGACAAGGAAATATAAAAAGGAGGATGTAGGGTTGGCAAAACGTTCCGTATTTTTGTTCAACGTGCCCTTGGGAAGCATAAAGGAACTCTGTCAAACCTTTCCACTGACAAAGCTGGGTTTGGGAGGAATCCAGCCTTCAATCGATTGCACATGTCCCAGGAACGAAACGGGGCTTGATCTACTCAAAAGCCTTCTCTTATTTTCTAAGCTCCCGTGCCCACAAAGGCCTCCAGAGGAGGTGATTGGGCAGTTTGTACTTCCCCACAAAGCCGAGTTTCCTCTCTATAGAATTTCCGTCTGAAGGAGCAGCCAGAACCGAAGTTGGCACAAAACCACAGACATCACAATGTGGCACTCCGTGCCAACTTTAAGGTTGTACAGAACTCTCCGACCTCACCCCCCCACCCCCTCCCCAAATAACCATACCACCAGGCCCCTTTCCCAAGCACAGGCTGAGCGTGTGAAGGAGATGCTGCTGTTGACTTGCAGGTGCTGGAAGCAAACTCCAGGGTGACGAGGAGGCCTGTTTTCCTCCAGGGTGACATGCTCGATGTGGTGGAGGTGTGCCCATTGACTGCCCGGGATTTGGGGTGGTCTTGCAAACTACCTGCCTGAGCCTGGGACAGTGATCACTGAGAGCTGACCTGGAGGTTCCCATCGTTCCTGAGATGTCACAGATCCTCTGGAAGTTGGAAATTTATCAGCCAGGATACAGCTGGGAGTCATCCAGAGATATAGACCACTTAGAACATTCAATGCACTTTAACGTCTTCATTCTATCAGTGTACAGCAGCAATTCCACTCTGAATCATTGAATTGCTACAGTGTGAAAACAGGCCCTTCAGCCCAACAAGTCCCCACTGACCCTCCAAAGAGTAACCCACCCAGACCTGTGCTAGTAACCCTCCCCTGATATCCTACATTTACCCTTGACTAATGTATCTAAACTACACATCCCTAGACATTATGGGCAATTTAGCATGGCCAATTCACCTGACCTGCACATCTTTGGACTGTGGGAGGAAACCCACGCAGACACGGGGAGGATGAGCAAATTCCACACAGTCGCCCGAGGCTGGAATCAAACCCAGGTCCCTGGTGCTGTGAGGCAGCAGTGATAACCGCTGAGCCACCTCACCGATGTGATATTCTACAGGGCACATTACACTGAGGGATAAAGGGATCAATCTACGAGAGACAAAAACACAAAATGCTGGAAAAACTCAGCAGGTCTGGCACATCCGCGGAGAGAAATTGGAGTTAACGTTTCAGGTCCAGTCACCCTTCCTCAGTCCACGCGAACCTTGTTTATGGAGAGAGACTGCGACCTGACAGCTGGGTTTAGTTACCCAGAACCCCGGGCTAATATTCTGGGATATGATTTAGAACCTCACGAGAACAGATGCTAAAATTTGAATTGAATGAATCCAATAGAGACATAAAGTCATAGAGATGTACAGCACGGAAACAGACCCTTCGGTCCAACCTGTCCATGCCGACCAGATATCCCAACCCAATCTAGTCCCACCTGCCAGCACCCAGCCCATATCCCTTCAAACCCTTCCTATTCATATACCCATCCAAATGTCTCTTAAATGTTGCAATTGTACCAGCCTCCACCACATCCTCTGGCAGCTCATTCCATACACGTACCACCCTCTGTGTGAAAAAGCTGCCCTGTAGATCTCTTTTATATCTTTCCCCTCTCACCCTAAACCTTATGCCCATAGTTCTGGACTCCCCCACCCCAGGGAAATGACCCTGCCATCGTATGGAATTGTTGTAAATCTCCATCTGGTTCACTCATGTCCTTCATGGCAAGAAATATGTGGTCCTTACTTAATCTGTGTGCCTACATGTGACTCCAGACCCACAGCCATCCTCTGGGCTACTTGTGATAGATAATAAATGCTGACCCATCCAGTAACACCCACGTCCTGTAAATAAACTAACAAAACATTCTCGTACAAGTGCCTGTGCGATCAGTTGCTGAACAAAACAGAAATCGCTGGAAAAGCCCAGCAAGTCTGGCAGCATCTGTGGAGAGAAATCAGAGTTAACGTTTCTGGTGTAGCGACACTTCCTCAGAGCTGTCAATTGTTGGTGTTTCCAGTGCCGATCCTGTATAAAGGGGTTACATCGGACTATGTCAACACAGAAAGTGGTGCAATGTTACATGGGCCTATCACAGCCAAGAGTCCCCGCTCCGGGCCTATCACAACCAGGAGCCCCTGCTCCGGGCCTATCACAACCAGGAATCCCTGCTCCGGACCTATATAGCCAGGAGTCCCCACTCCAGGCCTACCAAAGTCAAGGGTCCCTGCTCCAGGCCTATCACAGCCAGGAGTCCCCGCTCTGAGCCTATCGCAGCCAGGAGTCCCTGCTCCAGGCCTATCGCAGCCAGGAGTCCCCACTCCAGGCCTATCACAGCCAGGAGTCCCTGCTCTGGGCCTATCGCAGCCAGGAGTCCCCGCTCTGAGCCTATCGCAGCCAGGAGTACCTGCTCCAGGCCTATCACAGCCAGGAGTCCCTGCTCTGGGCCTATTACAGCCAAGAGTCCCCGCTCTGAGCCTATTGCAGCCAGGAGTCCCCGCTCTGAGCCTATCGCAGCCAGGAGTCCCCGCTCTGAGCCTATCGCAGCCAGGAGTCCCCACTCTGAGCCTATCGCAGCCAGGAGTCCCCACTCTGAGCCTATCGCAGCCAGGAGTCCCTGCTCTAGCCTCCCGCAGCCAGGGGTCCCCGCTCCAGGCCTATCACAGCCAGGGGTCCCTGCTCCAGGCCTATCACAGCCAGGGGTCCCTGCTCCGGGCCTATCACAGCCAGGAGTCCCTGATCTGGGCCAATCACAGCCAGGAGTCCCTGATCTGGGCCAATCACAGCCAGGAGTCCCTGATCCAGGCCTATCACAGCCAGGAGTGTGATTTTGCATAAAGATAGGCAACTTTCACCGTGCATGTCTCATTGAATGCTGTACAGACAAAGCTAAAGAAGGAGCTTTGAAACAATCGTAAAATGCGCAAAACAGAACATAGCAAAGGAGTGAAGACACCTTTCCACGTCGACATTGAGGAACAAAGCAGAGTTAATATCCCTGCAGAAGGAAACAAGACATTTTAATTCAGACACTGCTCCAGTCGTCTTGGCTTTTTTCTGATACAAAACTTTAACTGGAGATGATTCCCATCATTGATCATGCATGAAACTGCATGTGACAGGAGATATCGCCCTCATGGTCATTGGGCAACTGAATGCAACCCTTCAAAATGCAGAGAGATCTTAAACCTGAGGTAAGGGTGACAGCCCCTGAATCAAAGCTTCATTTTACAGAGCAAGGCACCAGGGAGGCCGAGCTCAATTGGAATCATTAGGTAATGGGGGAGGGGGCAAACCCTCTGCTAGTTAGTCACACCCTGCACATCGGAAGATGGTTGTGGTTGTTGGAGGGTCAGTCATCTCAGCTCCAGAACATCTCTGCAGGACTTCCTCAGGGTAGTGTCCGAGGCCCAATCATCTTCAGCTGCTTCATCAGTGACCTTCCCTCCGTCATAAGGTCAGAGTGAGGATGGTCGTCAATCATTGCACAACGTTCAGCACCATTCATGACTCCTCAGGTACTGAAGCAGACCGTGTTCAAAACAACAGGATCCGGACAGCGGCAAATAACATTCACACCACAGAAATGCCAGGTGATGACCATCTCCAATAAGAGACATTCTCACTACCGCCCCTTGCCATTCAATGGTGTTACCATCACTGAATCCCCGACTAAAACATCCTGGGGGATTAACATTGACCAGAAACTCAACTGGACTCACCACATAAACACAGTGGCTACAAGAGCATGTCGGAGCTAGGAATACTGCAGCAAGTAACTCACCTCCTGGCTCCCTAAAGCCTGTCCACCATCTACAAGGCACAAATCAGGAGTGTGATGGAATACTCCCCACTTGCCTGGATGGGGGCAGCCCCAACAACACTCAAGAAGCTTGACACCATCCAGGACAAAGCAGCCCGCTTGGTTAGCACCACATCCACAGATATCCCCTCCCTCCACAACTGACGCTCAATTACAGCAGTGTGTACTGTCTACAAGATTCACTGCAGAAATTCACCAAAGAACCTCAGACAGCACCTTCCAAACCACTTCCATCTAGAAGGACGAGCAGCAAATACATGGGAACACCACCCCCTGCAAGTTCCCCTCCAAGTCACTCACCATCCTGACTTGGGAATATATTGCCATTCCTTCACTGTCACTGGGACAAAATCCTGGAATTCCCTCCCTGAAGGCATTGTGGGTCAACCCACAGCACATGGACTGCAGCGGTTCAAGAAGGCCACTCACCCCTACCTTCTCAAGGGGCAACTAGGGACGGGCAATACATACTGGGCCCAGCCAGTGACACCCACATCCCATGAATGAGGAAAACAAATGTGATGTTAAACTAGAATTATTGACTTGTAAGAAGGAAAGCTGACACTAATTTGTGTCTGACTTGTGTGGAGGAAGCAGATAGTTGAGAAGATCAGCCCGAAAATTTCAGTACTGAGTACCTACAGAGGATGCATCCCATCACAAGAGATCCTGAATGAAACCATTGGCTACCTACACCCAGATAAGTTCCTCGTTCATTCTTGACAAAGCTTAAGAAGCAAATGGATTCAAAGTCTTTGAGTCCATTTGAGTTGAAACAAAGGGGTTTAGTTTCCATCTGACAGAACCCAGCAAGCTGCTCCTTCAGGCTGGTCCCAGTCAGGAACAAAACCCAAAAGAACTGCGAACCCTGTACATCAGAAACGAAAGCAGATATTGTTGGAAAAGCTCGACAGCATCTGTGGACAGAAATCCAAGTTAACATTTCAGATCCCACGACCCTGCCTCAGGACGGATGGTAGCTAGGAAGTCAGTTTATATGCAGAAGATAGGGTGGGGTGGGGAGGGGGTAAGGAATAAGCAATAGGGAAGGCTAGAGCTGAAAGAGAACAGTTGAGTAGACAAAGGAATGATACCAATCTGGCTAGGAGGGTGAATACGTTTATTGGGAACTGTTACTAACTAACAATGGGTTCTCCCAGAGTCATAGAGATGTACAGCATGGAAACAGACCCTTCGGTCCAACCCGTCCATGCCGACCAGATATCCCAACCCAATCTAGTCCCACCTGCCAGCACCTGGCCCATATCCCTCCAAACCCTTCCTATTCATATACCCATCCACATGCCTCTTAAATGTTGCAATTGTACCAGCCTCCACCACATCCTCTAGCAGCTCATTCCATACACGTACCACCCTCTGTGTGAAAACATTGCCTCGTAGGTCTCTTATATCTTTCCTCTCTCACCCTAAACCTATGCCCTCTAGTTCTGGACTCCCCGATATCAGGGAAAAGACTTTGTCTATTTACCCTATCCATGCCCCTCATAATTTTGTTAACCTCTATAAGGTCACCCCTCAGCCTCCGACGCTCCAGGGAAAACAGCCCCAGCCTGTTCAGCCTCTCCCTATAGCTCAGATCCTCCAACCCTGGCAACATCCTTGGAAATCTTTTCTGAACCCTTTCAAGTTTCACAACATCTTTCCGACAGGAAGGAGACCAGAATTGCACGCAATACACCAACAGTGGCCTAACCAATGTCCTGTACATCCACAACATGACCTCCCAACTCCTGTACTCAATACTCTGACCAATAAAGGAAAGCATACCAAACGCCTTCTTCACTAACCTACCTACCTGTGACTCCACTTTCAAGGAGCTATGAACCTGCACTCCCAGGTCTCTTTGTTCAGCAACACTCCCTGGGACCTGGCAGACTGTGTGATAACAAGGCCTAGTGCGTGAGGGTAGGGGCAAGGACGTAGAGTCACAGAGATGTACAGCATGACAACCAACCCTTCGATCCAACTCGTCCATGCCGACCAGATATCCTAAATGAATCTAGTCCCATTTGCCAGCACTTGGCCCATATCCCCAGATTTTCCTGCTCCTTGGATGCTGCCTGACATGCTGTGCTTTTCCAGCACCACTCTGTTGACGCATATCCCTCTAAACCCTTACTATTTATATACCCATCCAGATGCCTTTTAAATGCTGTAATTGTACCAGCCTCTCCCACTACTTCCTCTGGTAGCTCATTCCACACATACACCACTCTCTGTGTGAAAAAGAATTGCCCCTTAGGTTCCTTTTAAATCTTTCCCTCTCACGTTGAACTGATGCCCTCTAGTTCTGGACTCCCCCACCCCAGGGAAAAACCTTGTCTATTTATCCTATCCATGCCCCTCATGATTTTATAAACTTCTATAAGGTCACCCTTCAGCCTCTGATGCTCCATGGAAAACAGCCCCAGCCTATTTCACCTCTCTCTACACCTCAAACGCTCCAACACTGGCAACATCCTTGTAAATCTTTTCTGAATCCGTTCAACATCCTTCCTGTAGCAGGGAGACCAGAACCGAACAGAATATTCCAAACAGTGGCCTAACCAATGTCTTGTACAACCACAGCAGTGGGAACAGAGTCCTTGTGTACACATAAGGCTGAGATAGTTCTTGATCAGTCAGGGAATCAAGGGTTACAGGGAAAGGGCAGGAATGTGGACGTGGAAAATGTCAGATCGGTCATGATCCTGTTGAATGGCTGAACAAGGTCGAGGGGCCAAATAGCCTACTCGCGTTCCTATTTTGTTTGGTGTCATGGTCTGATGGATGATGTCCTCATCTATGGATTCACCCAGGCACAAGCTGAAGCAGAGCATGAGCTGTGCGGTAATGCTGACAGAATGCAAGACAAACATCCAACACAAAATTCCAGTTCTCGCAGTTGGGTCACGTCCTTCAGCCATCCTGTTGGTCAGAACTGGTCTTCAGGAGACATGAGCAAACAAGGGGGTTCCAAATGAGTCAGAGTTCCCCAGAGTCAGGGGTATGAATATAGAACATAGAACAATACAGCGCAGAACAGGCCCTTCGGCCCTTGATGTTGCGCCGACCTGTGAACTATTCTCAGCTCGTCCCCCTACACTATCCCATCATCATCCATGTGCTTATCCAAGGACTGTTTAAATCTCCCTAATGTGGCTGAGTTACCTACATTAGCAGGTAGGGCATTCCACACCCTTACCACTCTCTGCGTAAAGAACCTGCCTCTGACATCTGTCTTAAATCTATCACCCCTCAATTTGTCGTTATGCCCCCACTTACAAGCTGACGTCATCATCCTAGGAAAAAGACTTTCACTGTCTACCCTATCTAATCCTCTGATCATCTTGTATGTCTCTATCAAATCCCCTCTTAGCCTTCTTCTTTCCAATGAGAACAGACCCAAATCTCTCAGCCTTTCACCATAAGACCTTCCCTCCAGACCAGGCAACATCCTAGTAAATCTCCTCTGCACCTTTTCCAATGATTCCACATCCTTCCCGAAATATGGGGACCAGAACTGTACATAATATTCCAAGTGTGGCCGCACCAGCATTTTGTATAGTTGCAGCATGATATTGCGGCTCCGGAACTCAATCCCTCTACCAATGAAACCTAACACACCGTAGGTCTTCTTAACAGCACTATCCACCTGGGTGGCAACTTTCAGGGATCTATGTACATGGACTCCAAGATCCCTCTGCACATCTTTCCATTGACCCAGTACTCTTCCTTCCTGTTATTCCTCCCAAAGTGCATCACCTCACATTTAGCTGCATTGAACTCCATTTGCCACCTCTCAGCCCAATTCTGCAGATTATCCAAGTCCCCCTGAAACCTGTAACATTCTTCCAAACTGTCCACTACTCCACTGACTGTCATGCATATCCAGAGGCTCTTGCTAAACCAAGCTAACAATGAACCGTTGCTTCAGCTCCTGTGATGAGACAATATGTGGTGCTGGGAGGAAGCTGGATAAAAGACATGGTCAGCACATTGAGTATAGGAGCTGAGATGTAATGTTGAGGTTGGTGAAGCCTCTTTCAGAGTACTGTGTCCAGTTCTGGTCACCCTGTTATAGGAAGAATATTATTCAAGGGTACAGGAAAGATTTACAAGGACGTTACTGGGACTGGAGGGTTTGAGTTATAGGGAGAGGTCGGTAGGCTGGGACTTTTTTTCACTGGAGCAGAGGAGGCTGAGGGGGGACCTTATTAGAGGCATAGCTAAGGTGAATAGCAAAGGTCTTTTTCCTGGGGTCGGGGAGTTCAAACCTAGAGGGTATATGCTTAGAGTGAGAGGGGAAAGATTTCAAAGGAGCCTGAGGGGCAACTTTTTCACACAGAGGGTGATGCATAGATGGAACAAGCTGCCAGAGGAAGTGGTGGATGCAAGTACAGTTACAACATTTAAAAGATATTTGGACAGGTGCATGAATAGGAACTGTTTGGAGAGATATGGGGCAAACACAAGGAAATAGGACGAGTTTAGATTAGATTCCCTACAGTGTGGAAACAGGCCCTTCAACCCAACTAGTCCACACCGACCCTCCGAAGAGTAATCCACCCAGACCCATTCCCCCTAACTAATGCACCTAACTCTACGGGCAATTTTAGCACGGCCAATTCACCTGACCTGCACATCTTTGGACTGTGGGAGGAAACCGGAGCACCCGGAGGAAACCCACACAGACATGGGGAGAACGTGCAAACTCCATACAGACAGTCACCCAAAGCTGGAATCGAACCTGGGACCCTGGTGCTATGAGGCAGCAGTGCTAACCACTCAGCCACTGTGCCACCCCCATTTAGTTTAGTTTGGGAACTTGGTCGGCGTGAATGAGTTGGACTGAAAAGTCTGTTTCTATGACTCCATGTTCTACATCATTATGAACTGGAGCTACCCATTATCATTGCATGAGATGCATCTTCCACAGTCCAAAGATGTGCAGGTCAGGTGAATTGGCCATGCTAAATTGCCCGTAGTGTTAGGTGCATTAGTTAGGGGGAATGGGCCTGGGTGGGTTACTCTTCGGAGAGTCGGTGTGGACTAGTTGGGCCAGAGAGCCTGTTTCTACACTGTAGGGAATCAAATCTAATCTAATCAAACTGGGAGATGGATTGTTATGATCTCAGTTGATGTTATTATTGGCCAAGTTAGATCCCAAACTAAAATCTGCCTTAATAGCCAATAGCAATAGTGATCACAACACCATATGTTTTGAGTTTCTTATGGAAAAGGAGAAAGAGTCTGTGAAAAAAAAGGGTTTTGGATTGGGGGAAGGCAGATTTTACTCAAATAAGGCAGGATCTGGCCAAAGTAGACTGGGAACAGCTTCAAGCAGAACAACAATGGGAGATGTTCAAAAAGGTACAAGGAAAAGTACAAACTCCTTAGAGTGAAATGTCAGAGCAACGAGCCGAGAAAATCCTGGAAGTGTCGGAATATTCAGGAATTGATAAAGAGAAAAAGAGAGATGGAAAGTAGGTACAAAGGGAATAAGACAACTGAGGTGCTACATGAGGTTAGGAAGTGCAGAGTGTACCTCAAGAAAGCAACTAGGAGAGCAAAGGAGGGACACAAGAAGTGTATGTTGGAGTAACGTCCAACACCACAGCCAACTCCTCATGACATCAGGAAGATTAAGAAAAGATAAAGAAAAAAGACAAAAGGAGAAAGGAACATGCTGGCAGTCCAGATTAGGGAGAATCTCAAGATATTCTCCCAGGCATTTCAAAAGTAAGAGAATAACCAGGGAAAGAGTCAAGCCCCACAGGGACCAAGTGGCAATCAGTGGGCGAAGTCAGAGGACATTAACAGGGTGATAAATGTATATTCCAGACCTGCCTAACTCAAGGAGAAGGAAGGTGTACAGAATTTGAGAAGGTGGACTGGGAAGTTTGCGAACAGATTGACTTTAGGAGCGAGGAGGTGTTGAAGGTTTTGGCAGATTGAAAAGTAAACAAATTGCCAGGTCCAGATGAGTTGTATGCCAAGGAACAAGGCAGGAAATTATCGAGGCCCTGAGCCAAATTCTTCTTCCCTTTCTCCTTTGGTCTTTTTTTTTCTTTTTCTTTCCTTCATCTTGCTGACGTCATGAGGAGTCCGGTGTGGTGTTGGAGGTTACTCTGTAGGCCTGATATGTTCGCTCCTGACTGAGGTAGGTCTGGAATAGGGACATCACAGAATTCCTGGAGCTGTGTTTGGGATCCTGGCCAATGAAGATGAACTCTATTTAAAAACTTCCTTTTCCTTCTTTTGTGCCTCAGAATTCCACCAATTTCGGTGACAGGACACTTTTCACTGCATTCCCTCAGGTATATGTGATAATAAATCATTCATCATCATCACATTTCTAAATAATCTATGACCACAGGGAGGCGCTAGAGGACTGGAGGACAGTTCATGTGGTTCCACTTTACCTAAATGATGAGAGGGATAGATGAGGGAACTACAGACTCGTGAGTGTCAAATCAGTGGGAGGGAAGATATTAGAGAAAATAGTGAAGGAGAGCATTAATCTCCATTTAAAGGTTTGATCAGGAATAGTCAGCAAGGCTTTGGCAGAGAAATGCCTAACAAATCCGGTGGAAGTTTTTTGAGGAGGTGACCAAGTATTTGGATGTTGGTAGGGCAGTCAATGGAGTTTATATGGATTTCAGCAAGGTCTCTGAAAGTAAAAGCACATGGGATCCAGGGTGATGTGGCAAGGTGGATCCAAAGTTGGCTTAGTGCCGGGAGACAGAGAGTGGTGGTGCAAGGCTGTTTGTGTGCCTGGACCCCGGTGTTGAGTGGTGTACCACAGGGGTCAGTGCTGGCTCCCTTATTCATTCAGATCTTCAGAAATGATGGAGATTGGAGTGTTGGGGGATGATAAATAAGTTTGCAGATAACACAAAGATTGGCTGGGTGACAGTGAGGAGGGTACAGGAGGATTGGTCAGATAGGCAGATCAGTGGCAGATGGACCTTAACCCTGATTAATTTGAGGTGATGCACTTTGGAAGAAATACCAAGACAAGGGAATACTCAGTGAATGTCAGGATATTAGGAAGTTTAGAGGAACAGAGGGATTTTGGGGTGTTGTCCATAGATCCCTGAAGGTAGCAGGACAGGTTAAAAGAGTGCTTTAGAAAGCATACAGGGTGCTTGCCTTTGTTGAGGTGAAAGTGAGGACCGCGGATGTTGGAGATCAGAGTCGAGAGTGTGGTGCTGGAAAAGCACAGCAGGTCAGGCAGTATCTGAGGAGCAGGAGAATCGACGTTTCGGACATAAGCCCTTCATCAGGAATGAGGCTTATGCCCGAAACCTCGAATTCCTGATGAAGGGCTTACGGCCGAAATGCTAATTCTCTTGCACCTCGGATGCTGCCTGACCGGCTGTGCCTTTCCAGCACCACACTCTCGACCCATGCATCTTCGGATCTCCTGTGTGATTATATGATTTTGTTTTATTTCACAAGGTGCTCTTTCACTGAAGTGCAAGTACGCGATGCTGCTCATCTGATTTTACCAACAAAGCAGAAATTTATTACGCAAAATAATATAAAATAAAATAAAATAAAATGGTATAAATCAACATTTTCTGCATATAACACAATGTGAAAGGTACAAACCACACTGTTAAAGTACCGTATTCAATCCATTCCCAACAGCATACCTTTGCAGTACTCCAATACCAGAGAATTTCCTTCCCTGCTGCTTCTATAAACTTAAATGTTGCTTTCAATTCCTGGTTGTGATAGCCAGATCATGTCTTCCTTGAGTATTCTCATATTGAGCTTAAACTTTCTTAGCTTCAAATCACCCCTTTGGGGTTTGAGCCAAATATTTCTGGTCTGCGTCTTTCAACTTAAATGATTACAATTGAGGCCAGAATATTTTCAAGAAGGAGGTTATATTCCTTATGATTAAAGAGTTTCAGGAGATAGCGTGAATAGATGATGAACGGCAGAGTAGGCTCTAAAGGGGCTGAATGGCGTCCTCCTACTCCTGCTTTCTGTCACTCACCTGGTTGAGTTTTTTTGATGAGGCAACAGAAAGGGTTGAGTCAGGATCATATGGTGAGGATTCAGAAAATACTGACCAAGCGTGTTATCAAGGCAAACTCAACTTCAGAGAAGAAATTTGCAGGGCTAGGGGGACAGGATGCAGTTAAATTTTCATTGCAGAGATCAGCACACACACACGACAGGTCAAACAGCTTCTTTCTGTATGGTCATCCTCTCATCCTAATTACAAACTGAATGAAGATTTACAGCTGCCACTGTGAAATGCAAAGACCCAACTTTGGTTCCTATTATTTATTCACAGGATGAGGGCAGCACTGGCCAGGCCAGGGTTTACTGTCCATCCCTAATTACCCAGAGGGCAAATAACAGTCAGAGAGTCGTAGAGCTGCACAGCACAGAAATAGACCCTTCGGTCCAACTCGTCCAAACCGATCGGATATCCTAAATTAATCTAGTCCCATTTGCCAGAATTGGCCCATATCCCTCCAAACCCTTCCTATTCATATATCCATCCAGATGCCATTTAAATGCTGTAATTGTACCAGCCTCCACCACATCCTCTGGCAGCTCATTCCATACACGTACCACCCTCTGTGTGAAAATGTTGCCCCTTAGGTCCCTTTTATATCTTTCCCCTCTCACCTTAAACCTATGCCCTCCCCTGCCCTGGGAAAAAAAAAACCTTGTCTATTCACCCTGTCCATGCCCCTCATGCTTTTATAAACTTACATTACGGTCACCCCTCAGCCTCAGATGCTCCAGAGAGATCAGTGCCAGCCTATTCAGCCTCTCAACCATATTGCTGTGGGTCTGGAGTCACACGTAGGCAAGACCAGGTAAGGATTGAAGTTTCCTTCCCTCAAAGGACATTAGTGTAGCAGATGAGGTTTTTTCTGACAATCAACAATGGATTCACGGCCATCATTAGACTCTTCACTGTTTTCTTTGTATTCAAATTCCATTACCTGCCATGGCAGGATTTGAACCCGGGTCCCCAGAACATTACTTGGGCTTCTGGTTTAATAATCCAGTGATAAGGCCATGACCTCCCGTCGATCCTGAGTCTAAGCCATTGTGGATTAATTATTCAGCGATGTGATCACAATTGCATCATTCTCCATCAAGCCATGTGACACCTGAGCCTCGAGACATTGTGGAAATGATGTACCAGGTCACGTAACTTCAGTGACATAGAGAGAGGGACCGGGACTGTATCCCTTGGAGCAGGAAAGGCTAAAGGAGACTCGTTAAACTTCTTCAAAACCATGTGTTAGGAAGACTGAGATGAAGAGGAATTTCTCCTCTCTAGGGTTGTGAGACCTTGCCACAGAGAGAGCTGTAGGGACAGGGTTCTTGTGTATATTTGAGGCTGAGATAGATTCTTGATCAGTCGGGGAATCAAGGGTTACAGCGAAAATGCAGGAAAGTGAATTTGAGATGCGTTAGATTGGCCATTGAATGGTATAGCAGGCTGGACAGACCGAACAATATGGTTTTGTTGGAGTAACCAAGAGGAAACCATTCAGCGGCAACCATTCAATACTTGGGGAACACAGGCTGAAGAGAATAGATTAGATTCCCTACAGTGTGGAAACAGGCCCTTCGGCCCAACAAGTCCACACCGACCCTCCAAAGAGCAACCCACCCAGACCCATTCCCCTACATTTATCCTTGACTAATGCACCTAACACTACGGGCAATTTAACATGGCCAATTCACCTAACCTGCACTTTGGACTGTGGGAGGAAACCGGAGCACCCATAGGAAACCCACGCAGACACGGGGAGAATGTGCAAACTCCACACAGCCAGTTGCCTGAGGCAGGAATTGAACCCGGGTCTCTGGCACTGTGAGGCAGCAGTGCTAACCACTGAGCCACCATAGTGACGATGTGTATGTAAATATATGAATTAGGTGCAGGAGCAGGGCACTTGGATCATGGCTGATTTGATGATTCCGCATTCCTGCCATTTCCACATAACACCTCTTCCCCTTGTCTATCAAGAAATATTGACTTACATTCTAAAAATATTCAAGTCTCTACTTCTCCCGCCTTTTCAGGATTTATTGATCATGGATTTAGCAGAGCTAAGAGCATTTACTCTCTGAAGAAGGATCACTAGACCTTAAACATTAACTCTGGTTCTCTCTCTCTCTCTCTCTGCAGACCATGCTAGACCTACAGAGTTTCTCCAGCAATTTCTGTTTGTTCTTCTGATTTCCAGCACCTGCAATTTCTTTGGATTTTGTTCTAACACTATGGGCAATTTAACATGGCCAATTCACCTAACCTGCACTTTGGACTGTGGGAGGAAACCGGAGCACCCGGAGGAAACCCACGCAGACACGGGGAGAATGTGCAAACTCCACACAGCCAGTTGCCTGAGGCAGGAATTGAACCCGGGTCTCTGGCGCTGTGAGGCAGCAGTGCTAACCACTGAGCCACCATAGTGACGATGTGTATGTAAATATGTGAATTAGGTGCAGGAGCAGGGCACTTGGATCATGGCTGATTTGATGACTCCGCAGTCCTGCCATTTCCACATAACATCTCTTCCCCTTGTCTATCAAGAAATATTGACTTACATTCTAAAAATATTCAAGTCTCTACTTCTCCCGCCTTTTCAGGATTTATTGATCATGGATTTAGCAGAGCTAAGAGCATTTACTCTCTGAAGAAGGATCACTAGACCTTAAACATTAACTCTGGTTCTCTCTCTCTCTCTCTGCAGACCATGCTAGACCTACAGAGTTTCTCCAGCAATTTCTGTTTGTTCTTCTGATTTCCAGCACCTGCAATTTCTTTGGATTTTGTTTTCCTGAACTTTTACGTCCAGCTGTGTTTAATTCCTTGCCACGTGATTAATTGTTTGAACTTACCACTGGCTCAGCAATCTCTCCAAAATAGGATGAACCCAGATGCAACAGAGAGAGCTGTCTGAAGCAGATTGAACTATAACATTCCAAAGGACATTGGAGAGAAGGAGACATTTGGAAGGATAATGGGAAGGTGAAGAGTATGGAGATTAATTGTTGCGCAAGAGTTGACATGGGATGGAAAATGTGAATGGCCTGCTTCTGTGTTGCCATTGAAAGGCAAATGGTGACCTCCATATGGACACACAGAATGACCCTTTGTCCCTCAGTTCAAGCTTGTATTGGGAAAAGGAGCGATCGTCCATCAGGTTCACCTGGATTAGCACACTCAAAGCTGGTCTTAACCAATAACCTTCAGTAAGCACAGTTACAGCGGGCAGTAATGGGGTCAATATTGATTAGTCATCTAAATCAGTGTGGTGCTGGAAAAGCACAGCAGGTCAGGCAGCATCCGAGGAGCAGGAAAGTCGACGTTTCGGGCAGGAGCTCTTCATCGGGCAGGAATCTGATGAGTCGTCTGTCCATTTCACCCGAGTTCCCTGGGCTCATCATTGGCACCACTTGGACACAACCAATTGTTGCCTGTTTTATCTGCCCAAGTCCTCCAAGTGAGCACTGCCACTCTTACCTTACCCTCTAATTCAAATACCTGCACCATTCCCTCATAGTCACTGGGTCGAAATCCTGTTCGTTTCATGTCAACAATTGGAAAAGAGGCCTCACTCATGGTGGGGTGTACTGACAGCAGAAGGACTGTCGGAATTCAACAAGATGGACCAGTACCTCAAGGGGAAGCCAGAAAAAGGCATTAATAACTGCCTTGCCAGTGAAGCTGGGATCCTGGGAATGCATGTTTTCAAAGGGAATGAAAACTGGCTCAGAACAGGAACGTTCTTTTGAAGACGTGATAGGACACATCTCTAAGGTAGAATCTCATCCGAACTGGGATGAACATCAGGAGGAAAGAAATAGGAGCAACATTAGGCCATTCGGCCCCTTCAAACTGATCTCAATGGTCATGGCTAATCCTGCTCCAACTCCATTTTCCTCTCGTCTCTTGAGTTCCAAACAGACCAAAACTCTTCTATCCCAGCCTTAGATATAGTCACTGATGAGAACATCCCCATCCTCTCCGGTAAGGGGTTCATAGAATCCCTACAGTGTGGAAACAGGCCATTAGGCCCAACAGGTCCACACCAACCCTCCATGGAGTATCTCACCCAGACCCATTCCCTGACCATATTTCCTCTACATTTCTCCTGACTAATGCACCTCACCTACACATCCCTGAGCAATACAGGCAATTTCCCAAGGCCAAATCACCTCACCTGCGTATCTTTGGACTGTGGGAGGAAACTGGAGAATCAGGTAGAAACCCACACAGGCACAGGGAGAATGTGCAAACTCCACACAGACAGTTGCCCGAGGCGGGAATCAAACCCAGGTCCCTGGCGCTGTGAGGCAGCAGTGCTAACCACTGAGCCACCTTCCTACTTATTGCCTTGTTTCCATCCTGAAGGCAATTATCTAATAATATTCCAAATGTGGTCTAACTAAAGTTTTATACGGTTATAACATGACTTGCTAACTTTTATATTCGATGCCCCTGCTGATGAAGGCAAGTGGGCTGTATGCCTTCATTGTAGACGTCTGTGAGATCTCCTCTCATTGCTCAAAACTCCAGAAAATACAGACCCAGTCTACTCAACCTCCCAACACATCGCCACATCTCAGGCTGTGCATGTACTCTCCTCAACAGGAACAATGCACAATGGCTTCAGAAAAAAAAATAGAAATGTCTGATTTCCCAGAACCGCTGATAATCTCAAGAACGCACCTCCGCCTGCTGTTATCACCTTTCGTTACAAACAGGCATCTCACCAAGAAAGATACACAATCGAGAGACTGTTTTGCCTCACAGCTGTACACACACGTCAGCCAAGGGACAACCTTCCCCTTTCTTTTCAAACAGGAGGTTGACAGCAGCACCACTCACTCCGGGAGGAGCAGCCGCCGCTTTGAGATATCGCCAGGAATCCAGAGATGTTACATCTGCTTTGCAGCTCAGAATCAAGCCATTCGGCCCATCCACAGACTGGGGCTGCCCATTCCCCGTGAGAATTTCATCCAACCTTATCAAAATATCTTTCCATTCCATTCTGTAAAAACAGAGGAACAAAAGCAGGCTATTCAGCCCATCTGTGCTGCTATTCCAATCCCCCACGTGAATTTCTGCCCACCCGAATTCATCCAACATCACCAAATGTCCTTCCATTCCGTTCTCTCAGACATAGGAGTAGAAATAGGCCATTCAGCCCATCGAATCTGCTCCACTATTCAATGAGGTTATGACTAAATCTGATAGCCCTCAACTCCGCTTTCCTGTCTTTTCCCCCTTGCCCTTAATGCCCTTCCTGATTAAAAATCCGTTGACCTCAGCCTTAATGACCAGCCTCGACAGCCCTCTGTGAGAAAGAACTCCCCAGATTCACTCCCCTCTGAGAGAAGACATTCCGCCTCATCTCTGTGTTCAGTATGCGAATCCATTACTCTGAGATGATGCCCTCTGGTCCCAGACTCTCCCACAAGGGGTAACAATGCTTCCACATCTACTCTGACAAGTCCTTTATCAATTTTGTATTTCTCTATAAGGTCAGCTCTCATTGTTCGACATCCTAACGAGTGGTCCTCACTATCAAGCTTCCCGTGAAATATTTTGATGTTATTTAGCCCTGGCATTCACTTTGGTTTTTGGATCAGAGTGGTGCTGGAAAAGCACAGCAGGTCAGGCAGCATCCAAGGAGCAGGAATATCGACGTTTCGGGCAAAGGCCCTTCACCAGGAATAGAGGCAGGAAGCCTCCAGGGTGGAGAGATAAATGGCGGGGGTGGGGCTGGGGAGAAGGTAGCAAAGAGTACACTAGGTGAATGGGCATGGGGATAGAGGTAATAGGTCAAAGAGGAGGGTGGGGGAAGGTAGCAAAGCTTACAATGGGAAAATGGGGATGGGGATGAATGTGATACTTCGGAGAGGATGGTGGAGTGGATAGGTGGGAAGAAAGATAGGCAAGTAGGACAGGTCATGAGGGCGGTGCTGAGCTGGATGGTTGAAGGGGGGGGAAAAAAAAAGGGGGGGGGGGGGGGGGGGGGGGGGGGGGAGAAGGTAGCAAGGAGTACAATAGGTGAATGGGGGTGGGGATGGAGGTGATAGGTCAGGTGGGAGGTTGGGGGAAGGTAGCAAGGAGTACAATAGGTGAATGGGGGTGGGGATGGAGGTGCCACACTCTCTCTGGTGCTAATCATCCATATTTCAACAGCACAATGAGTTCCAAAGATTCCCAAAAAAGCACCCAAGCAAAGTTGTGACTTATTCACCAGACAGATTCCCTCTCCAGAAAGGATTTCAGGAGTGCAATTGGGAATGAGTCTACTATTACTGAGACAGATTCCTACTGTGAGAAGGGACAAAAGGAAGAACAAAGCTGCATTTCCATAGCACCTTCACTAAGTCAGGGCATTCCACAATGCTTCATCAGCCAATGAAGTACATTTCAAAGTGCAGTCATGGTTTTACTACAAGGCAGTAAATTTCCTCACGGTAAACGCGCAGCAAGTGCAATAAGATAACATCCAGAATGTCTGCTTTTTTCTGATATTAATTAAATTATAAATATTGACCAGGCCAACATTGATAACTGAATGGCGTTCTGAAGTGGACTGAAAGTGTTAACTCTGTCTATCTCTCCACAGGACCTGCCAGTTCTACAGAGTTTGTTCAGCAGATTGTCTGTATTTGTATCCACACAGACAACTCTTCTGTCCTCTTTCAAAATGGACCATGGAATCATTGACAGATACAGGACAGACGTGGATTAATATCATGTTTGAAATAATGTTTTATGTCAGTGCAGCACTCGGTCCGAACTGACCTTCTAACAGTGCGGCACTCCCTCAGTACTGACCCTCCGACTGTGCAGCACTCCCTCAGTACTGACCCTCCGACAGTGCGGCACTCCCTCAGTACTGACCCTCCGACAATGCGGCACTCCCTCAGTACTGACCGTCCAACATTGCGATACTCCCTCAGTACTGACCCTCTGATGGTGTGCCATTCCCTCAGTACTGAGTGTCTGACAGTGCAGCATTCCCTCAGTACTGACCCTCCTACAGAGCAACACTCCCTCAGTACTGACACTCTGACAGCGTGACACTCCCTCAGGATGGACCCTCAATGCAGTGCTCCCTCAGTACTGACCCTCTGACAGTGTGGTATTCCCTCAGTACTGAACTCCCTACCGTGCGGCATTCCTTCAGCACTGACCCTCCGACTGTGCGGCACTCCCTCAGTAGTAACCCTCTGTCAGTGCAGCACTCCTTCAGTACTGACCCTCCGACAGTGCGGCACTCCCTCAGTACTGACCGTCCGATATTGCGGTACTCCCTCAGTACTGACCCTCTGACAGTGCGGCACTCCCTCAGTACTGACCCTCTGACAGTGCGGCACTCCCTCAGTACTGACCCTGTGACAGTGAGGCACTCCCTCAGTACTGACCGTCCGACATTGCGGTACTCCCTCAGTACTGACCCGCTGACAGAGTGCCATTCCCTCAGTACTGAGTCTCTGACAGTGCAGCATTCCCTTAGTACTGACCCTCCTACAGAGTAACACTCCCTCAGCACTGACCCCCTGACAGTGCGGCACTCCCTCAGTACTGACCCTCTGACAGTGTAGCACTCCCTCAGGATGGACCTTCAGTGCAGTGCACTCCTTACCGTGCGGCATTCCTTCAGCACTGACCCTCCGACTGTGCGGCACTCCCTGAGTAGTAACCCTCTGTCAGTGCAGCACTCCCTCAGTACTGAACCTCTGACAGTGCAGTGCTCCCTCAGTATTAACCCTCTGACAGTGCAGCACTCCCTCAGTACAGACTTTCTGACAGTGCAGCATTCCCTCAGTATTGACCCTCTGACAGTGCAGCACTCCCTCAGTATTGACCCTCTGACAGTCCGGCACTCCCTCAGTATTGACCCTCTGACAGTGCACACTCCCTCAGTATTGACCCTCTGACAGGACAGCACTCCCTCAGTATTGACCCTCTGACAGTACGGCATTCCCTCAGTATTGACCCTCTGACAGTGCACACTCCCTCAGTACTGACCCTCTGACAGTGCGGCACTCCCTCAGTACAGACCCTCTGACAGTGCAGCACTCCCTCAATACTGACCCTCTGACAGTATGGCACTCCCTCAGTATTGACCCTCTGACAGTGCTGCACTCTTTCAGTACTGACCCTCCAACAGTGCAAAACTCCCTCAGTACTGACCCTCCAACAGTGCTGCACTCCCTCAATACTGACCCTCTGACAGTGCGGCATTCCCCCAGTACTGACCCTCTGACAGTGCAGCTCTCCCTCAGTACAGTCCCTCTGACAATGCAGCACCCCCTCAGTACTGGCCCTATGACAATGCAGCACTCCCTCAGTACAGACCCTCTGACAGTGCAGTGCTCCCTCAGTATTGACCCTCTGACAGTGCAACACTCCCTCAGTACTGACCTCCTGACAGTGCGGCACTCCATCAGTACTGATCCTGTGACAGTGCAGCTCTCCCTCAGTACAGTCCCTCTGACAATGCAGCACTCCCTCAGTACTGGCCCTCTGACAATGCAGCACTCCCTCAGTACAGACCCTCTTACAGTGCAGTGCTCCCTCAGGATTGACCCTCTGACAGTGCAGCACTCCCTCAGTACAGACCCTCTGACAGTGCAGCACTCCCTCAGTACTGACCTTCTGACAGTATGGCACTCCCTCAGTACTGACCCTCTGACAGTACTGCATTCCTTCAGTATTGACCCTCTGACAGTGCACACTCCCATAGTACTGACCCTATGACAGTGCAGCATTCCCTCAGTACTGACCCTCCGACAGTGCAGCACTCCCTCAGTACTGACCCTCCGACAGTGCAGCACTATCTCAGTACTGACCTTCTAACAGTACATACTCCCTCAGTACTGACCCTCTAACAGTGCGGCATTCCCTCAGTACTGACCCTCCGACAGTGCAGCACTACCTCAGTACTGACCTTCTAACAGTACACACTCCCTCAGTACTGACCCTCTGACAGTATGGCACTCCCTCAGTACTGACCCTCCGACAGTGCGGCACACCCTCAGTACTGACCCTCCAACAGTGCCGCACTCCCTCAATACTGACCCTCTGACAGTACGGCACTCCCTCAGTACTGACCCTCCGACAGTGCGCACTCCCTCAGTACTGGCCCTCTGACAATGCAGCACTCCCTCAGTACTGGCCCTCTGACAATGCAGCACTCCCTTAGTACAGAACCTCTGACAGTGCAGTGCTCCCTCAGTATTGACCCTCTGACAGTGCAGCACTCCCTCAGTACTGACCCTCTGACAGTATGGCACTCCCTCAGTATTGACCCTCTGACAGTGCTGCACTCTTTCAGGACTGACCCACTAACGGTACGGCACTCCCTCAGTACTGACCCTCCGACAGTGTAGCACTCCCTCAGGATGGTCCCTCAGTGCAGCGCTCCCTCAGTACTGACCCTCTGTCAGTGCAGCACTCCCTCAGTATTGACCCTCTGACAGTACGGCATTCTCCCAGTACTGACCCTCTGACAGTGCAACACTCCCTCAGTACTGACCTCCTGACAGTGCGGCACTCCCTCAGTACTGATCCTGTGACAGTGCAGCTCTCCCTCAGTACAGTCCCTCTGACAATGCAGCACTCCCTCAGTACTGGCCCTCTGACAATGCAGTACTCCCTCAGTACAGACCCTCTGACAGTGCAGTGCTCCCTCAGTATTGACCCTCTGACAGTACAACACTCCCTCAGTACTGACCTCCTGACAGTGCGGCACTCCCTCAGTACTGATCCTGTGACAGTGCAGCTCTCCCTCAGTATTGACCCTCTGACAATGCAGCACTCCCTCAGTACTGGCCCTCTGACAATGCAGCACTCCCTCATACAGACCCTCTGACAGTGCAGTGCTCCCTCAGTATTGACCCTCTGACAGTGCAGCACTCCCTCAGTACTGACCCTCTGACAGTATGGCACTCCTTCAGTACTGACCCTCTGACAGTACGGCATTCCCTCAGTATTGACCCTCTGACAGTGCATACTCCCATAGTACTGACCCTCCGACAGTGCAGCACTCCCTCAGTACTGACCCTCCGACAGTGCAGCACTATCTCAGTACTGACCTTCTAACAGTACACACTCCCTCAGTACTGACCCTCCATCAGTGCGGCACTCCCTCAGTACTGACCCTCCGACAGTGCAGCACTACTTCAGTACTGACCTTCTAACAGTACACACTCCCTCAGTACTGACCCTCTGACAGTATGGCACTCCCTCAGTACTGACCCTCCGACAGTGCGGCACACCCTCAGTACTGACCCTCCAACAGTGCCGCACTCCCTCAATACTGACCCTCTGACAGTACGGCACTCCCTCAGTACTGACCCTCCAACAGTGTAGCACTACATCAGGATGGACCCTCAGTGCAGCGCTCCCTCAATACTGACCCTCTGTCAGTGCAGTGTTCCCCCAGTACTGATCCTCTGACAGTGCAACACTCCCTCAGTACTGACATCCTGACAGTGCGGCACTCCCTCAGTACTGACCCTGTGACAGTGCAGCTCTCCCTCAGTACAGACCCTCTGACAATGCAGCACTCCCTCAGTACTGGCCCTCTGACAATGCAGCACTCCCTCAGTACAGACCCTGTGACAGTGCGGCACTCCCTCAGTACTGACCCTGTGACAGTGCGGCACTCCCTCTGTACTGACCGTCGGACATTGCGGTACTCCCTCAGTACTGACCCTCCTACAGAGCAACACTCCCTCAGTACTGACACTCTGACAGCGTGACACTCCCTCAGTACTGACCCTCTGACAGTGCGGCACTCCCTCAGTACTGACCCTCTGACAGTGTAGCGCTCCCTCAGGATGGACCCTCAGTGCAGCGCCCCCTCAGTACTGAACTCCTTACCGTGCGGCATTCCTTCAGCACTGACCCTCCGACTGTGCGGCACTCCCTCAGTAGTAACCCTCTGTCAGTACAGCACTCCCTCAGTACTGACCCTGTGACAGTGCCGCACTCCCTCAGTACTGATCTTCTAACAGTGCACACTCCCTCAGTACTGACCCTCTGACAGTGCGGCACTCCCTCAGTACTGACCCTCCGACAGTGCGGCACTCCCTCAGTACTGACCCTCTGACAATGCAGCACTCCCTCAGTACTGAACCTCTGACAGTGCAGTGCTCCCTCAGTATTGACCCTCTGACAGGACAGCACTCCCTCAGTATTGACCCTCTGACAGGACAGCACTCCCTCAGTATTGACCCTCTGACAGGACAGCACTCCCTCAGTATTGACCCTCTGACAGGACAGCACTCCCTCAGTATTGACCCTCTGACAGGACAGCACTCCCTCAGTATTGACCCTCTGACAGGACAGCACTCCCTCAGTATTGACCCTCTGACAGGACAGCACTCCCTCAGTATTGACCCTCTGACAGGACAGCACTCCCTCAGTATTGACCCTCTGACAGGACAGCACTCCCTCAGTATTGACCCTCTGACAGGACAGCACTCCCTCAGTATTGACCCTCTGACAGGACAGCACTCCCTCAGTATTGACCCTCTGACAGTGCACACTCCCTCAGTACTGACCCTCTGACAGTGCACACTCCCTCAGTACTGACCCTCTGACAGTGCGGCACTCCCTCAGCACTTCCCTGAAAGACTTGGATTTTTTAACTGGATACTCTGAAGCAAAATGAGTGTGTCCAGTGCCCTGACCCTCGAGGTGGGATCACTGCCCATTGCGCTCCACATAGACCATCCAGACAATCTAGAGCACGGATTGATGTTAATGTCTCAAGTTCAAGTGGCTGTCGATGGGGAGCAGCAGAATTTCCTTGAATTCTCTCCCTCATCTTCATCTTTCTGGGGGAATAGTACTGAGAATTTCATGATTATATTGTTCCCTTGCTTTACTCTCTTTCAGTTACGAAGGTCTCAGTCACTGCCTGTCTCTCCATAATAAGTCCATAAGAAATAGAAACAGGAGTTGGCTGTTGGACTCTTCGAGGCTGTTCTGACATTTAATGAACTTTGGTTGATTCCTCATGTCCACTTTCCCTGACTAAAGAAGAGTCTATCCATTTCAGCCTTTAATATACATAGTTAAAAATAACACAACACCAACAGCTTCGTTTGGAAGCGCTAGCTTTCAGAGCACTGCTCCTTCATTGGCTACCTTCATCAGAGCTACCTAACACTGGCACCTCCACATCTTATACATACACAAGGACTCTCCCCCCACAACTCTCTCTGTGGCAAGGAGTTCCAAAGACTCACAACCCTCTGAGAGAAGAGGTTCCTCCTCATCTCAGTCTTAAATTGGTGCCCCTTTATTCTGAGAGTGTGCCCTCTGGTCCTAGACTCTCCCACGAGGTGAAACACTCTCTCAGCATTGACCCTGTCAAACCCCTTCAGAGTCTGATATGGTTCAATAAGATCATCCCTTACTCTCCTGCACTCCAGTGAGTAGAATCCTAACCTGTTTAATCTTGCTCATTAGACCATCCCTCCATACCGGGGATCATCCTAATGAACCATCTTGAACTCGTTCCAACAAAATAATATCATTCCCTTAAATAAGGGGAACAAAACTGCTCACAGTACTGCAGATGTGGTCTCACCAGCATCTGTACAGTTGCATGAACACTCCCCCACTCTTATCCTCCAACTGCCTTGAAATAAGGGCCAACATTTCCATTATTCTGATTACCTGTTGCTTCTGTGAGCTAGCTTTCTGTGTTTTGTGCACAAGTTTCCCTAACATGAGAAAGAACCCTCTCTCCCCACTCGCTGTTTCCTGCCCATGAGCCAATTCTCTATCTACGCCAACATACCACCTCTCATCTTATGACTGAACCTTTTGTGAGGTACCCTGTCAAATGCCTTCTGTAAGTCCAAAGACAATACGTGCCTCTCTCTCCACTCTGGGTGAGACTTTCTTGAAAAAAATTCCAATAAACAAGTCAGATACGATTTCTCTTTCCTGAAGCTGTGCTGACTCTTTTGGATTAGATTATGATGTTCCCAATAGTCTGCTACGATGAGCAATTGTCCTCCTATTTCTGTCATGGAATTTGGAAGATAGCTGGGATATCCTAGAGGGGTTGGTGCTGGTGAGTGGGACTGAATGTCAGTGTGAAGGTGATGTATTTCCTTCTGCTACTGTTCAGACACACAGCCAAGATGGGCTCCTGGCAGCAGCTGATGGGCTGGGAAACATTGTCTATTCTATAGGAGCTGATGGAAGGCATGCCCACTTGCACTGGGCTCTGTTGAGGCTAATACCTTCACCTCTTAATGATTCCTCATTCAGCTCCTACTGCTATATTCATGGCAGAGGGAGACTGCCCTCCTGTGGGTAACCTGGCAGCATTAGCTACCCTGAATGATGTTGAGCACCCTTTGAGTGACCCCAGCCTCCCGCGAGGACACATTTTCTCTTTAACCTTCTCAAAACCACCTTGCCCTCCCCAAAACTCGTCACTTGTCTTTCTGGGACCTGTCAACCAAACCGCTCTGAAATCCAACCTCGATGACCTCCTCTTTCTTGGTCCAGAAGGGATCACTGCTCGACTTTGACCCGCTGCTGGCCATCCGTTTGGCCACAAAGGAGGATATCCTCTGCCGAGGGTGTAGTGGGGGGACAGAGGGGGTGATGGAGGAGCCTTGCCCCGAGCCAGTGAACACCTCAGTCTGATGGTTTCCTCAGGCTGGAAAACACCACCATCTGAAAACCTCCTGCCCAGAGAGTAGGAAAGGAATCACAGGATGAAAGGAATCTCTGGACCAAAAATCCCAGTTTGCCTTTGTCTATAACCTGGTGGAGGGTACAACGATTTAGCAGTTGTGGAGGACACAAAGAATTCAGCCATTTGTTAACGAGTCTGAATTAAACTCAGACTTGAAGTAAGCAAATATTTTACTGAAGCCAAATCCAATCCCGGCCAATTACCGCCCCATCAGTCTACCCTCAATCATCAGTAAAGTGACACCCAGTGTGGGTCCCACCAGGGCTACTCAGCTCCTGACCACGTTACAGCCTTGGGTCAAACATGGACTAAAGAGCTGAACTCCAGAGGGGAGGGGAGAGGGACAGCCTTTGACATCAAGGCTGCATTCAACCGAGTGTGGCATCAAGGAGCCCTGGTGAAACTGGGATCAATGATATCAGGGGGCATACTGTGTGCTAGTTGGAGTCACACCTGACATATAGGAAGATGGTTATGGTTGTTGGAGATCAGTCATCTCAGCTCCATGACATCTCTGATTGGTTTGACGATAGGAGACACAGGGTAGTGATGAAGGGTTGTTTCTTGGACTGGAGGCCTGTGACCAGGAATGTTCCACAGGGATCAGTGATGGGTTCATTATTGTTTGTCATTTGTATAAACGATTTGTATAAACGATTAGGAAGCTTACAGATGGCACCAAAATTGGTGGCAATAGCTGACAGTGAAGAGGGTTATCTAAGAATGCAAAGAGATCATGATCAGTTGGGCCAATGGGCTGAGGAGTGGCAGATTGAGTTTAAGTCCAATAATTGCAAGGTGTTGTATTTTGGTAAAACAAATCAGGGCAGGACTTACACATGTTTTAGATTAGATTTCCAACATATGGAAAGAGGCCCTTCAGCCCCACAAGTCCATGCCCACCCTCTGAAGAGTAACCCTGTATTCCTGATTAAGGGCTTTTGCCCGAAACGTTGATTTTACTGCTCCTCGGATGCTGCCTGAACTGCTGTGCTTTACCAGCACCACGAATCCAGAATCTGGTTTCCAGCATCTGCAGTCATTGTTTTTATCTACCTTGAAGAGTAACCCACCCAGACCCATTCCCCTACCCTATATTAACCTCTGACTAATGCACCTAACACTATGGGCAATTCACCTGACCTGCACATTCTTTGGATTGTGGGAGGAAACCCACACAGACAAGGGGAGAATGAGCAAACTCTACACAGATGGCTGCCCGAGGCAGGAATCAATCTAGGATTCCTGGTGCTGTGA
Source organism: Chiloscyllium plagiosum (assembly GCF_004010195.1). Classification (NCBI taxonomy): domain Eukaryota; kingdom Metazoa; phylum Chordata; class Chondrichthyes; order Orectolobiformes; family Hemiscylliidae; genus Chiloscyllium; species Chiloscyllium plagiosum. Next base: position 5,265,016 of record NC_057710.1, read on the forward strand.
GGCAGCAGTGTTAACCACTGAGCCACCATGCTGCCCTGGTGGTGTCATATGGTTAATAGTTGGGCCTTGGGTGGTGTTGTAGAACAGAGGTTGCAGGTGCAGGTGCAATGTTCTTTGAAAGTTGCATCACAGTTAGTCAGAGTGGTTAAGAAGGTGTTTGGCATGCTTGCCTTCATTGCTCAAACCTTTCAATACAGGAATTGAAATGTCATGTTGAGGTTGTACAGGATGTTGGTAAGGCCACATTTTGAGGCCTGTGTGCAGTTATGGCCGCTCTGCTATTGGAAGGAGAGGGTTCAGCTGGAGAGGGTTCCAAAACGATTTACCAGAATGTTGCTGGGAATGGAGGGTTTGAGTTGGAAGGAGAAAATTGAGGGTTTGGTTAAGAAAAAGAAGGAAGCATATGTCAGGTACAGACAGGATAGATCGAGTAAATCCTTAGAAGAGTATAAAGAATGTAGGAGTATATTTAAGAGGGAAAGCAGGAGGGCAAAAAGGGGACATGAGATAGTTTTGGCAAATAGAATTAAGGAGAATCCAAAGGAGTTATACAAATATATTAAGGACAAAAGGGTAACTAGGGAGAGAATAGGGCCCCTCACAGATCAGCAAGACAGCCTTTGTGTGGAGCCTCAGAAAACAGGGGAGATACTAAATGAATATTTTGCATCAGTATTTACTGTGGAAAAGAATATGGAAGATATAGACTCTAGGGAAATAGATGGTGACATCTTGCAAAATGTCCAGATTACAGAGGAGGAAGTGCTGGATGTCTTGAAACGGTTAAAGGTGGAAACATCCCCAGGACCTGATCAGGTTTCTGTGGGAAGCTAGAGAAGTTATTGCTGGGCCTCTTGCTGAGATATTTGTATCATCGATAGTCACAGGTGAAGTTCCGGAAGACTGGAGGTTGGCAAACGTGGTGCCACTGTTTAAGGAGGGCGGTAAAGACAAGCCAGGGAACTATAGACCGGTGAGCCTGACCTCGGTGGTGGGCTAGTTGTTGGAGGGAATCCTGAGGGACAGGATGTGTATGCATTTGGAAAGGCAAGGACTGATTTGGGATAGTCAACATGGCTTTGTGCGTGGGAAATCATGTCTCACAAACATGATTGAGTTTTTTGAAGAAATAACAAAGAAGATTGATGAGGGCAGAGTGGTAGATATGATCTCCCATGGGAGATTGATTAGCAAGGTTCGACCTCATGGAATATAGGGAGAATTAGCCATTTGGATACAGAACTGGCTCAAACGTAGAAGACAGAGGGTGTTGGTGGAGGGTAGTTTTTCAGACTGGAGGCCTGTGACCAGTGGAGTGCCACAAGGATCGGTGCTGGGTCCTCTACTTTTTGTCATTTACATAAATGATTTGGATGTGAGCATAAGAGGTACAGTTAGTAAGTTTGCAGATGACACCAAAATTGGAGGTGTAGTG
>NC_057710.1:5266706-5316350 GCF_004010195.1 Chiloscyllium plagiosum
GTATTTTCCCTGGGATTGGGGAGTCCAGAACTAGAGGGCATAGGTTTAGGGTGAGAGGGGAAAGATATAAAAGAGACCTAAGGGGCAACCTTTTCACACAGAAGGTGGTACATGTATGGAATGAGCTGCCAGAGGATGTGGTGGAGGCTGGTACAATTGCAACGTTTAAGAGGATGGGTATATGAATAGGAAGGGTTTGGAGGGATATGGGCTGGGTGGAGGCAAGTGGGACTAGATTGGGTTGGGATATCTGGCCGGCATGGGCGAGTTGGACCGAAGGGTCTGTTTCCATGCTGTACATCTCTATGAGTCTATGAGAGGCTGGACACGCTGGGACTTTTCTCACTGGAGCATAGCAAGTAAAGGGTGACCTTATAGAGGTTTATAAAATCATGAGGGACTTGGATAGGGTAAATAGACAAGGTCTTTCCCCTGGGGTGTGGAGTCCAGAACAAGAGGGCATAGGTTTAGGGTGAGAGGGGAAAATTTTTAAAAAGACATAAGGGGAAACTTTTTCACAGAGAGCGTGGCTCTTATGTGGAATGAATTGTCAGAGGAATTGATGGATGCAGTTACAACTTTTAAAAAGCATTTAGGACATGAAAAAGAGCAGTTTAGAGGGACATAGGTCAAAAAGTGGCAAATGGAATTATTATATTTTGGGAAACTTGGTTGGCATGAACGAGTTGGACCGAAGGGTCTGTTTCCATGCTGTGAGAATCTATGACTCTATGAGTGTAGTGTCCTCGGCCCAGCATCTTCAGCTGCTTCATCAATGGCCTTTCTCCACCATAAGGTCAGAAGTGGGGATGTTCCCAATGATGACACAATGCTCAGCACCATTCGTGACTCCTCAAGACACTGTAGTAGACCACACTGAAATGCAGCAAGACCTGGATAATGCCCAGGGCTGACAGGTGACTTGTAAGATTTTTGTCAAAAAGGAAACAGGCAATGACCATTTCCAACAGGACAGAATTTAACTATCCTCCCTTGACATCCATGGCATGATTGTCATTGAATCCCCCTTTGTCAATATTCTGGGCATTACCATTGATCAAGAACCCAAATGGATCAGCCATTTCAATAAAGGAAGAGTCATGCCAGACTGAAAAACATTAACTTATTTACACTGATGTCGGCAGAACTGTGGCATTTCTCGATAATTCGATGATTGTAGTAATATAAATACCAAGCTTCCAAGAGTAGGTCAGAGGGTATACATCCTGTATCAAGTAACTCACCTCCTGACACCCCAAAGCCTGTCCACCACCTACAAGGCACAAGTCAGGAGGGTGATGGAATACTCCTCACTTGCCTGGATGGGGGCAGCTCCAACAACACTCAAGAAGCTTGACACCATCCAGGACAAAGCAGCACTCTCGATTGACATCACATCGACAAGTATCCACTCCCTCCACCACCGACGCTCAGTAGCAACAGTGTGTTCTTCTGCAAGATGCACTGCAGAAATTCATTAAAGATGCTTAGACACCACCTTCCAAAGCCATGACCATTACATCTAGAAAAACAAGGGCAACCGATACATGGGAACACCAACCCCTGCAAGTTCCATTCCAAGCACCTACTATTCTGACTTGGAAATATATTGCTGTTCCTTCACATTTGCTGCAATATCGAATCATAGAATCCTTACAGCGTGGAAGTAGGCTATTCAGCCCATTGAGTGCACACCGGTCCTCTGAAGAGCATCCTACCCAGATCCACCCCCCAACTCTATCTGTGTAACACTGCATTTCCCATTGCTAACACACCTAGTCTGCACATGCCTGAGCACTACAGGCAATTTAGCATGGCTAATCCACCTAACCTGCACATCTTTGGACTGTGGGGGGAAACCAGAGCACCTGTAGGAAACCCACGCAGACACGGGGAGAATGTGCAAACTCCAAATATGTCAAGATCCTGGAGCTCCCTTCCGAAGGGCATTGTGGGTATCCATACTCCTTAAGGGATGCAGAGGCAAGCATGCCAAACACCTTCTTAACCACTCTGACTAACGTGATGCAACTTTCAAAGAACTATGCACCTGCACCCCTAGGTCTCTCTGTTCTACAACACCACGCAGGGCCCAACTATTAACCATATGACACCACCAGGGCAGCACGGTGGCTCAGTGGTTAACACTGCTGCCTCACAGCACCAGGAATCCTAGCTCGATTCCTGCCTCAGGCAGCCATCTGTATAGAGTTTGCACATTCTCCCCTTGTCTGTGTGGGTTTCCTCCCACATCCAAAGATGTGCAGGTAAGGTGAATTACCCATAGTGTTAGGTGCATTAGTCAGAGGTTAATATAGGGTAGGGGAATGGGTCTGGGTGGGTTACTCTTCAAGGTAGGTAAAAACAATGACTGCAGATGCTGGAAACCAGATTCTGGATTAGTGGTGCTGGAAAAGCACAGCAGTACAGGCAGCATCCAAGGAGCAGTAAAATCAACATTTCGGGCAAAAGCCCTTAATCAGGAATACAGGGTTACTCTTCAGAGGATGGGCATGGACTTGTGGGGCTGAAGGGCCTCTTTCCATATGTTGGAAATTTAATCTAAAACATGTATAAGCCCTGCCCTGATTTGTTTTACCAAAATACAACACCTTGCAATTATTGGACTTAAACTCAATCTGCCACTCCTCAGCCCATTGGCCCAACTGATCATGATCTCTTTGCATTCTTAGACTACCCTCTTCACTGTCAGCTATTGCCACCAATTTTGGTGCCATCTGTAAGCTTCCTAATCGTTTATACAAATCGTTTATACAAATGACAAACAATAATGAACCCATCACTGATCCCTGTGGAACAGTCCTGGTCACACCTCTCCCCTCCCCTCTGGAGTTCAGCTCTTTAGTCCATGTTTGACCCAAGGCTGTAACGTGGTCAGGAGCTGAGTAGCCCTGGTGGGACCCACACTGGGTGTCACTTTACTGATGATTGAGGGTAGACTGATGGGGTGGTAATTGGCCAGGATTGGATTTGGCTTCAGTAAAATATTTGCTTACTACAAGTCTGAGTTTAATTCAGACTCGTTAACAAATGGCTGAATTCTTTGTGTCCTCCACAACTGCTAAATCGTTGTACCCTCCACCAGGTTATAGACAAAGGCAAACTGGGATTTTTAGTCCAGAGATTCCTTTCATCCTGTGATTCCTTTCCTACTCTCTGGGTAGGAGGTTTTCAGAAGGTGGTGTTTTTCAGCCTGAGGAAACCATCAGACTGAGGTGTTCACTGGCTCGGGGCAAGGCTCCTCCATCACCCTCTCTGTCCCCCCACGACACCCTCGGCAGAGGATATCTCCTTTGTGGCCAATCGGATGGCCAGCAGCGTGTCAAAGTCGAGCAGTGATCCCCTCTGGATATAAGATAATCAGATGGCTAGATAGAGTGGACAGGGAGAACGTTTTTCCAAGTATGGTGATGGCGAACACGAGTGGGCATAGCTTTAAATTGAGGGGTGATAGATATAGGACAGATGTCAGAGGTAGTTTCTTTACTCAGAGAGTAGTAAGGGTATGGAATGCTTTGCCTGCAATGGTAGTAGATTCGCTAAGTTTAAGTACATTTCAGTCGTCATTGGACAAACATATGGATGTACATGGAATAGTTTAGGTGGGATGGGCTTCAGATTAGTATGACTGGGCAGTGCAACATCGAGGGCTGAAGGGCCTGTACTGTGCCGTAAAGTTCTATGTTCTATGCCTGTAACCAGCTGGAACCCTCAAAGAATATGAGTTCCCTGATTGGGGCTGATAATCTGGTCCTGTTAATCTGGATCTCTGGCTGACATAAAAGGAATTTTGGGGCCCCGAATAACTGACTCAGCGAGAGGCAGTGCTATTGTCAAAGGCTATGTCTTTGTGAATAAAGAGTGATTGGCGATGGGACATTGGCCTCTGAAGGGTTATTTCAGGGTCAAACCACCATCTCCAGAGCACATCAGGATTAACCATAAATCCTGGCTCACTCAGCAATGGCTGCTCCCCATCAATGAATTATTGGTAAAATCAAGTGGATATAGAGAAACTCTTTTCCTAGATGAAGGGCATCAACCAGAGAACATAGACTCACAGTGATTGGCAAAGAACCAGAGGCGACATGAGGAAAAAATAATTTTACTCATCAAGTGATTAGGATTTGGAACAGACTCGCTAATTGCGGCATCGAAAATGTTTTAAGAGAAGCCTTCCAAAGAAAATTGGATGCAGAGGGAAAATTGCAGAGGTACTGAGAAAGAGCAAGGAAATGGATTATTTATTGAGAAATCCAAAACAGACTGATGGGGCTGAATGGCCTCTTCTGTGCTGTATTATTCTGGGATTCTACCTGAAGCCTTGCGCCATCAGTCAGATTTAATCTGTTGGCCGATCTCATATTTGTTCTCTGTTCCTCATTTCTGCAAAGACACAACCCAAAAACATTAAGTTTGTAACAGCTAGAATCGTGTGCCTGATATAACACTTTGAGAGTATTTCACAGACTGTTCATTCCCGATAAGATGGAGCCCAGTTCCCACAGACTCCCCAAGGACACACAGGCTGCCAAGAGCAAAGGCTTTTTACTAAACATATCACTACCAAAAAAAAACCTTGTTAGCTGTTCCACTCAAAAACGTTCTCTGAATTTGTGTTGCATCTGATCTGACAGACAACTGGCACCAATTATAACCATCGGGTACCACAGACCAACCTGTGTTTTCAATTACAGCCTGCAATATATTCTCCCACATTTTTGTCTTTCTTTTGAAATGTTCATGGAATTACATTGCACACTAGCTTGCTGAATCCCTCCCCTAAATGAAGGGATAGTATTTCCCACTCTGAACATCAATGCTGGAGAGATGCTCCAATTTTAGAGTCATAGAGATGTATAGCATGGAAAAAGACCCTTCAGTCCAACCCGTCCATGCTGACCAGATATCCTCAACTAATCTAGTCCCATTTGCCAGCGCCCGGCCCATATCCACCTAACCCCTTCCCATTCATATACTCATCCAGATGCCTTTTAAATGTTGTAATTGTACCAGCCTCCACCACTTCCTCTGGCAGCTCATTCCATACATACAACATCCTCTGCGTGAAAAAGTAACCCCTTAGGTTTCTTTTATATCTTTCCCCTCTCACCCTACACCTGTGCACTCTATAACATTGGTCACAGAACAGTACAGCACAGGAACAGGTCCTCCAGCCCTCAATGTTGCATCAAACATGACGCCAAATAAAACTAATCCCTTCTGCCTGCCCTTCGTCCTTATCCCTCCATCCTTGCATATTCATGACCTTATCTAAAAGTCCCTTAAACACCCTTATTGTATCTGCCTTCACCACCCCTGGCAGTGCATTCCAGACACCTACCACTCTCTGTGTAAAAACCTTACCCCTCACATCTCCTTTGAACTTTCCCCCTCTCACCTTAAATGCATGTCCCTTAGTTTTAGACATTTCAACACTGGGAAAAAAGATTCTGACTGTCATACCTATCTGTCCATCTCTTAATTGTATAGACTTGTATCAAGTCTCCCTTCAGCCTCTGCTGCTCAAGAGAAAACAACTTGAGCTTTTCTAGCCTCTCCTTATAACCTATACCCTCTGATCCAGGCAGCATACTAGTAAACTCTTCTGCACCCTCTCCAAAGCCTTCACATCCTTCCTGTAATGTGGTGACCAGAATTGAACACAATACTCTAAGTGTGGCCAAACCAAAGCTGCAACATGACATCCTGACTCTTATACTCAATTCCAAGACCAATAAAGATAAGCATGCCACACGCCTTCTTTACCACCCTATCTACTTGAGGGGGCACTTTCAGGGAGCTATGGACTCGAACCCCAAGATCCCTCTGTAAATCAGTGCTGTTCAGGGCCCTGCCATCAACTGGATACTTTTCTTTAATATTTGATCTCCCAAAGTGCAGCACCTCACACTTACCTGGATTAAACTCCATCTGTCATTTCTCCGTCCGTATCAGCAACTGATCTATATCCCACTGTATCCTTTGACAACCTTCTATAGTATCTACAACTCCATTGATCTTTGTATCATCAGCAAACTTACAAACCCACCCATCAACATTTTCATCCAAGTCATTTATATATATCACAAACAGCAGAGGTCCCAGTATGGATTCCTGTGGAACACCACTAGTCACAGATTTCCAGCCTGAAAAATACCCTTTCACCACTACCCTCTGCCTTCCATAGGCAAGCCAATTCTGATTCCAAGTGACCAAGTCAACGTGGATCCAATGCAACTTAATTCTCTGGATGAGCCAACCATAAGAGACCTTGTCATGGAATGCCCTGCCAGTAGCAGTGGTGGACTCTCCCTCTTTATGGGCATTTAAACAGGCATTGGATAGGCATATGGAGGATAGTGGGCTAGTGTAGGTTAGGTGGGCTTGGATCGGCGCAACATCGAGGGCCAAAGGGCCTGTACTGCGCTGTATTTTTCTATGTTCTATGTTGTCGAAATTAGATTACTTACAGTGTGGAAACAGGCCCTTCCGCCCAACAAGTCCACACTGACCCGCCGAAGCGCAACCCACCAAGACCCATTCCCCTACATTTACCCCTTCACCTAACACTATGGGCAATTTAGCATGGCCAATTCACCTTACCTGGACATCTTTGGACTGTGGGAGGAAACCGGAGCACCCGGGGGAAACCCGCGCAGTCATGGGGAGAATGTGCAAACTCCACACAGAGAGTCGCCTGAGGCGGGAATTGAACCCAAGTCTCTGGCGCTGTGAGGCAGCAGTGCTAACCACTATGCCACTGTGCTGCCCAAATCCTTACTAAAATCCATGTAAACAACATTCACTGCTCTACCCTCTTCAATCACCTTCATCATCTCCTCAAAAACTTTAATCAAGTTAGTAAGACATGACCTGTCCTGCACGAAGCCATGCTGACTGCCCTTAATTAGGTCATGCTTTTCCAAATGCGCATTAATCCTATTCATTAGAATTCTTTCCAGTAGCTTCCTAACCACCAATGTAAGACTCATCGGTCTATAGTTTCCTGGATTACCCCTATTTCTCTTCTTGAACAGCGGAACAATATTAGTTATTTTGGACTCCCCTATCCTGAGGAAAAGACCTTGTCTATTTATCCTATCCATGCCCCTTATGACTTAATAAACCTCTATAAGGTCACCCCTCAGCCCGCGACGCTCCAGGGAAAACAGTCCCAGCCTGTTCAGCTTCTCCCTTTGGCTCAAACTCTCCAAGCCTTGCAACATCCTTTGTAAACCTTCTCTGAACCCTTTTAAGTTTCACAGCATCCTTCCTGTAGGCGGGAGACCAGGAATGAACGCAGTATTCCAAAAGTGGCTTAACCAATGTCCTGTACAGCTGTAACGTGACCTCCCAACTTCTATACTCAATGCATTGACCAATAACGGAAAGCATACCAAATGCCTTCTTCACTACCCTGATTATCTGTGAGTCCACTTTCAAGGAGCTATGAACCTATACTCCAAGGTCTCTTTGTTCAGCAACATTCCCCAGAACCTTACCATTAAGTGTATAAGTCCTGCCCTGATTTGCCTTTCCAAAATGTAGAACCTCCCCTTTATCGATAAGATGGTTCATGGGAGTTGGCAGTAAGACACTCCTTAATGGGAGAGAATCTCCCAAATATTCCAGATAGATAGGAATTTGATCCCTGACCATATCATCCAGGGGCAGAATTAAGCCTTTGGCCAATCGGGTCTGCTTTGCCATTTGATTATGGAAGATACGTTTCTGAACCCCATTCTCCTGTTTTCATGATCCTGTTACTAATCAAACAGCTGTCTATCTCCTGATGCTCTGTAGTCTGAAGACATCTTGGAGTGTTGTACTGCAGGAGTCAATGCTGCATATATACAATCAATGCTTTCAGAAATATTGTGAAAAGATTACAGAGACAGAAGTTCTTTATTGGGTAAAGATATTGTCAGAAGACGGACAATTGGCTTCAGGTTCATTTCAGCCAAGAACCTAACAAAATGTTGGAATAGTGGGATGGGCTGAATGGCCTCCTCCTGTTCCTTTGATTTCATTAAACAGAAGTTAGTCAATAAGAGTTAGAGAGAAGGTTAAAGTTGGGGAGAAGATTAAAATTAGCGAGTTGGATGAAGTTAGAGTGAGGGATGAAGTTAAACAGAAGGTTAAAGTTTGAGAGAGCGATGAAGTTAGGGAGAGGGAAGAAGTCAGAGAAAGGGTTAAAATTAGAGAGAGGAATGAAGTTAGAGAGAACGATGAAATTAAGGAAGAAGTCAGAGAGAGGTTAAAGATAGAGTGAAGAATAAAGTTTGGGAGAAGGTTAAAGTTCGAGAGATGGATGATTCCGAGAGAGGAACTTCTTCAACCCTTCCTCATCACTGAGGTTCCTCATCCTTGAACAATTTTTATAAAAATTCCACACTATCTCCAATGCACTCACATCTTTCCCATTATGTGGCATCCTCAGATGTACACAATACTCCACCAGAGGTCGAATATGCCCTTATTCATAAAGCCAAGACCACCGTATATTTCATTACGTGTTCTCTTCCTGTCCTGCCACTTCCCTGTAGCCATAGAGTCATCATCTCTCTCCCCAATGCCACATTCTTTCTCTAACTTTATTCCCTCTCTCTAATATAATGCGTCTCCCTAACTTTAACCCTTTCTATAACTTCAACTCTCTCTCTAACCTTAACACTCTAACTTCATCCCCTTCAGTAACTTTAACTCTGTCTCTCACTTTAACTTTCTGTTCAACTGCATCCCTCTCTCTAACTTTAATTCTGTCCCTAACTTCAACTTTCTGCTTAACTTCATCCCTCTCTCTAACTTTACCCCTCTCTCTAAATTTTATTCTGTATTTAACTTTAACTCTGTCCCTAACTTTGACTCTATCCCTAACTTTAACTCTCTGTCCAACTTCATCCCTCTGTCTAACTGCACCCCTCTCTCTAACTTTAATTCTGTCCCTAACTTTAACTCTATCCCTAACTTTAACTCTCTGTCCGACTTTACTCCTCTGTCTAACTGCATCCCTCTCGCTAACTTTAACTCTGCCCCTAACTTTAACTCTCTGTTTAACTTAATCCCTCTGTCTCACTTCACCCCTCTGTCTAAATTTAATTCTGTCCCTAACTTTAACTCTATCCCTAAGTTTAACTCTCTGTCTAACTTCACCCCTCTGACTAACTGCCTCCCAGGAGAGGAGAAGGCTGAGAGGGGTTTTGAACAGGCTGGATGGAGTAGAAATAAAAACAACAAGGAGGACCATGCATAGATTAAAGTGGTAAGCAAATGAGGCAAGGATGATGTGAGCAATACTTTTTTCACCCAGTGAGGAGTTATGGTCTGGGATGCACTGCCTGGGAATGTGGCGCATGCAGGTTCCACTGAGGCATTCCTGAGGGAATCAGACAGGTTTTTAGAATAGTAATGGTGGACAAGGATACAGGGCAATAGTAGGAGATTGCCACGAAGAAATAGTAGACTTGATCATAGAGCCAACATAGGTACAATGGACTGATTTGTTAAAGAAATTGATTTGGAAAATCGGAGCAAATGGATATATGAAAATCCAACCCGGATACAAAAATGAAGCACAAAAGGACTTAGGAGTCCTAGTTCAGGATTGACTTAAGGTTAAGAATTCAAGTGCAATGTTAGCATTTATTTCAAGAGGGCGAGAATGTAAGCACAGAGATGTACAGCTGAGGCTGTGTAAGCCTCTGGTCAGACCGCATTTGGAATATTGCAAGCAGTTTTCGGTCCCATATCTCAGGAAGGATGTGCTGGTGTTGGAGGGGGTCCAGAGGAGGTTTACAGAATGATCCCGGGGATGAAGGGCTTGTCATATGAGGAGTGGTTGAAGACTCTGGGTCTGTACTCGATGGGGTTTAGAAGGATGGGGGGGATGTGATTGAAATTTACAGAATACTGAGAGGCCTGGATAGAATGAATATGCAGAAGATGTTTCCACTGGTAGGAGAGACTAGGACCCAATGGCACAGCCTCAGAGTGAGGGGATGACCCTTTAGAACGGAGATGAGGAGGAATGTCTTCAGCCAGAGGGTGGGGAATCTGTGGAACTCATTGCTACAGAGGGCTGGGGAGGGCAATTGATTGAGAGTATTTAAGACAGGGATAGATAGGCTCTTAAGTAGTAAGGGGGTCAAGGGTTACGTGGAGAAGGCAGGAGAATGAGGTTGAGAAACATATCAGCCATGATCGAATGGTGGAGCTGGGCTGAAGGACCAAATTCAGCTCTGATATCTTTATGTTGACAGTGTGGTGCTGGAAAAGCACAGCAGGTCAGGCAGCATCCGAAGAGCAGAAAAATCGATGTTTCGGGCAAAAGCCCTTCATCAGGAACGAGGTTCATTCCTGATGACGAGCTTTTGCCCAAAACGTTGATTTTCCTGCTCCTCGGATGCTGCCTGACCTGCTGTGCTTTTCCGGCACCATACTCTTCGATTCTGATCGCCAGCATCTGCAGTCCTCACTGTCTCCTATACCTTACGGTCTTACAGTCTTATGACAATGGGAGGTAGAAAGTAATTATTCGTGGGTTGGAGAGCTGAAGGCAGTGAGGTCCCCTAGGAATAGGTGTTGGGACCATTTCTTCTCTGGCACTATGTACATGACCTGGATTTGGGTACTGGATTCTGAGTTTTCCAACGAAACAAAACACAGTGAGTAATGGGACAAAGAAAGAGAATACTGGAGAAACTCAGCAAGTCTGACAATAGCTGCGGAGAGAGAAACAGAAGTAATGCTTCAAGTCATTTCTGACTTGCCTTCAGAATTTATTTCATAAATAATGGGGAGGATTAACAGACTCTGAGAAGCCTCAGACTGAGGAAAGAAGCTGACAGTTGGCAAATATAATCTGCCGCTTATAATATTCCAAAAGCTGGCACGGTGGCTCAGTGGTTAGCACTGCTGCCTCACAGGAGCAAGGTCCCAGGTTCGATTCCAGCCTCGGGTGACTGTCGGTGTGGAGTTTGCACATTCTCCCCGTGTCTGCGTGGGTTTCCTCCCACAGTTCAAAGTTGTGCAGTTCAGGTGAATTGGCCATGCTCAATTGCCCATAGTGTTAGGTGCATTAGTCAGAGCGAAATGGGTCTGGGTGGGTTACTCTTCAGAGGGTTGTTGGGCCGAAAGGCCTGTTTCCACACTGTAGGGAATCTAATCTAATCTGGGCACTGAAAAGGCAGTAGAAAGTAAATGATTCCTTGATGGGGATGAGACAGAATAGCCTGTTCGCAAACCCTCGAAACAGCATGCACATCAGTGAAATGATTCAGAAATCAAAAGGGATGTGTTTCATTAGGAACATTGAATGACCAACACGAAGTCATGCTAAACACTTTGCAGCTTTCAGTTTTGGTCTGGCAGTTCCAGGCACCCCATTTTAGAAAAGACAATAAAGACCTCAAGAGGAGTCTGAGGAGATTTAGCAGGGTGTTCAGGATCAAGAAGGAAAGACTTCAATTTGTGGGGAAATGGGAAACAAGAGATTCCTCTCCTCAATACAGAGAAGGAGATACTTTCATAGACCTGTTCAAATTTACAGGAGATCAAATGGGGAGAACTCATCTCCCCTCGATAGATGGGTCAGTAAAGACACATTACTGATTTATAATAAAGCTCAAAAGAATTCAAGAGGGAATGAGAAAACATGTTTCAGTGCAGAAGGTTGCAACGATCTGCGATTAGTTCCCTGGTGGAAGTAAATTCCACACAAACATCCAACAGGGAATCAGTTATGAGGGAAAAGATTGGAATGGGAGGGCTGAACTGATCAGACTAAGATACAGTGGCCATCTTCCATGTTGACTATGTGGCTATATGATCTGAGACCCGAAATATCTGATTTCTACTCAAATGCAATCTGACCAAGTGAGTCTGTCCAGTTTTAATTGTTTCAGACATGTAGCACCTGTTGACCATTAGGGCCATATTAAGACCATGAGCAACAGGAACATGAGTAGGCCATTCAGCCCCTCCAGCCTGCTTCACCATTCAACAGGATCATGGCTGATCCAACATTCCTCTGTCCACTTTCCTGCCTTTTCCCTATAACCTTGATTCCCTGACTGATCGAGAATCTCTCTCAGCCTTAAATACACACAAGGACTCTGCCTCCCTCCACCCCCCCCACAGCTCTCTCAGTGGCAAGGAGTTCCAAAGACTCACAACCCTCTGAGAGAAGAGGTTCCTCCTCATCTCAGTCTTAAATTGGTGCCCCTTTATTCAGAGACTATGCCTTCTTTCGCGTTTCTTTATCAATGATTCGGGCGTGAGTCTCGGGGAAAATAATTCTGAAATTTGTTGATGAAACTAATGTAAGAGACTTGGCAAAGAGGGTGCGTAATGAATTCAGGAAGACATTATAGGTTAGCAGAATGGGCAGACAAGGGGCAAGCTTAATGAGGACCAGTGCTGGGTAAGTGGGACTTGGAATGAGCTGCCTGAGAGAGCGGTGGAGGCAGATTCCATCGGCGGCTTCAAAAGAGAGCTGGATATGTATCTGAGTGGGATGAAGTTAGAGGGTTGCAGGGATAGGGTATGAGCTGGGTAGCTCTTTCAGCAGCTAGTATGGACACAATGATTGAATGGCTTCCTTCAGAAGAGAAGGAAGTGAGAGAGTGTGGAAGGATGATGTCAGAATAAAGGTATGATTGACATAAACATTTCTTCCAAAGTGCACAGAAATGTTTTGCTTGTTGAAACAAATGATAATGGGGGCAATCAGGAGAGTGCAGGGCAGTAGGAGTAATTTTGGATTACCCTAGCATAGAGCCAGCACAGGCATAATGGACCAAATGATCTCCATATTTACAGTGGCTCTCTATAATGTGCAATACTTATGGCTGTGAGAATCTCATTGTTGAGATGGTGAGACTGATAGAGGGTCTTCCTGCCCTCAAGGTAAGTTGGAAAAATAAGAAAATTACATATGTATAGCAGCCTGCACCACCTCCTGATATCCTAAACTGCTTCGCAGCCTGTGCCCAAAATGTAATGCAGAGGACAGTAAGGAACATCAAGAGGAAAGAGGCAGATACTTGCAGGATGGGATTTAACAGATCAAAGCACAAGGTATTACAATTTGGTTTGAAGAATGTGGAGAGAGCAAAATGAATTTAAGATTTCTGAAATAAAACATATACTTTGTGGAAGATATTCATCCTGCATGAAAGACATTCAGAGGAATATCAGAGTAAAAGGGGAAGCAGAGAGCCAACTTTTTGCAACGTGAAATGCAATCAGAATTGAAAGTGATGCCTCGTCTTTGTCTGGTCAGGCTGTGAGGATCATGTGACTTGACTTTGCAAATGTTGGTGGTCTCCTTTAATAATTGAACGGAAGGGGCATTGAACACTCGGGAAGCCCTACTGCTTGCCGTGTGGCAGCCTCAGGTCACTCAGTGGTCTTCTCGTCTCTGCGTGTGATGGGTTGCCAAAGCCCCCTTCTACACACTCAGGCACTAAGATCTGACGTTGCCAGTGCTGCACTGTGTAAAAGCTGTCAGGCCAAAGGCTTCAGCTTTCACTGGAGATGTTGAACTGAGGGCCTGTTCCTGTCTTATGCTGTTCAATGTCATTTGCTCAATATTCTATGTTCTTATGACCTTTGTTCTATGGCTTATCTCCAATGGCCTATGCTCTAACCTTTATGTTCTATGTCATACTGTCACAGATGCACACAGCATAGAAACAGGTCAACTCACCCATGCTGACCACATATCCTAAATTAATGTAGTTCCATTTCTCAGCACTTGGCCCACGTCCCTCTACATATACCCTATTCATATACCCATCCAGATGCCTTTTAAATGTTGCAATTGTACTAGCCTCCACCACTTCCTCTGGCAGCTCATTCCATACACGTACCACCCTCTGTGTGAAAAAGTTGCCCCTTAGGTCCCATTTATATTTTTTCCCTCTCACCATAAACCTATGCCCTCTAGTTTTGGACTCCCCAACCCCAGGGAACCCCATCCATACCCCTTATGATTTTATAACGCTCTATAAGGTCACCCCTTAGCCTCCAACACTCCAGGGGAAAAGAAATCCCAGCTTTTTCTTATAACTTACACCTTCCAGTCTCAGTGACATCCCTGTAAATCTTTTTTGATCCTTTCCCAGTTTCATAACATCCTTCCTGTAGGGTGACCAGAATTGTACTCAGTCCTCCAAATGTGGCCTCACTAATGTCTTGTACAACCGTAACATGACATACCAACCCCTGTACTCAATGCTCTGATTGATGGAGGCAAGTATACCAAATACCTGCTTCCTTACCCTGTCTACCTGTGACCTCACTTGCAAGGAACTATGTACCTGTACCGCTTGGTCTCTCTGATGAGGGCCCTCAGGGTCCTATCATTAACTGTGTAAGTCCTACCCTGGTTTGTCTTACCAAAATGTACCTTGCATTTATGTGAATTAAACTCCATCTACCACTGCTTGGCCCACCAGCCCAGTCGATCAAGATCCTGCTGTAAACTTGAATAAAGTTCTTCGCTGTCCAACATACCACCAATTTTGGTGTCACCTGCAAACTTACCTCTTACCTCATCCAAATCATTTATATAAATGATGAACGACAGTGGACCCAGCACCGATCCTTGTGGCACCATGCTGGTCATGAACAACATGAACAACAACTTTCTACCATCACCTTGTGTCTCCGACCATCAAACCAATTTTGTATCCAATTGACTAGTTCTCCTTGGATCCCATGTGATCTAACCTTACTAACCACGTAGAACATTGTCGTATACCTTGCTAAAGTCCATGTGGACAAAGTCTACTGCTCTGTCTTCATCTATCTTCATGGTTACATCTTCAAAAAGCTCAATTAAGTTTATGAGATACAATTTCCTGCTCACAAAGCCATGTTGACTATCCCTAATTAGTTCTTGCCTTTCCAAATGATATAGATCCTGTTTCTCAGAATGACCTCCAACAAGTTACCCACCACTGACATCAAGCTCATTGGTCTGTTGTTGCATGGCTTTTTCTTACAACTTTTCTTAAATAATAGTCATGATTTGGAGATGCCAGTGTTGGACTGGGGTGAACAAAGTTAAAAAACACACAACACCAGGTTATAGTCCAACAGGTTTAATTGGAAGCACTGATGAAGGAGCAGCGCTCCGAAAGCTAGTGCTTCCAATTAAACCTGTTGGACTATAACCTGGTGTTGCGTGATTTGTACCTTTCTTAAATAATGGCCATGAACTCTACAATTTCTTCCCTAGCTTCCCACAATGCTCTGTGTTCTAGTTCCTGTGTCCTATGTTCTATGTCCTACGTCCTATGTTCCATTCTCCAAGTTCTATGTCCTGAGTTCTATGTCATACATTCAATGTCCTATGTCCTTTATTCTATTTTCTATGTTCTATGTTTGAGCTTGAGTTTGATGTATCATTGTCACATTGACTGACTCTCACATGTACCGAAGTACAGTGAAAAGCTTTGTTTGCAAGCAGTGCAGGGATTAATAGATCAAAGAGACTTAGACAGAGGCATACAGGTAACATTGCCTATTGAGGCTAAAACCTCTCCATTCATCAGTCTAATACCGGGCGGGAAGAAGCTGTTCCTGAACCTGCTGGTGCGTGTGTTCAGGTTTCTGTACCTCCTGCCTGATGGAAGATGTTGTAGGAGAACATGTACTGAGATACAGTGAAAAGTGTTGTTTTGCATGCTCGACAAGCAGATCATACTATGCAAAGTGCATCAGGGTAGCAGAACAGAGGGCAGAATACAGTGGTACTGCTGCAGAGAAGGTGCAGAGACAGAGAGATCAGCGTCCACATTTGAGTCTTTACAGAGCACTGCTCTTGGGGCAGCAGCAGCATGGAGATGGGGAGGGATACAGTAAATGATAGGCCCCAGGAATACACCCTGAGAATCTTCAGCGGCAACTCCTGTTGATATCATGACTTCAGAACGGTTTCGGATTGGTGAGTGCTGCGTATCTGACAATTACTGGTTAACACCAGAAAGAAGGAAAATGTTCTAAGGATAGGTCAAACGACATGAAACGTTGACTGATTTCTCTCCACAGATGCTGCCAGACCTGCTGAGCATTTCCAGCAACTTCTGTTTTGGTTTCTGATTTACAGCATCCACAGTTCTTTCAGTTTTAACGACTGGTTAACCCTTTCCTATCCGAAAGATTTGGTGCAGCAGGAACTGAGTTCCAGTTAACCTTTTTCATAACCATAGTGGGAGAGCAGGAAGTTAAAATGAAAACCAGATAATACGAGTCTCAGGCATTAATTGTAAACTTAACAGATGTCAGGAGAGGTGAGCTGAGCAGAAGGTGGAGCTTGTCACGTGTGGGAGGGTCCTGGGTGCTGCCAGTATCATTCAACTGTACATTCAACTGGTGACGGCAACTGTACCATTCAAGGTCAGAGACGGTTACAGAGAGGGGTGAACTCGGCCCGGACAAGCACAAAGGCCAACCTCCCATCTATAGAACCCATCTACCAGGCCCACTGTCAAGGAAAGGCCCCCAGCATTCTTAAAGATCCATCCCACCCTGGCAATGTTTTTCTACAACCTCTACCATCAGGGAGAAGGTACAGAAACGTGAACACACACCAGCCGGTTTCGAAACAGTTTCTACCCTACTGTTGTCAGACTACTGAATGGACTCACAAACTCTTAACATTGGCCTGTACCTGTGTTTTTGTTTTTGCCGCTGTTTACCTATTATTTACTTATCTATGCTACTTAACTGTGATCTGCCTGTATTGCTCGCAAGACAAAGCTTTTCACTGTGTCTCGGTAGACGTGACAATAAATTCAATCCAATCCAATTCAATTCAATTCTGAAGTGACCATGTGTGCAGGAGGTGCTCCCAGCTACAGAAGCTGGAGCTCTGGGTCTCGGAGCTTGAGCTTGAGACTCGATGGTACATCCATGAGGCTGGGAAGTGACATGGATAACATGTTCGGAGAGGTGGTCACACCGCAGCTCAAGGGGGCTAGAGGAAAGTTCAGAATGGGTGTCCATCAGACAGACCAGAAAGAAGAGGCAGGTAGTGCCGGAGTCCCCTGGGGTCCTCCCGCGAATGGATATTCCATTTTGGAAGCCGACGTGGGTGCTGGAGGAGTGCAGTCAGAGCCATGTTTTTGTCTCCATAAGTGTGGTGGGGGTGGGGCCGGGGGCAATGGTGACGGAGAAGGAGGAGGAGCAATAGTGATATGGGGAGTCTTCAATCGGGAAGAAAACAGGTATTTCCATGGCGGAAGACGTGACTCCAGGGTGGTGCGTTGCCTCCCTGGTGCCAGGGTCACGAATGGCACTGAATGGCTGCTGGGCATCCTGGAAGGGGCTGGGGGATGCGTTAGAGGGCTTGGTACATGTTGGCAGTAATGATATGGGCAAAGTGAGGATTGAAGTCTTGCATCAAGAATTCAGGGAGCTGAGAGGTAGATTGAAAAGTGTGACCTCAATGCTCGTAATGTCTAGATTACTCCCAGTGCCATGTGCAAGCATGTTTATAAATGGGAAAATAGGACCAATTATTGCGTGGCTCAAGAGTTGGTGCAAGTGGGAGGGTTTTAGATTCCTGGATCACTGGCTTTATTTTCGGGGAAGGTGGGACATGTACAAACAGTATAATCTGCACCTGAACCACACAGGGACCAATATCCTTGCAGGTAGGTTTGCTAGAGCTTTTGGGAGGAGTTTAAACTCATCTCGCAGGGGTGGGGACCTCGAATATTAACAAAACAGACACACATCATGCTACAGCAAAAGGAAGCAAGTCCCAGTGAGTTCAGCTGTGTTGTGTCAAAAGAGTAAGGCAAGGCTGGATGGTCTTTAAGTTGAGAGGGTGTTGCTGGAAAAGCACAGCCAGTCAGGCAGCATCCAGGGAGCAGGAGAATGGACATTTCGGGCATTAGGAACGGCTGGCAAAGGATTTATGCCCGAAATATCAATTCTCCTGCTCCTCGAATGCTGCCTGACCTGCTGTGCTTTTCCAGCACCACACCCTCGACTCTGATTTCCAGCATCTGCAGTCCTCGCTTTCTCCTGGGTGGTCTTTCATGCTAGGAATGTAATAGGTAAGACTGATGAGTTAATGGCATGGATTGACCCAGGGAAGTGTGATATTGTTGCCATCACGGAATCGTGGCTGAAGGGAGGGATGGACTGGCAACACAATGCTTCAAAGTATCGGCAGTTCTTCCATAATGTGATGGGTGCATTCGTGTGCAACCCCACATTATAGCGAAATCACGCTTTAGAAACAGCACTTAAAATGTTGGTGATACAATTGTGTTACAGCCAACACACGTTTTAAAAGTTTTAAAGTTTTAAACACACTGTTTAGTAACAGTGTCCCCAACTGGTCAATCACGTTACAGTGAATTCACATCAACAAAACATGCGTTATGGAAGAGCAAGCTGTATAGGATCTTTAGGCAAGACTGATATGGGTGTGAAAAGATTGGTACTGTAGCACTATTAATTAAGGAGTCAGTTACTGCAATAAGGAGAGATTATGCTTTTGGAGTACTGTGTACAGTGGTGGTCACCCTGCTACAGGAAGATATTATTAAATTGGAGAGGGTTCAGAACAAATTATCTCTCCACCCCCGAGGCTCCGAGCCTCATTCCTGATGAAGGGCTCTGGCCCGAAACGTCGATTCTCCTGCTCCTCAGATACTGCCTGACCTGCTGTGCTTTTCCAGCACCACATTCTCGATTCAGAACAGCTTTGCCAGGATGTTACCAAGTACGCAGGGTGCGAGTTATAACAAGCAGCTGGGTAGGCTGGGACCTTTTCCCCAAGGGCTGAGTTTTATAAGGTTGGGCTGGAATGTTTTTCATTGGAGTGTAGGAGGTTTATAAAATCATGAGGGGTATAGATAAGGTGAATAGCAGTCTTATTGTCAGAGTGGGGGTTCAAAACGAGGGGGTGTGTTTTTAAGGTGAGAGGAGAAAGATTTAATAGGGACCTGAAGGGCAGTCTTTTCAAACAGAGAGTGGTTTGGATGTGGAACAAGCTGCCAGAGGAAGTAGCAAATGCAGGTCCAGTTGTGACGTTTTAGATATTTGGGCAGGTACATGAATAGGAAAGGTTTGGAGGGATATGGAGAAAGTGAGGAATGCAGATGCTGGAGATCAGAGTCGAGAGTGTGGTGCTGGAATCCCTGATGAAGGGCTTAGGCCCGAAACGTCTATTCTCCTGCTCCTCAGATGCTGCCTGACCTGCTGGACGTTTGGAAGGATATGGGCCAAACATTGGCAAAGGGGACTCGTTTCTTTTCGGAAACATGGTCAGCATCAATGATTTGGACCAAAGGGTCTGTGTCCATGCTGACTTTATGTCTTGATAGGGTCCTCAAACGAGGCTTCGTGGATAGAACGTAGGAACATTGAAGGAGCGACTACTTTACTGGGACTGAATTATAGGACCCCAAAAGAGTCTGCAGAAATAGAGGAGCAAATATGTAGACAGTTCACAGAGGTGCATTAGAGTAATACACAGGTAATTAACCTTGGGGTTTCAACTTTTCCAACATAAATTGGGATAGTCATAATGTTTCGAGGGAGCGGATTTCTTGAAATGTGTGCAGGAGAATTTGTTTTGTATCAATACGCAGCAGGCTCAACAAGGGTCAGCACAGTGCTGGATCTGGTTCTGGGGAAAGAGTGCTCAATAGCCAGGGGTTCAATAGCTACTACAACACAGTACAGTTCAAATTTGTTCTGGACAAGGATGACCTACAAAAGATGGCTTTGGACTGTAGGGAGGCAGATTTTATTAAAATCTGGTCACAGTAGAGTGTGAACAGCTCCTTGTGGGTAAATCTACATCAGAGCAACAGGAAGCATTCAAAATGGAGCTGGGGAGAGTCCAGCTCCAACATGTACCCTTTAGAGGGAAGTGCAGAAGCAATATGTTCAGAGAACCCTCGATGTCTGGGACAATTCAGGACTGGATAAGGAAGAAGAGTAGGGCCTTGAGCATGTCCAAAGCAAGCAATTCAGCTGCAGCCCTAGAGGAATACAGGAAGTGCAGGAAGTAGTAAGGGTATGGAATGCTTTGCCTGCCACGGTAGTAAATTCGCCAACTTTAAGTGCATTTAAGTGCATTGGACAGGCAAGTGGACGTACATGGAATAGTATAGGTGGGATGGGCTTCAGATTGGTATGACAGGGCGGCGCAACATCAAGGGCCGAAGGGCCTGTACTGCGCTGTAATGTTCTATGTTCTATGTTCTATGTAACTTAAGAAAGCAATTAGAGCAAAAAGGGTTGTAAAAAAGGTCTTGTGAACAGAATTAGGGTGAATCCTAGGATATTTTATAAAAACGTTAATAGGAAGAAGATAACCAGGGAAAGAGTAAGGCTGTTATGAAGATATGGTTGTACTGTACTTTTAAGAGAGTTAAAAGCACTACCTGATAGCACAAAGTCTTCTGAAAGAGAACATAACGTAACATTTGGTTGAACAACTTGATTAGCTGGTTGCCTAGAAATGACAAAACAGATTTGAATTAGACCTATCAATTTAAATTATACCCCAAAAAATACCAAACTCCAATCCATTTTGAATTGAGTATATTGACAATCTTAAAAACCAATGACACAATCCGATGATTTGGGGATATAACACCGGGGAAACTTGAACGGTTGAGAGGAGTACTGCCAAGCCACCAGCATGTAAAAAGACTGCCTGAAAGGTACCTTTATCAATCAGTAACCTCAGAAGCACAATCCACAGGAATTCAGAGAAAACTGAAAGCTGCCTGGTTTTGCGATAAGAAGTTTTGTTTTGTAAATCTTATTTGGGGGTTTTATCAGATAAGTATTGTCAAGGGGAAAGTAAAAGATAAGTTAGATAAAGGCATTGTAAATAGTTATTAGTTAATTATTTTCTGTTATACATTAAGAAATAAAGTTGTTAAGTTGCACTTTAACTAGTTCTTGGACTATCGAATTCTCACAGATTACTGCACGGGATAAATATTTTCTGTGTTGCTGGTTTTAAATTAATAGAGGAGTTTACCCCGCATCGTAACAGTTTTGGGCTTGGGTCCATGATTTGAGCTGGTTTCGGCAGACTTGAATAGATTTGGATGTACGAAACTTCCCAGTTGATATAAACACTTGCAGGTTAGTGTCCGAGATCTTTAAACAAAACGTAGGTGAGACAGTTTGTTTCATTTCGCTGACTTGAGGTTGATTAAATTCAAAGTGAGAGAAATGACTCTTAAAATTGCTGAACAGGTTCTGGGAGTTGAAGATGTTTCTCAAATTTGCCAAGAAAGTTTAGAAAGAAAGAAACAGGCCATACGTTTAGAGTAAGCAAAGAGGTTAGATTTGGGTTTAACTAAGGACAAAAGTAAAGCTGAAATTGTAAGGAAATTATTCAAATACTTAGATGTGTCAGAGATACAGACAAGTACAGAAGAGGGAGAAAACCTTAAATTACAATTGACGAAAATGGAGTTAGAAGATAAACAAAGGGTGAGAGAAAGGGAAATAGAGAGAGAAGAAAGGGAGAGAGAAAGGTGGCTCACTGCTACCTCACAGCGCCAGGGACCCGGGTTCAATTCCCGCCTCGGGCAACTGTCTGTGTGGAGTTTGCACATTCTCCCTGTGTCTGCGTGGGTTTCTTTCGGGTGCTCCGGTTTCCTCCCACAATCCAAAGATGTGCAGGTTAGGGTGAATTGGCCATGCTAAACTGCCCGTAGCGTTAGGTGCATCAGTCAGAGGGAATGGGTCTGGGTGGGTTGCTGTTCGGAGGGTCGGTGTGGACTGGTTGGGCTGAAGGGCCTGTTTCGACACTGTAGGGAATCTAAAAAAAAAGGGAAAGAGGGAGAGAGAAAGATAAAAAGAGGCAGAGAGAGGAAAGAGAGAGAAATGGTTCTTAGCTGAGCAACAAGGGAGAGAGAAAAAGAGAGAGGAAAAAGAAAGAGAGAGAAAGTCCTTAGCTAAGCAAAAGGAGAGAGAATTTGAACTTGAGAAGTTGCGACTTGTCAAGTCACGTTAACAGGATGGAGATGAAAACAGAAAACAGAAGTTAGTGATATATATAAATATGTCAAAACTCTGCCACATTTTGATGAGAAAGATGTTGAAGCCTTCTTTATTTCATTTGAAACATTGGCTCGGCAGATGGAGTGGTCTGAGGATTTATGGGTAATGCTAGTTCAGACTAAACTGGTAGGCAGAGCTAAGTGGGGTATTTGCCGCACTGTCAGGTGAGGGGTCAAGAGATTATGAAGAGGTTAAACAGGCTATTTTGAGTGCTTATGAATTGGTACCAGAAGCATATAGACTGCAGTTCAGAAACACAAAGAAGGAACCAGGTTAGACTTATGTTGAGTTCAAAAGAATTAAACATAGTCAATTTGATTGATGGTTGCGTGCTTTAAAAGTAGATAGGATCTTTGGGGCTCTAAGAGAGATTATTCTGCTGGAGGAGGAACAGAAAGTTCAGGAAATGAGAAAGGCAGCAGAATTAGCTGATGAGTACATGTTGGTGCATAAGACAAGCTTCTGGCCAGAATTTCGTCCTGTGTGAGATAGACGTTGGCAGAAGGGGAGATCCTACGCTACGAAACCAAGAGTCGAGAGCACTGGCACGAATTTACCACAGGATAAAAAAGAAGCCCAAGAGGGTGGAAAGGAGGTGAAAGGCCTCAAGTGTTTCCACTGTGGTAAAGTGGGACACGTAAAGACACAGTGCTGGTTATTAAAGAAAGGCATTGTGGGGAATGATGTGGTAAAAGAAGCTAAGCCAGTGACATTAGTGAAGGTAGTAAAGGAGACCCCAAGAAGAGCCAAGGAGCTGCAGGAGAGCGCACAGCCCAGACAGGGGCTGGGTATGGAGTTAGTATCTGATCTCTACAAAACATTCACTTCTGTGGGTAAAGTTTACTCAGAAAGACAGGGAGAGAAGGACACGAAGTTATAATTTTGAGACTGACAGGATCTAACCAGTTGCTGATAGTAAGGGATATGCAAATATGCACTTTTTTCTGACCTGTTACCCGAGAGTGTGATAATTTGTGGGATAGATGGACAGAAATTTAGCATTCCCCTGTGTAAGGTCAGGTTGGAGTGCCAACTCAAGACTGGGGAAGTAACAGCGGAAGTGATTGACAGACTGTCAGTTCCAGGAATTCAGTCTGTTCTTGGGAATGATTTGGCAGGATCCAAGGTGGGAGTGACACTCCTTGTTGTGGAGAGGCCCAAGGAAAACCAAGAAACTGAGGACTTAAAATAGAAATATCCTGGTATTTTCCCAGACTGTGTGGTACCCGGGCCCCACCATCATAAGTGACAGCACGAAGTAAAAACTAAAGAGAAAGATGAAGGAGTTGAGGTTCAGTTTGTGGACACCCTGTTTAGATTAGAATACTTTACAGTGTGGAAACAGGCCCTTCGACCCAAGAAGTCCACACCGACCCGCCGAAGCACAACCCACCCATACCCCTATATTTACCCCTTACCTAACACTAAACCTGAACAGGCAGAGGGTCAGACAGAAGTGTTTAGTCCTGAAAGGCTAAGGGACTTGCAACAGCAAGACAAGACAATAGAAGATACAGATGTGGATGTGCACTCCAAAAGGAGGCAGAGAATATTCCGAAGGGTTATTATCTCAAAGAGAGAATCTTAAGATGGAAATGGAGACCACAGCAGGTTAGTGCAGAAGAGAAATGGGCCAAAGTGCACCAGATTGTGTTGCCAGTAGCATACAGACAGGAGGTGTTACAGGTAGCCCATGACCTGTAGGAGGTCACCTAGGGGTATGAAAGACTCAGACTAAGGTACAAAAACATTTTTATCGGCCTGGAATGCACAAAGATGCGGTTAATTTTTGCGGTACGTGTCATACATGCCAAATGGTAGGTGAATCACAGGCGGTAATAAAACCAACACCTTTGTTACCAATTTCCGCACTTGAAGAACCTTTCACCTGGGTTATAATTGATTGTGTAGGTCGCCTCCCAAGAACTAAAAGTGGGAACCAGCACTTATTAACCATAATGGATGTGTCTCCCAGATTTCCAGAGGCCATTCCATTACAGAGTAACAAGGCGAGAAAGGTGGGAGAGGAATTAGTAGCTTTCTTCACACGGTATGGGCTACCCAGAGAGATTCATTCGGACCAAGGGTCAGATTTTACAGCTAGATTGCTTAAGGAGGTTATGGATAAATTAGGTTTACAGCACTTTAAATCCAGTGCGCATCATTCTGAATCCCAGGGAGCTTTGGAAAGGTGACAGACCATGTTGAGAGCACACTGTCAGGACTTACCCTAGCAACTGGAATAAATGTATCCCATTCATGTTGCTTGCCATTAGACATGTCGTAAACGAATTTACTCAGTTCACTCCCTTTGAGTTAATATTCAGTCATGAAGTGAGAGGCCCTTTGAAATTAATTAAAGAAAAATTGACAGAACCAAAGTCGGAGATCTCACACTTAGATTATGTATCGGAGGTGAGGGAGGGACTAAATCAAGTAGGTGAGTTAACTAAACAGCACCTAAAGAGGGCACAGTGTAGAATGAAGCAGGTGGCAGATAAAAGCTCTGAGACTAGGACTTTTTCCCGAGGAGTTGACGCGTTAGTCCTGTCACCAGTGATAGGAGGTTCCTTCAAAGCCAGGGTTAGCGATCCCTATCAAATTGAGAAAAAGTTGAGTCAGGTGAACTATCCAGTAAAGTTACCAGATAGAAAAAAAAGCTGCCGGGTATGTCATGTAAACATGTTGAAATCGTAATATACTGAAGAGAATGAACTGGAGAAACAGGTGTTAGGTACTGCCCCGCAGAGTGAGAAATCAAACCCAGATGATGTGGATTTTGAGGTGCCTCAAAATAGATTTTAAAATAAAGAAGTCCTTGAGGAGTGGGATAGATTAGCGAGCTATCTGTCTCAGGAGCATAGAACGCAGTTGAAAGGTTTTTTACTGCAGTATAAAGACATATGTAAGAATCAGATGGAGAAGACTAATGCTATTGTTCATGAAGTAGATGTAGGGAATACTGCTCCAATAAAACAACACCCCTATTGGCTTAATCCTCTCAAAGCCAGACAGGTCCACAAGGAGGTGGAGGCCATGCTCGATGAAGACATCATCGAACCGAGCCAGAGCGAGTGAAGTTTGCCAATCATCTTAGTTCCCAAACCAGACAGGACTCAACGATTCTGTGTGGATTATAAGAAGGTCAACGCTGTTACAAAATCGGACCCATATCCAATTCCTAGATTGGAGGACTGTATCGAGAAGTTACATCACCAAGTTGGAATTAAGGTGTGGTTACTGGCAAGTAGCTTTATCAGAGTTAGTGAAAGAAGTTTCTGTGTTTGTAACCCAGATGGGCTATATCAGGTTAAAGTGATGCCCTTTGGAATGAAGAACGCACCCATCACATTCCAAAGACTCATGAACAGAGTTGTGGCTGGATTAACAAACTGTGCAGTCTGTTTGGATGATGCAGTGATCTTTAGTAATGTCCTGGAAAGATCACATGATAAAGTTGGCAGAGCTCTTTGAACAATTACAGGAAACAAAAGTGGTGATAAACTTAAATAAAACCGAATTCACGAAAGCAGAGGTGACGTTCTTGGGACATAGCATCGGTCATGGAAGTTTGACCCCATGAGATGAAAAGGCGAAGGTCATCGAGGAATTTCCATGACCAACCTCGAAGAAAGAGGTGCTTCAATTCCTAGGACTCAGCAGATTGTATTGGATGTTTGTTCCAAGCCTTCAGCAGTGGAGGGGCACCATTAACTGATTTGCTGAAGAAGAACACGACGTTTCGGTGGACAGAACAATACCAGGAGGCATTTGACCATTTGAAATCAATATTAACCACCAAACCAGTTTTAGCTACACCCAAACTTTTTAAAACTTTTTAAAGTCACCATCAATACTAGTGACATAGGTATTAGAGCTGTACTCCTACAGGACGATGAGGATGAGATTGAACTGCCAGTTGGTTACATTTTGAAGAAGATCAACATTCCCCAGAGGAAAACCACCACAATTGAAAAAGAACTATTGAGTTTGGTACTGGCCTTACAACATTTTTAGGTGTATGTCACAGTGAGCAGGAGGGGGCATAGCTTTAAATTGAGGGGTGATAGATATAGGACAGATGTCAGAGGTAGTTTCTTTACTCAGAGAGTAGTAAGGGTATGGAATGCTTCACCTGCAATGGTAGTAGATTCACCAACTTTAAGTACATTTAAGTCATCATTGGACAAGCATATGGATGAACATGGAACAGTATAGGTTAGATGGGCTTCAGATTGGGGCTAAAGGGCCTGTACTGCGCTGTAATGTTCTATGTTCTATGTATATCACTAACAATGTGTCTGAGCCAGTTGTGTACATACATCACAATCCTCTTACTTTCTTAGAATGCTTTAAAGTCAAGAATATGAGACCATTTTGTTGGAAACTTACATTACAGACTTTTAATTTTAAAATCATACATGCTGCGGGTCGGAAGAATGTAAATACAGATGCATTATTGTGGATTTAACGATACAGTTTAGATGAGATTTTTCTTTATTTAATGTTTTTATATATAGGTATATGAGAAGAAGTTAAGGTGAACCTCTATTAAAGTTATCTGTATGTTAGGGTAGTGTGTTTAAAAAGTAGAGAAAAAAAAATCTTTTCATGATGAAGATTAATTTTTTTCTTAAGGGGGAGTGTTATGAAGATGTGAGTGTACTGTACCTTTATGTGAGTTAAAAACAAGAGAACTATCTGACAGCACCAAGTGTTCTGAAAAAAAAAAACACTTAGTCAAACAACTTGATTAGCTGGTTGCTTGGAAATGACAAAACAGATTTGAATTAGGCCAATCAGTTTAAATTATACCCCCAAAAATTTCAAACTCCAATCCATTTTGAATTGAGTATATTGACAATCTTAAAAGCCAATGACACAATCCAATGGGGGTATAAGACCAGATTGAATAGTTGAGAGGAGAACTACCAAGCTACCAGCATGTAAAAAGACTGCCCAAAAAATATCAGTAACCCGTGAAGCAGAAGACAGGAATTCAGAGAAAGCTGAAAGCTGCCTGGTTTTGCGATGAGAAGTTTTGTTTTGTAAATCTTAATTGGGGGTTTTATTTGACTAGTATTGTAGAGGGGAAAGTAAAAGAAAAATTAGAGGAAGGAATTGTGAAAAGTTGTTAGTTAATTATTCTCTGTTATACTTTAAGAAATAAAATTGTTAATTTAGTTCTTAGCCTATCAAATTTTCACAGATGACTGTATCGGATAAATCTTTTCTGTGTTGCTGGTTTTAAATTAACAGAGGAGTTTACCCCGTGCCGTAACATGGGCCCATTAGGAAGCAAGCGGGTATCCTGTCTGTGATACTGCAGGATTTTGGAAGGATATTCAACAAATATTTCTCTTTGGTGGCCACTCTTGAAAAGGAGAATATAAGTATGAAATTCAGGAAAAGGGACTGGGAGGAACTTGCACCAATTGACATAGGAAAGGGGAGTTATTGGAGCCTTTTGTATTTCGGAAAGTCAAGTCAACAGGAGTTTCATGGTGAATGGTAGGGCGTTAAGGAGTGTAGGGGAACAGAGGGATCTTGGAGTTCAGGTACACGGTTCTTTGAAAGTAGAGTCACAGTTGACTGGGCAGTGAAGAAGGCTTTTAGCACACTGACCTTCATCAGTCAGGGCATTGAGTATAGAGACTGGGAAGTTATATTGCAGTTGTACAGGATGTTGGTGAGGCTGCACTTGGAGTATTGTTTTCAGTTTTGGTCACCTTGCTATAGAAAGGATGTTATTAAACTGGAAAGTGCAGGAGAAATTTACAAGGATGTTGCCTGGACTCAATGGTCTGAGTTATAGGGAGAGGTTGGACAAGCTAGGACTTTTTTCTTTCGAACGTAAGAGACTGAGGGGGGACGTTATAGATGTGTATAAGATCATGGATAGGGTGAATGCACTGAGTCTTTTTACCAGGGTCGGTAAATCAAAGACTAGAGGGCATCAATTTAAGGTTAGAGGGGAAAGAATAAAAGGGAATCTGAGAGATAACATTTTTACACAGTGGTACGCAAATGGAATGAGCTGCCAGTGGAAGTGGTAGAGACGGGTACATTAACAACATTTAAAAGACATTTGGACAAATACTTGGATAGGAAAGGATTAGAAGGATATGGGCCAAGTGCAGGGAAATGGGGTTAGTGTGGATGGCCATTTTGGTCGGTATGGACCAGATTGGGCCGAAGGGCCTGTCTCCGAGATGTAGGACTCTATGATTCTATTGGTTCTGGCCTGGATGAATTGCATCCCAGACTGCTGTGGGAGGTGAGGCAGGGTCTCTGGCTATTGGGAATATGTCAAAGGACTGGAGGACAGAAAATATGGCTGCTAATGGAGATTATTAGTGGTTAACAATGTGTAATAGCAGACCATGTGATAACAAAGCCTGGTGTGTTGGGGTTGGGGTGAGGACATGGGAGAAGGTGCCTCTAACCCTAAAATCATTGAACACGGTATTGAGTCCAGAAGGCTGCAGCTTCCAAGCGGAAAACGAGGTGCTGTTCTTCCGACTTGCACTGAGTTCCACTGGAGCACTGCACCAAGTCTGAGGCTGAGATGTTGGCCGGGAAACTTGGTGATGTGTTGAAGTGGCAGGCAACTGGAAGCTCGG
This sequence comes from Chiloscyllium plagiosum, assembly GCF_004010195.1. Lineage (NCBI taxonomy): Eukaryota > Metazoa > Chordata > Chondrichthyes > Orectolobiformes > Hemiscylliidae > Chiloscyllium > Chiloscyllium plagiosum. Next base: position 5,295,413 of record NC_057710.1, read on the forward strand.
GGTCTTTATGGCAGGCAGAATGTAACTGTTCTGCAAAGCAGTCACAGTCTACGCTTCATTTCCCCAGTGTAAATGTGCAGCTTCACCTGGAAGGTGTGTCTGGAGCCCTTGGATACTGAGGAGGGAAGCTCCTCTGTTCGATTTTACTTTGTAGTCCTTTGTGTTGTGTAAGCTTTGTCAGAAACGATGGGGGATCCATGTGGTTATTCTGAGTCTCAAACTTAGTTTGGTGTCTTTGATACCTTACAAAGGTCGTACCTGGATTTTCTGGATAGATTAGGCTTGTCTGACTTGAATGTCTCAGACCTGGACTTCAGCGGGGAGTGGATCTTCCAGTTAGAACATAGAATGTAGAAAAGTACAGCACAGAACAGGTCCTTCGGCATTTGCCGAGGATTAATCCTAATGTAAAAATAAAATAACCTAACGAACACACCCCTCAATTCACTGCTGTCCATGTACATGTCCAGCAGTCGCTTAAATGTCCCTAATGACTCTGCTTCCATCACCACAGCTGGCAAAGCATTCCATGCATTCACAACTCTCTGCGTAAAGAACCTACCTCTGACGTCTCCTCTATACCTTCCTCTTATCCATGGTTTCCAGTTGGGGAACATTCAGATTAATTTCTTTGGCACGCAGTTTTCTACACACTTATTATGTTTAAGTTCTGTGTTCTATGTTCTAAATCCTTACTTAGGACCACCAAGCATTCAGTATTATATTATTACAGGAAAAAATACATCCACAATCAGCTAAAAGGTCTTATGAGGAAAGGTTGGACAAAGTGGGTCATACCGTCTGGATGTTAAAAGACGATTTAATTGAAACATACAAGTTTCTGAGGTGACACGACTGGGTGGATGTTTCCTCTTGTGGGAGAAGCTGGGACTAAGGGTCATAGTTTAAAAATAAGGGATCGCCAATTTAAAAGAGATGAGGCAATGATTTTACTCTCAGAGAGTTGTGGGCTTTTGGCAATCCATTTGCAAAAGGCAGTAGATGCAGAAATATTGTTAAGGCAGAGGCAGATAGATTCTGGATTCTCAAGGGGGAATAAAAGATTATCAGGGAACATGCAGGAACGGAGAGTTGAGGTTTAAAACAAGATCAGCCATGAGCTTATTGAATGGTAAACCGAGTGGTCTGTTCATGATTGTGTCGTGTTACCACTGTGATGGAAACTGTTAGCTGTTGCTATAGTGCATCCAGTCACCTGATGATAGCTGTTCCAGAGTTGGGGGTGGGAAGGAAGGACCTTTTCTTTTCTTGACTTGAATCAAGCTATTTTCAGGAGTTTCTCATGTTAGTCAACCTTTTGCAAAAAGGAAGTATGATTCATTTCTACAGATGCAAGCAACATGGTTTCAAACAGGAAAAAAAACACAAAGATGGATGTCCTGTAATGGGTCCGAATCTCCCCGGCGCATTGGGAGAAAAAAAACCCAACATTTCTTTCAGGGGAAATCAGATTGTTCACTTAATAGAAAGCTGATGTGCAGAAGAACAAATAATCATTCATATTCAGGCTGTAATCTGTCATTCAGAATACATTGGAATAACCCCAAGAATATAAAAATTGTCATACGCTTTTCACCTGTGTTTTTTCATCCAGGATCAGTTCAGCTTTATTAACCCCTGAACATTCCCTGGGTATCTGGATTAATCACTTCCCTGTAATTGTGTGTAGTTAGAGCAAGTGAGGAGTATTCTAACACACTCCTGACTTGTGCCTTGTAGATGGTGGACAGGCTTTGGGGTGTCAGGAGGGGCATTACTCGCTGCAGGATTCCTAGCCTCTGACCTGCTCTTGTAGCCACTGTGTTTATGTGGCAAGTCCAGTTCAGTTTCTGGTCAATAGTAACCCCATGAATATTGATGGTTGGGGATTTGGTGATAAAATTGAAGGATCAGAAGTTAGATTGTTTCTTGTTGGAGATGGCCATTGCCTGGCTCGGCCAGTATTTATTGCCTATCCCTAATTACCCAGAGGGCAGCTAAGAGTCAACCACATTGGCTGTGGGTCTGGAGTCACATGTAGGCCAGACCAGGTAAGGATGGCAGCTTCCTTCCCCAAAGGGCATCAGTGAACCAGATGGGTTTTTCTGACAATAACTTTATTTTCATCATAAGTCTCAATTCTTCATTGAAAGTCCACCATCTGTCACAGCTGCATTTGAACATCTGTCCCCCAGATCCTTACCTGGGTCTCTGAGTTAAAAGAGGAGTGTTAATACCACTGGGCCATCACCCCCCTGAACAATAACACCCTTGTTAACCATAGTGTGGAGGTGCTGGTGTTGGACTGGGGTGGGCACAGTTCAAAATCACACAATACCAGGTATAGTCCAACAGGAGGCACTAGCTTTCGGAGCACAACTCCTTAGTCATTTTTAACTTTAACCTTGTTAATGTACTCCTTTTATTGATCTCATGTGTATTTTTAACAACCTTATGAACGTGGGTTGACACCGTCAGGGTTTTGAGTGCACCCCATCCTCGTCTTCCTGCACCCCTTTCAAACAGAGCTGTTTAATTTATATTACATTCCTTCCAATACTATTGAGCACTTTTATTTGGATTTTTGCTGTTTGAAGATCAGCTGCCACACCAGCGTGCTGCTTTCCCACATGACTCAAGGTTGCAGGCTGTGTCACTAGTGAGACCAACTTCCTCTTTTTATAAGGATGATTAAGCTGCACTTGTTTGTACTTTACCAGCCCAGGCTATCTGGTCATTAGTGAAGCCAAGGTCATTGACCTTCTCTGCATGAGTAAGTGAGCTATTTGTGCATGAATGCATCGGAACTCTCTCTCTCGTTACTCCTGGTCACTGTCATGTGACTCATCAGAGGCCACGCAGTGCAACAGAGGTGATGAAAAAGCCTTGTTGAATTGCAACTCTGCATCTTATAGATAGTACACACTACTGCTACTGAGCATTGGTGGTGGAGGGAGGGGATGCTTGTAGATGTGGTACCAGATGTGGGCGGCACGGTGGCACAGTGGTTAGCACTGCTGCCTCACAGCGCCAGAGACCCGGGTTCAATTCCCGACTCAGGCGACTGACTGTGTGGAGTTTGCACATTCTCCCCGTGTCTGCGTGGGTTTCCTCCAGGTGCTCCGGTTTCCTCCCACAGTCCAAAGATGTGCGGGTCAGGTGAATTGGCCATGCTAAATTGCCCGTAGTGTTAGGTTAAAGGGGTAAATGTAGGGGTATGGGTAGGGTTGCGCTTTGGCGGGTCGGTGTGGACTTGTTGGGCCGAAGGGCCTGTTTCCACACTGTAAGTAATCTAATCTAATCAGTCAAGTAGGCTGCTTTGTCCTGGATGGTGTCAAGCTTCTTCAGTGTTGTTGGAGCTCCCCCATCCAGGCAAGTGGGGAGTACTCCATCACACTCCTGACTTGTGCCTTGTAATCAGGCTTTGACTGTATAGGATAGCATGTGAGGCTCAATGGACTGAATGGCCTACTCCTATCTTGCTGTATCTTGGGAAAATGCTGGAGTCCATTATTAAGGAAGAAATTGCAGGACGTTAAGAAAAGCTTAATGCAAACATACAGAATTTGATATGGTTTTAAGGGTTTTTTTCGCATGGTCTTACGAAAGGGAAATCATGTTTGACAAGTTTACTGGAGTGTTTAGGATTATTACAGAATAAGAAGATAAATGGGAACCGGTAAATGGGGTGTATTTGGAATTTCAGAAGACATTTGATAACGTGCCACATGAAAGGTTAATGGGTAACCAAAAGAGAAAATGCTGGAAAATCTCAGCAGGTCTGGCAGCATCTGTAAGGAGAGAAAAGAGCTGACATTTCGAGTCTAACTGACCCTTTGTCAAAGTTAATGGGGAAGACAGGAGCTCACATGTTGGGGTAGAGTGAGGATTGGTTAGCACGTAGAAAACAGAGGCAAAACCAATGAGCCTTTTCAGGGTGGTAAGACATAACTAATAAGAGAGCCCAAAGAGTAGTCATAGGACCTCAATTATTTAATAACATGGAGGAGGGGCCAGAGGGTCATGAACCCAAAGTTGCTGACAATACAAAAATTGGTGGGAGGGCAAAATGTAATCAGGACATAAAGAGTCCATAATGGAATATAAGACCATAAGACCATAGGGACAGAAATTAGGCCATTCAGCCCATTGAGTCTGCTCCACCATTCAATCATGGCTGATAGGTTTCTCAACCCCATTCTCCCACTTTCTCCCTGTAACCCTTGATACTCACGAACCTATCTATCTCAGTCTCAAATATACTCAATGACCTGGCCTCCACAGCCTTCTGTGGCAGTGTATTACAAACCCCAATAATATTACCGGGGCGCCACTTGCTGCCCGATTGTGTGATGGAAAGAGTGCAATACGGAGGTGAACTCCAGGAACACCTCCCACCTACACAGCCTCAAGAGGCAGATTGACAATCACCCATTAGGATAGCTTAGAAACATAGAAGATAGGAACAGGAGTAGGCCATTCAGCCCTTCAAGCATGCTCCACCATTCAATATGATCATGTTGATCATCCAGCCCAATACTCTAATCCCCCCTTCCCCCCAGCCCCATATCCCTTGATCCCTTAATCACACGAGGTACATCTACCACCTTCTTGAAAACAAAATGTTTTCTGTCGTCAATCGCATACGGATCCTAATATATTAAACATGAATGCTGACAATGTTGACTTTGGAAATATTTGCTCCCTTAATCACTGACACAGCAGTATGTACTGTCTACAAGATGGATTGCAGAAACTAACAAACAACCCTTAGGTAGCATATTCCAAACTGAATACCACTTCTATCTGGGAGGACAAGGGCAGCAGATACATGGGACACACACACACACACACATATCAGACACATATACCTCACACACACTATACACACACACACATATACCCATACACATCACATCACATCATACACGCACATCACAGACACACTATTACTCATTCATATACACATATCTGACATACTCACTCACATACACACATATCATACATATTGCACTTACACTACAGTATAACATATCACATACCATAGTTCCTTCAGGGTCACTGGGTCAAAATCCTGGAACTTCATGTTACTACAGAGACACCCCCCCCCAAAACCCTGACTAATCCCCACTCCACCTTCTCCCCCATCCCCTATTAACCCCAAAATCCATAGAGTGCAGCAGTTCAACAGGCAGCTCAAGGCTAACTCAGGAGTAGCCCGAACATCGAGGATAGGAGCAGGAGCTGGCTATTCACCACCCTGAGCATGCTCTGTCATGACCAGCCAGCATCCTGGAAAGGAAATTGTAACAATGTGCAATATAAGGGCTAGATACTCATTTGCGTTGCTGAAAGGGTTAAGGGAATAAAGTGTGGGTGAGATTCATAAACGCTTTAAGTGGATGGCAACCCTGGTGCAGAGAATGAGCTGGGGAGGTAAGCAGGGCTCTGACCAGCAGCACTGGGATTATTTTTCATGTAACGGTGTAGCTCGGAGATCTTTACCAGTAAAGTGCAGGAAGGAGGTGGCCAATTCTGCTGAGGTACCTGGAGCAGTTCCATGACTGAATCACTACAGAGGCCTATGTGCAGGAACCATATGGAGAACAGATGTCCTGTGAGTCATACATTGGTAAGGCTGCGTTGAGAAGGGTTTCTAGTGTGAGCTTTTATTTTCCTCACATACGACTGGAATAAGATCATCTTGAGGGAGACCGACAAGAAGCAACAGCAGTCGGATCACCATGACAACCCTCTCCGATCCCCGGAGGAATCGCGTTTGTTCACAGGTAGGGGTTTGGAACCCCACCCCCACCCCCCACCCACCACCTCCTCCCCAGGTGTAACCTTCTTTTCCAGCACTTCATTCACCCTGACGCCTAAAAATAGCTGACCTCCAGCCTGCCTTGGCAGCCTCAGCCCTGCACAGTGAGTGAGTGAGCCTTTATCAACCCAGCCCACACAGGCAAACACATCACGTGTTTCTCCCAGAGCAAGGTTCTCCAGTATCCGGGGTACAGGGAAAGGGCACTTCCACTTAGAGAGAGAGAGAGAGAGGGGAGTTCTCAGCTTGTGAGGTAAGCACTCACAGTGACCGTCTGGACTGGGCCCCAAGTCAACACGTCTTCCTCATGCATTGACTGTTCCTCCACAGCTACTGAATCCGAATCGTGGAATTCCCTCCCTCCCACAGCCCCTCGCAGGGCCTACATATATCTGCAGCTGTACAAGAAGGCCAGCTCCTGAAAATTCACAAATATTAATGTGGAGGGGGAGAGACAGACGGAGAAAGAATCTGGAGAAAAAAAATCAAGTGAATAAAGTGATTCTCTTTGCAATCTGTTTACATTCGCCTCATTGTACACCCTTACTAATGTTTCACGGTTGGAGACAAGGTCAAGATCTCTGCCGTGGAGTGGCTGTTCCAACAGCTGTCTCGCACTGCGTGAGAGATTTCCCAATCAAACCAACCACAGTTTCCCAATGAGTCACACAGTCGTACTGCACAGGGGAGGCCCTGCAGCCCATCGAGTCTGCACCAACCTATCCATCCTAGCCCCATGTTCCAGCAATCGGTGCATAACATTGAATGTTGACGGGTTTCAAGTTCTTATCCATTCCCATTTTCAATGTTGTGAGGTTTCCTGCCTCACAGTCCCCCACCACCCTCCAGGGGGAAACCTTTTCCTCCAATCCCCTCCTGCCTTCACCTTAATGTTTTGCCCCCTGATTTATTACCCCTCAACTAAGGGGAACAGGTGCTTCCTATCCACCCTGTGCTTGCCCTCGTAACCTGAAACATTTCCGACAGGTCCCCCTCGGCTCTCCCTGCTCCCTAGAAAACGATCCGAGCTTACCTAGCCTCTTTTCATTGCTAAAATGTTCCATCCCAGGGGACATCCTGGTGAATCTCCTCTGCACCCTCTCCTGAACAGAATCCAGCCCCGCTGTTTCCTTGTCCAATCCTTAGCCTTCTCTCTGAGCATGGGTTGGGTGGTGTTGATTGGCCAGCCGAGCTGGTCTTGGGGATGGACTGCCAATCGCAAATGGGCAGATTGTCACGACGTTACCCTTGGTGCGGCTGGAGTGGGGGGAATCATTCCACAGAGAGCAGGGTGGGGAAATCACATGAAATCCTCCCAACCCCATCCCAACTGAGCCCAAGGCAGAATAGCCGCCAATGACCATCCTGCTCCTGTGCCTCCAATGGGCACTGCGTGCTCATGTAAAGACCTCACCCTGGGAGAGGGTCATCTCCAGACTGGGATAGTGAAAGGGCTAGTGAACACTGGAACATTGCTTTAAAAGATATCCCAGGTTAGGATAGAGTGACTCTCACTCAAAGACACACCCAGCACCAGTACCAGGAGCCTGGCACCAGGAAGTACCTGCGGCTGACACAGTCTTCGTGGTGGTGCCACTGAGCATACAAGAGACACTGGCCTCAGCCACCAAACAGAACAATATATCACACACAACAATATATCATACATGATATATCATGGTATATATCACACACTGCAATACTTCACACACACAGCGATATATTCACATGCAACAACAGCTCACACGCAGCAACATATCACACACAACAATATATCACACACTGCAACAATTGTGGACGGCACGGTGGCTCAGTGATTAGCCCTGCTGCCCCACATCACCAGGGTCCCAGGTTCGATTCCAGCCTTGGGCAACTGTCTGTGTGGAATTTGCACATTCTCCCCGTGTCTGTGTGGGTTTCCTCCGGGTGCTCCGGTTTCCTCCCACATTCCGAAGATGTGCAGGTGAGGGTGAATTGGCTATGCTAAATTGCCTGTAGTGTTCAATGCGTTAGTCAGAGGGAAATGGGTCTGGGTGGGTTACTCTTCGGAGGGTTGGTGTGGGGTTGTTGGGCCAAAGGGCCTGTTTCCCCACTGTAAGGAATCTAATCTAATCAATATCACACACAATATATCGGACACGACAATATTTCACACACACCAACATACCCACACAAAACAATGTATCACAAAACCTATATATCAATATATCATACAACAGAAAAAGATGATCACACAAACCACACAATATACCACAACACCGTATATCACACATACCACAAATCCATATATCACACATGCCATAAAAAAATCACGCACATCAGACAACAATACACAGCTAACATGCACATGCGCATGCACACGCACAATCCTCAGAAAAAGACACCACAAAATAATATGACAAAAAGAAACACACAACAGAATACCACAGACATCACAAAACAATTATACTAGACACTCACCATGAAACAATAAGCACACATTACAGTACAGTACATATCTCACACAGATCACAGAGAAATGTACCAGAGTTACCTCTGGTGAATGTATCACACACATCCAGAAAAGAATTTCATAAAGAACTTTTGATCATACATCAGAGAACTTGCGGGGGGTGGTACCCCCAGGTATCTGCTGCCCTGGTCCTTCCAGATGGAAGTGGATTGGTGTTTGAAGGGTGCTGTATGAGGATCTTTGGTGAATTTCCCCAGTGCCTTTGTCTGATAACACGGCTGTGGAATGCTGTGTAATAGTTGAGATGTTATGACAGTATGGTGGTCATGTTACTAAAGTCAGAAACATAGCTCTGGGTTCAAATCTCACCAAGGCAGCTGGTGGGCTATAATCTTTAGGAAAAAATCTGAAATTGGAAGCTAGGCTCAGCGATTGTGTTTGTGAAATTATCACCAATTACTGTAATATCCCAGCTCATTCATTCAGGGATGAAAATCTGCTGTACTTACCCTGTCTGGCCTACAGGTGACTCCTGACCCGTCTTTAATGTAGTTGACTCTTTGCTGATTTGGGACGGGCAACAAATATTCCCATATTCCATGAAAGGGTGAAGAGAAAATGGAGGTTCTTTTTGAATGCAAGCTGTTGTCGTAGAGCTTCATCATGCAACAAAAAGTCAGAGGATTTGGGGTTTCAAAAGAACCTTTCTGTTAGTCTAACCTCGAAAATAATTGATTGAGAATAAAGAGTCCCATAAAAGGCTAACAGTCAGAATGGAAATAAGGAGCTGGGGGAGACGGTTAACTATGCAATTACAAAGTACTGGGATTGATTTTGAAAGGGAGAGAATGTGAAAGTAATGAACCCTGGCACATTACTTTAAAAGAGACTCCAGGCTAGGATAGAGTGACTCTCACTCAAAGACACACACAGCACCAGTACCAGGAGCCTGGCATCAGGAAGTACCAGTGACAGGCACAGTCTTCGTGGTGGCGCCACTGAGCATACAAGAGACACTGGCCTCAGCCACAAAACAGAAGAATGTATCATACACAACAATATATCGTACATGATCTATCATGGTATATATCACACACTGCAATATATCACACACAGTGATATACTCACACACAGCAATATATCACACGCACCAGGGTCCCAGGTTTGATTCCCGCGTTGGGCAACTGTCTGTGTGGAGTTTGCACATTCTCCTTGAGTCTGCCTGGGTTTCCTCCGGGTGCTTGGGTTTCCTCCCACAGTCACAAAGACGTGCAGATTAGGTGAATTGGCCACGCTAAATTTCCCATAGTGTTAGGTGCATTAGTCAGAAGGCAATGGGCCTGGGTGGGTTACTCTTTGGGGGGGTCGGTGTGGACTGGTTGGGCCGAAGGGCCTGTTTCCACACTGTAGGGAATCTAATCTTATAGAAATTTATAAAATCATGAGGAGCATGGATAGGTTAAAAGACAAAGTTTAGGGTGAGAGGCAAAAGATATACAAGAGACCTAAGGGGCAGCTTTTTCACACAGAGGGTGGTACGTGTATGGAATGAGCTGCCAGAGGAAGTGGTGGAGTTTTGGACAATGACAACATTTAAAAAGCATTTGGATGGGTATATGAATAGGAAGGGTTTGGAGGGATGTGGGCCGGGTGCTGGCAGGTGGGACTCGATTGGGTTGGGATATCTGGTCGGCATGGACGGGTTGGACCAAAGGGTCTGTTTCCATGCTGTACATCTCTATGACTCTAAGAAGCCAAATGGAATATTGTCCTTCATTGCTAAAGTACTGGAGTTTAAAAGCAAGCAGGTTATGCTGCAACAAAACAGAAATTGCAGGAAAAGCTCAGCAGGTCTGGCAGCATCTGTGACCCTTCCTCAGAACAGTTCACCGGACCCGAAACGTTAACTTTGATTTCTCTTCACAGATGCTGCCAGACCTGCTGAGCTTTTCCTGCAACTTCTGTATTTGTTTCTGATTTACAGCATCCGCAATTCTTTTGGTTATTATTTAGGTTATGCTGCAGCTGTACAGGGTGCTGGTGAGGCCACACCTGGAATACTGTGTGCAGTATTCTTGCAGTGTGCAGGAATAGAAACGTACAAAATTATGAAGAGAATAGATAAGATAGAAGCAGGGAGGTTGTTTCTAACCGGGGGAGGGGGCTTGGGGCAAGGTGAGGTGGGGGGTGGTGAGGGTGAAACTAGAACTAGGAGCATCGCCTCAAAATAAGGGGGAGCAGATTTGGGATGAAGCTGAGAAGGAACTTCTTCACCCAATGGGTTGTGAACCTGTGGGATTCCCTGCCCAGTGAAGGAGTTGGGGCTACCTCGCTGAATGTTTTCAAGACAAGGATGGATAGAGTTTTGAACAGTAAAGGAATTACGAGCTATGGTGAGCGGGTGGGGTAAGTGGAGCTGAGTCCATGGTAAAGATCAGCCATGACTGTATTGAATGCTAGAACAGGCTCAAGGGGCCAGATGGCCTACTCCTGCTCCTTGTCCTTATGTTCTTATGTGGATCCACTTGGGAGGGCGCAAGAAAAAAGTGATTTCCAAAGGATTATATCAGAATGAGGAGATTATAGAAATAAGCAGAATAGATTGGGACTTTTAACTTTAGAAAAGGTCAAGAGGTGACTGGGCTGAGGTTTCGAAAGTTATGAATGGGTTAGACAGAGGAGAATTGGAAAGTGTTTTCACTTGCAAAACCCATTGGAACTAAGGAGAATGAGAGACAACACGATTGAAACGTACAAGCTCCTCAGGGGACTGACGGGATAGATGCTGAAAGGTTGTTTCCTTTTCTGGCAGAGTCGAGGACCAGAGGGCATCAACTCAGAGTAAGGAGTCACGTATATCAGACAGAGATTGGGATTAATTTCTTTCTTGGAGGGTCAAGAAGCTGTGGTATTTCCTTAGCACAGAGTGCTGTCAAGATTAGGTCATTAAACATAGTCACGTTTGAGAGAGGTGGATTTTTAATCAGTAAGGAAATCAAGAGTTATGGGGATAAGGCAGGAAAGTGGAGTTGAGGATTATCAGATCAGCCCATGGTCTTATTGAATCATGGAGCAGACTCAATGGGCTGAATGGCCAACTTCTCCTCCTTTCTCTTCTGGTCTTATTGTAGGAAGAGGGCTCACAGCTCAGGGCAATAATCACAAATCAATGGCAAAGGAATCCAATACAGTCCTAAGGAGAACTGTGCTTCTAATGTGTAAGTGACTATTACTGGAAGGGAAAGAGCTCAGGAAGCACATACAGGCTCTGTAGCGCGTCCAGTGGAGATTCACACGGATGATGCCTGGAATGGTAGGTCTAACATACGATGAATGGCTGGGGATCCTGGGGTTGCATTCATTAGAGTTTAGAAGGTTGAGAGGAGATCTAATCGAAACTTACAAAATAATGCATGGCTTAGAAAGGGTGGACGCTGGGAATTTGTTTCCGTCAGGCAGGGAGACTAGGACCTGTGGGTACATACTTAGAATTAGAAGGGGTTCAATTTAGAACAGAAATGAGGAGACATTTCTTCAGCCAGAGAGTGGTGGGCCTGTGCATAGAGTGCAGTGGAGGCCGGGACATTAAATGTCTTCAAGGCAGAGACCGATAAATTCTTAATCTTGCAAAGAATTCAGGGATATGGGGAGAATGCGGGTAAGTGGCATTGAAATGCCCATCAGCCATGATTAAATAGCGGAGTGGACTCGATGGGCCGAATGGCCTTATTTCCACTCCTATGGTTTCATAGGAGGTCTTCAGTTTAATGTGTCAACGAGAGAAAGGTGTGTAGAATGAGTCAAAGGCAGAAATCACACAATACCAGGTTATAGTCCAACTGGTGAAGTGCTTCACCTGATGGAGGAACAGTGCTCTGAAAGCTTGTGATGTCAAAATTCACCTGTTGGACTGTAACCTGGTGGTGTCTGCCTTCTGGCTTTTGTCCACCCCAGTCCAACACCAGCACCTCCACATCAGCAAGAGTTAGATTAGGTAGATTGAATGAGAGGAGTTTCTTCTTGTAATACAGGATGAGGGGTGTCACTGGTGAGGTCAGCATTTATTATCCATCCCTAATTGCCCAGAGTGAATGTAAGAGTCAGCCACATTGCTGTGGGTCTGGAGTCACAGGTAGACCAGACCAGGTAAGGACGGCAGTTTCCTTCCCTAAAGAACATTAGTGACCCAGATGGGTTTTTCCAACAATCAACAATGGATTCATGGTCATCATTAGACTCTTAATTCCAGTTTTTTTATTGAATTCAAATTCCACCTGGACGGGTTCCCATAATATTATCTGGCTCTCTGGATGAACGGTTCACTGATAATCCTACAAGGCCATGTGTATGGTATATAAACACCAACACAGACTGGGTTGGTCCATATGAGCTCATTCTGTTTAAGGTCTGAGGGGAAAGATTTAAGAAGGACCTAAGAGGCAACTTTTTCACACAGAGGGTGGTACGTGTATGGAATGAGCTGCCAGAGGATGTGGTGGAGGCTGGTACAATGACAACATTAAAAAAGGCATCTGGATGGATATGTGAATAGGAAGGGTTTAGTGGGATATGGGCCAAATGCTGGCAAATGAGACTAGATTAATTTCGGACATCTGGTCGGAATGAATGCGTTAGACCGAAGGGTCTGTTTCCGTGCTGCACACTCTATGTACGTTTGCTCTACTCCTGTGTAACTGCATGACCAATGCTTTGGCGCTTGCGGTGAAATGGTAGTGTCCCTATCTCTGATCCAGGAGACCTAGGTTCAAATTCATCTCAATAACACGCCGAAACAGCTTGCCTCGAAATGCCTGCAGCCCTCCATGACAACATATCTGTCTGGACGTTTCCTTGTTTGATTCGTGTGTCACTCAGGCAGATTCAATGTCAGGCAGACTTCAGTTGGGAATTACACAGCACTCACTCGCTGAAATACAGCAGGAACTCTCAAACAGGAAAAGGGCGGTGTTTTACTCTTTTGCTTTAAGGAAAAAAAAATGAAGTAGGTTGTTTTGGACAGTGCCTTTGTTGGTTTCTTTCCTAAATCAACAAGCAGTCGATTGGAGAGACTGCTTCCATCGCCTGAGGAAATAATCACAGTGTTTTATTTCGATAAAGGTCAGACTGAGCCTCCAGGCCCACACTGTGTAATACACCACCTTCAGCCAGAATGACTTATTCGACAGCAGACCACAAGAACTTCGTGCACAGGACAGGCAATTTTTAAACACAGGAAAGCTCTGTTTCATGCTGCTTGCTATGTAATATGTTATCATAGAATATTATAACGCGTGACCATTCAGCCCATTAAGCCTATGCTAGCTATTTCAAAAAGCTATCCTATGAACCCGATATCTCACTTACAAACTGAGGAAGGCAATGGTCGAGTAGGATTATCGCCACTCCGTTAATCTAGGAACCACAGCTAGTATTCTGAGGAGGTGAAAGTGAGGACTGCAGATGCTGGAGATTAGAGTCAAGTTAGAGTGGTGCTGGAAAAGCACAGCAGGTCAGGCAGCATCCGAGGAGCAGGAAAATCGATGTTTCAGGCAAAAGTACCTGATGAAGGGCTTTTTGCCCGAAACGTCGATTTTCCTGCTCCTCGGATGCTGTCTGACCTGCTGTGCTTTTCCAGCACCGCTGTAATCTTGACTATGATGTTCTGAGGATGTGGGTTCAAATCCTGCCATGGCAGATGGTGAAATTTGTATTCAATAATCATGACAAATTAAGAATCTAATGACGACTGTCAGGAAAATCCCATCTGGTTCACTAATGGCCTTAGGGAAGGAAATCTGCTATCCTTACCTGGTCTGGCCTACATGTGACTCCAGACCCACATCAATGTGGTTGACTCTTAACTGCCCCCTTGGCATTTAGGGATGGGTAACAGATGCTGGTTCAGCCAATGATGTCCTCATTCTGAGTTGTTTTACAAACTGAGATACAGGAGACTCTCACTTGAGTCTGCCGGCGTACATGCAGAGAGGAGACAGTTAATGTTTGAGTCTGATGTGACTCCCCTTCATAGGGTCAGAGATCTACAACAGAAAAAAAAGGTCCTTCGGCCCATCATATATCCCTGCTAGTCAAAACCAACCAGCTATCCATCCTCATCCCATTTCCCAGTCCTTGGTCCACAGCGTTGGTGTCAAAAGTGCACATTTAAATCCTTCTTCAATGTGATCAGGGTTTCAGTCTCTCTCACCCTCACAGGCAGTGAGTTCCAAATTCTCACCACCCTCTGGGTGAAAATATCCCCTCGAAACCTCCTGCCCCTCTCTTTCAATGTACACCCTCGGTCATTGACTCCCCCATCAAGGAGAAAAGTTTTTTCCTTTCTACACTGTTTATGTCCCTCATAACCCTGTACATCTCAATCATGTCCCCTCGCAATCTCCTTCTGCCCAATCTCTCTTCATCACTGAAATTGTCCAGCCCAGGCAACATCCTGGGAAATCTCCTGTCTCCCCTCCTTATACAGCCTCCGCATTACATTCCTGCTCTTATATTCTAGCCCTTTTGAAATGAATGTTAACATTGCATTTGTCTTCCTCATTGCTGACACTGAACCAGCATGTTAACTTAAAGAGAATCCTGAAGCAGGATTCCCAAGTCCCTTTGTGCTTCAGATTTCCAAAACCTTTTCCTGTGCATAACCTCACACATTCCCACATTGTATTCCATCTGCCACTTCTTTGCCCACTCTCCAGGCCTGTCCAAATCCTTCTGTAGCCTCCCCGCTTCCTCAACATTACCTGTCCCTCCACCGATCTTAGTGTCATCTGCAATATTCGCAATAATGCCCTCAGTTCCTTCATCTAGATTGTGAATGTATAACATGAATAGCTGTGGTCCCAACACTGTCCCCTAATCGCCGGCTTCCATTCTGAAAAATATTCCTTTGTCCCCACTCTCTGCTTTCTGCCAGTCAGCCAATCCTCTATCTATGCCAGTACCTTGTCCCCAACACCATGGACTCTCATCCTATTTAGCAGATCCCTGTGTGCCACCTTATCAAATGCTTTCTGGAAATCAAAATAGGTCACATCCACTGGCTCTCCTTTGTCTAACTTGCTCATTACCTCCTCAGAGAATTCTAACAGGTTTGTCAGACATGACCTCCCCTTGGTGAAGCCGTGCTGACTCAGCCCTATTTTACCATGCACTTCCAAATACTCCATAATCATATCCTTAATAACGGACTCTAACATCTTACCAATGACTGAGGTCAGGCTAACCGGCCTTTAATGCCCTGTCTTCTGCCTCCCTCCCTTATTAAACAGGGATGGTCCATTTTCCAGTCCTCTGGGACCCTCCCTGATTCCAGTGAATCCTGAAAGATCACCACCAATGCCTCTGCAATCTCCTCAGCTATCTCCATCAGAACTCTGGGGTGTAGTCCATCTGGGTGATCTATCCACCTTCAGACCTTTCAGCTTCCCCAGCACCTTCTCCTTAGCGATGGCCACTACACTCCCCTCTGCCCCCTGCCTCTCTTAAAGTTCTGGAATGCTGATGGAGTCTTCTGCAGTGAAAACTCTTACAAAGTACCTGTTTGGTTCCTCCACCATTTCTTTGGTCCCCTTAGATTGGAATCAATCTAAACATCAGGTCATAGACAGAGAACACAGGGGGCCAACACCTTCAACATACTGTCTAGCTATCACCATTGTTAATAGCTAACCTGAGAATGCAATTTAAAAAAAAAGTTTTGTGATTTACACATGAAAGAAGTGAAACTATCATTGTGTTCTAACAGATGAAAGGCTTAACAGACAATCAATTCTTCAATGTATAATTTCAGTTACATCACACTGCAAATTTTTGCTATAAATTCTGTGTTATGATCGAGCCCTCCACAATCACCTGATGAAGGAGCGTCGCTCCGAAAGCTAGTATGCTTCCAATTAAACCTGTTGGACTATAACCTGGTGTTGTGTGATTTTTAACTCTGGATTAAAACACAGGGTTAGGAAGTGGCCATCATCCCATCAAGCCTGTTCCTCCATTTCATGAGGACACAGCTGATGACTTTGAACAACTCTATTAAATCACCTCTTAACTTTCCATTCTGTATGAAGAGCAATCTTAACTTCTGCGGGCTCCCTGTGGAGCTGAGGCTTCAAATCCCAGGAACTATTCTATGGAATCTCTCTCTCTCTCTCTCTCGCTCTCTCAGACTTTCTCATTGCTCCAAAAGCACAGTGCCCAAGGTAAGACACAAATCATATCTTACTGCCAATGATAGTTAAAGGAGGAGCTGGAGATGGCCTAGTGGCATTATCGCTGGACTGTTAATCCAGAGACCCATGTCAAGTTCTGGGGACCCGGCTTCAAATCCCACCCTGTGAGATGGTGGAATTTAATTTCAACAACAGTGTAGAATTAAAAGTCTAACAATAACCATGAAATCTTTGTCAATTGTTGGGAAAAACCCATCTGGGTCACTAATATCTTTCAGGGAAGGAAACTGCCATCCTTACCTGGTCTGGCCTACACGTGACTCCACACCCACAGCAAAGTGGTTGACTCTTAACTGACCTCTGGGGAATTAGGGATGGGTAATACATGCTGGCCTAGCCAGTGACACCTTCATCCCATGAATGAATAAAAAAAACCAGCAAATCTACCCCAACTTGGATGGCAGGAATAGCAAGAGTAATACTGTTACCCTGCCATGTACCCTGTCCCAATTCTCTCTTGCAGGTTTAATGCCAGTGGGACAATTTACTGGAAGACAGCAATTTGACAATAGTCAAACGGTCGGTTTTAGTCAAGGGGTTAATATTAGTCCAGTAATAATATTCGGAGCAAAGCACATCATGTCTCCACATCATGCTACAGGACCTTTAAACGTTGAGTCAGAGGATACATTTCAATATCGGACCCCAGTTCCAACAGTGCGGCACTCCCTCAGCGCTGCACTGCACCACATTGGGAGCTCATACCACCGAAGTAAGATTTGAACACACGACATTTTGACAGAACAGTCAAGTGTGCCAGCCACTGAACAACAGCTGAGGCCAAGCTATACAGAATGTCCACATTAAAGTGGACTTAATAAACACAGAAAAAACATTGTCTTCAGTCAGTAAGGTTTTAAGGCTCAGAAAAGTCAGGACAAAGTGGAGGCAGCTTTACTCTGTATCTAACCCCGTGCTGTCCCTGTCCTGGGAGTGTTTGATGGAGACAGTGCAGAGGGAGCTTTACTCTGTATCTAACCCCGTGCTGTCCCTGTCCTGGGAGTGTTTGATGGGGACAGCGCAGAGGGAGCTTTACTCTGTATCTAACCCCTGTGCTGTCCTTGTCCTGGGAGTGTTTGTTGGGGACAGTGTAGAGAGAGCTTTACTCAGTATCTAATCCCGTGCTATCACTGCCCTGGGAGTGTTTGATGGGGACAGTGTAGAGGGAGCTTTACTCTGTATCTAACCCCACACTGTCCCTGCCCTGGGAGTGTTTGATGGGGACAGTGCAGAGGGAGCTTTACTCTGTATCTAACCCCGCTCTGTCCCTGCCCTGGGCGAGTTTGATGGGGACAGTGTAGAGAGAGCTTTACTCTGTATCTAACCCCATGTTGTCCCTGGTGTCTGAGTATTTGATCCCTGCGTTTGAATTTGTGTCTAACCCAGTCAAGTATAAAGTGAGAAAAGACAATGGCAAGCCTCTGCCCAAACGATGTGGTTTAAGTTAACCCTGAGACCAGCCCTCAGCTTTTTCAGTGCAATACAAGCACTTCTGCCAAATTCTGGCCAATTAATGTTTCATTTTGGGGGCAGAGATGGTGCCCAAATGTGTCCCAAATGCATTGCAAATGAGACTGTTAAGCACTTTGACAGATGACACGCCCGCCTTAATAGCAGGGTTTAAGGTGTTTTGTAAGTGTTTGACAGCACCACCTCAGTCCTGTCCTGGCAGCTTCGATGGTACTGCTGAACGTGATTGCAACCAATCAGCCCAGAGGCTGGCTGGCGGTGAGGCTGTCCAGCCTTTACTTCTTTATTATGTCCCCTTTTGGTTCGGTTTTTCTGGCAACGGTGCCTGAGCATTTTTTTCTCTCTCTCTCTCTCTCAAAATGTTTCGCGTCTGACAGTGAACGCCAGACTGTGTTAACACTGCTACTGTTGCAAGGAAAAGTAACCGATATGGCATTAACACAGGGCTCTGGCCTCAGCTCTCTCTCGCCCTTGAAATCATTCGCAGTTTGCCCTGTGGGATCCTCTGACCCCGATCGCTTCACAACAAATTCCATTCTGGAGGATTTTTCCCGAATTACGGACCCAGTTCACTGTTCCAGAAGGGTTTCTCTGTGGAAATTACACACTGCTATTTACCGTATTCCGTCCTTCGACTTGATCCATGGTATCCCAATGGCCTGTCCTCATTCTCCAGCTGACCTGGCCAAGTCGCAAATTATGCAAAAGTGAGGACTGCAGATGCTGGAGATCAGAGTCAAGATTAGAGTGTCGCTGGAAACGCACAGCAGGCCAGGCAGCATCCGAGGAGCAGGAGAATCGACGTTTCGGGCAAAAGCCCTTCATCAGCAACCAACTGATCTCACATGGACTCCGGAACTACATTCAAACCAGCACAGTTTGGATCCGAACAGGTCAACCAGTACAGATTACAAATTCAAAAGTCACAAGTTATCCCTCTGGGTTTCATAACGGTCAACTTGTTTTCCAGCCGCAATCATCCATCAAACCTTCACTCCCTGTATTCCCACTCCCCAAAGTACAGTTTACTCGAAACAAAAAACCCAAAGAACTCAAATGGATGCTGGAAATCAGAAACAACAATGGAAATTACTACAAAAACTCAGCAAGTCTGGCAGCATCAATGCAGAAGAAAGCAGAGTTAGTGTTTTGGCTCCAGTGACCCCTCTTCAGAACTCTGAAAAACTCCGAAGAAGAGTCAATGGACCCGAAACATTAACTCTAAATTCTCTCCACAGACGTTACCAGACATGCTGAGATTTTCCATCAATTTCTGCTTTTGTTTCACGTTCCACTCACTGGCGAAGCAACAATTCCATTAAATCACTGTTT
Source organism: Chiloscyllium plagiosum (assembly GCF_004010195.1). Classification (NCBI taxonomy): domain Eukaryota; kingdom Metazoa; phylum Chordata; class Chondrichthyes; order Orectolobiformes; family Hemiscylliidae; genus Chiloscyllium; species Chiloscyllium plagiosum. The sequence continues at coordinate 5,314,737 of NC_057710.1, forward strand.
AAATCTCTGTTTGGCTTCAATCTCATTGAAACGTATCAAATTCTTGAGGGGCTTGACAGGGTCAATACTGAGAGGATGGTTCCCCTCATGGGAGGAGTCTAGGACCAGAGGACACAGTCTCAGAATAAAGGGGCACCAATTCAAGACTGAGGTGAGGAGGAATTTCTTCTCTCTGAGGGTTGAGAGTCTTAAGAACTCCTTGCCACAGAGAGAGCTGTGGGGGCCTTGTGTATATTTAAGGCTGAGATCGATTTACAATCAATCGGGGAACCAAGAGGAATGGGGAAAGGGTGTGAGAAACGTCAGATCAGCCATGGTCCTATTGAATGGAGGAGCAGGTTTGAGGGGGCTGAATGGCCTACTTCTGTCACTATTTCTTATGGTCTGGTAGTGAAGAGGCAGGAGGAGAAACCATTGCTGCTGATATCAGGGTGGAATCAGGAGAGAGCTGTCTCACCTACTTGAGTGGGGGAGGGAGGGGAACTTGAGTGTCAACCATGTCAACAGTGAATGTCAATGGACAATGATGAAGCTCATCAGTTTACCACAGTCTGACAGGATGTGATCAGTGGCTGAGGCAAGAGCTAGTTTGGGACCAAGACAGAGTCAGGAAGGGATTCCAACATGGAGCTCCGAGGAAAATGAAAATGGAGATGACAACACATTCAGGGAATGTGGCACGAAAAGGGACTTATTTGTCAGATTCATTAGGGATATTTAAGCGACTTTTGGATAGACACATGGAAGATAGTACAACACAGGTTATGTAGGTTCATCTGATCTTAGAGTAGGATAAAAGGTTGGCACAACATCGAGGGCTGAAGGGCCTGTACTGTGCTGAACTGTTCCATATTCTATGTTTGGAGCTGGAGCAGTACAGGGCATCCTCCATTTTGTCAGACCGGCGAGGAGAGAAGTTAGAGTGAAGGGAGGGCTGCTGGGAAGGTAAGGGCTTAGCTTATATTTGGGCAGTGGTTAAACCCAAGATGCTACATGTGTAGTATCTCCCTCCCATCCCGACTCCTCTAATTGAAAGAAAAAGACTCTGTAAGGTAAGGCTTTTAATTTTTTCTTTATCTTTCTTTTTCATATATTTAAGTGCATTGTTTGGTTTTAGTTAGTTGATATAAAGCTAAGCTCACAATGGCAGGTGACCTCAGACCCGTGGCATGTGCCTCTTGCTTAATGTGGGAGCTCAGGAACATGTCTGACATTCCTGACTCTTACACTTGCAAGAAGTGTGTCCAGCTGCAGCTGTTGTTTGACCACATGACAGCTCTGGAGCTGCAGGTGGACTCACTGTGGAGCATCCGTGATGCTGAGGAGGTCGTGGATAGCACGTTTAGTGAACTGGTCACACTGCAGGTTAGAATTGCTGAGGGAGACAGTGAATGGGTGACCAAAAGACAGAAAAAGAGTAGGAAGGCAGTGCAGGTGTCCCCTGTGGTCATCTCCCTCCGAAACAGGTATACCGTTTTGGATACTGTTGGGGGAGATGGCTCACCAGGGGAGGGCAGCAGTTGCCAGGATCATGGCACCGTGGTGGGCACTGCTGTTCAGAAGGGCGGGAAAAACACTCGTAGGGCCATAGTCATAGGGGATTCTATTGTGAGG
>NC_057710.1:5316420-5317845 GCF_004010195.1 Chiloscyllium plagiosum
GACGGTCTACATCTGAACCAGACCAGAACCAATGTCCTTGGGGGAGTTTTTGCTACTGCTATTGGGGAGGTTTTAAACTAATGTGGCAGGGGACTGGAAACCAGAAGAGAAAACAAGTAGGCAGCGAGGTGGAGACTGGAGACTGTAAGAATTATGAAGGTAGCATTAATAAAGGGAAGAATAGGCAGAGAGCAGGTGACCGCAAAAAACTGGTGGCATGAAATGCATCTACTTTAATGCAAGGGGCACAGTGTGTAAGGCAGATGGACTTAGGGCTTGGATTGGTGCCTGGGAGTATGATGTTATTGCAATCACAGAGATTTGGCTGAAGGAAGGGCATGACTGGCATCTAAATGTTCCAGGATATAGACGCTTCAGACAGGACAGGGAGAGAAGTAAAAGGGGGGGAGGGGTTGCATTGCTGGTCAAGGACGATAACACGGCTGTGCTAAAGGAGCACACTATGGAGGTCTTGGGTGTTGAGGCATTATGGGTGGAGCTGAGAAATAAGAAGGGTGCAGTTACATTGTTGGGGCTGTATTACAGACCTCCCAACAGTGAGCGTGAGATAGAAGAACAAATAGGTAAACAGATTATGAGTAGATGTAGAGGCAACAGGGTAGTGATGATGGGAGATTTTAATTTTCCCAACATTGACTGGGATACACTTAGTGTCAGAGGTCTTGGTGGGGTAGAATTTGTACAAAGCTTCCAGGAGAGTTTTCTAGAGCAGTATGTCAATAGTCCGACGAGGGAAGGGGCCACATTGGACCTGGTACTGGGGAATGAGCCAGGACTGGTGGTAGAAGTTGCGGTGGGGGATTTCTTTGGGAACAGCGACCACAATTCTGTAAGTTTTATAATACTCGTAGATAAAGAAGAGAGTGGTCTTTGCGGAAGAATATTAAACTGGGCCAAGGGCAATTATATCAAAATTAGGCAGGAGCTGGGAAAGTGGATTGGTCACAGCTATTTGAAGGGAAGTCCACATTTGAGATGTGGGAGGCTTTCAAAGATGGGTTAAAGATAGTGCAGGATAGGCATGTCCCGTTGAAGGCAAAGGATAGGAAGGGCAAGACTCGTGAACCGTGGATGACAGGAGAAATTGTACAACTAGCCAAGAGGAAAAGGGAAGCATACATAAGGTCTCGGCAGCTAAGAACAGAACAGACCCTGGAGGAATATCGGAAGAGTAGGACAAGTCTTAAACAAGGAATCAAGTGGGCTAAAAGGGATCGTGAAATAACTTTAGTGAGCAGAATTTTGTGGGCGGCACAGTGGCACAGTGGTTAGCACTGCTGCCTCACAGCACCTGTAGACCCGGGTTCAATTCCCGACTCAGGCGACTGACTGTGTGGAGTTTGCACATTCTCCCCGTGTCTGCGTGGGTTTCCTCCGGGTGCTCCGGTTTCCTCCCACAGTCAC
>NC_057710.1:5318603-5324227 GCF_004010195.1 Chiloscyllium plagiosum
TTGCGCTTCGGCGGGTCGGTGTGGACTTGTTGGGCCGAAGGGCCTGTTTCCACACTGTAAGTAAGTAATCTAATCTAAAAAAATTAGGGAGAATCCCAAAGCATTTTATTCTTATATAAGAAGCAAGCGGGTAACTCGAGAAAGGGTTGGCCCACTAAAGGATAATGAAGGAAGGCTGTGCGTCAAACCTGATAAAATGGGTGAGATTCTGAATGATTACTTTGCATCAGTGTTCACTGAGGAGAGGAACATGATGAATGTTGAGATTAGAGATAGAAGGTTGATTAGTCTGGATCACGTTGGCATAAGTAGGAAAGATGTGTTGGGTAGGCTAGAGGTTATTAAGGTGGACAAATCCCCAGGACTGGATGGGATGTATCCCAGGTTGCTGAGGGAAGCGAGAGAGGAATTGCTGGGGCCCTGATAGATATCTTTGTGACATCCTTAAACACAGGTGAGGTGCCGGAGGACTGGAAGGTTACAAGAAGGGTAGTAGGGATACTCAGGGTAACTACAGACCAGTGAGCCTGACTTCAGTGGTGGGAAAGTTGCTGGAGAAGGTACTGAGGGATAGGATCTATTTATATTTAGAAAAAAATGGGCTTATCAGTGATAGGCAACATGGTTTTGTGCAGGGGAGATCGTGCCTTACCAACTTAATAGAGATCTTCGAGGAAGTTGCCAAGTTGATAGATGGAGGAAGGGCTGTTGATGTCATATACATGGACTTAAGTAAGGTGTTTGATAAGGTTCTCCATTGTAGACTAAAGGAGAAAGTGAAGTCACATGGTGTGCAGGGTGATCCAGCTAGGTGGATAAAGAACTGGTTGAGCAACAGGAGACAGAGAGTAGTAGTTGAAGGGAGTTTTTCGAAATGGAGGAAGGTGACCAGTGGTGTTCCACAGGGGTCAGTATTGGGGCCACTGTTATTTGTAATATGCATAAATGATCAGGAAGAGGGCACTGTTGGTATGATCAGCAAGTTTGCAGATGACACGAAGATTGGTGGAGTAGCAGAAAGCATAAGGGACTGTCAGAGAATACAGGAGGATATAGATAAACTTGAGAGTTGGACAGAAAAGTGGCAGATGGCTTTCAATCCAGACAAATGTGAGGTGATGCATTTAGGCAAGTCTAATTCTAGAGCGAATTATACAATGAACGGAAGAGCTTTGGGAAAGGTTGATGGGCAGAGAGATCTGGGACTGCAGGTCCATTGTACCCTGAAGGTTGCTGTACAGGTGGATAGAGTGGTCAAGAAGGCATATAGTATGGGGTACTAGACGGTAGGATGCGTCTGGACAGATGCATGAGTAGGTGGGGAGCAGAGGGATACAGATGCTTAGGAATTGGGCGACTGGTTTAGACAGTAGATTTGGATCAGCTCAGGCTTGGAGGGCCGAAGGGCCTGTTCCTGGGCTGTAAATTTTCTTGGTTCTTTGTCTTCTTTGTTCTTCAATTTCGGAATACCTGCCTTCCGAGCACACATACTTATAAAAGGGATCCCCTTCAGGGGCGTATTAATGCTAATTTCAAAGATCTGTAGGGATTTAAGAAAACAGTGTGATTGAGCTGACGTCGTATAACAGTTTAAAAAGTAAGAAAACAGCTTATCTGATTGAGTTAAAATCATGTAACAGTTAAAAATGTAAGAAAACTTCCGAGCACACATACTTATAAACGGGATCCCCTTCAGGGGCGTATTAATGCTAATTTCAAAGATCTGTAGGGATTCAAGAAAACAGTGTGATTGAGCTGACGTCGTATAACAGTTTAAAAAGTAAGAAAACAGCTTATCTGATTGAGTTAAAATCATGTAACAGTTAAAAATGTAAGAAAATAGCTAGTCTGATTGAGTTAATATTATGTAACAGTTAAAGTTGTTTCTGCTGCTATAATGGGGTTACATGGCAAACAGAGTGTTGATCAGATTATGTAAACACATACACAAACTATCACCAACTGAACCTAATCAATGTCACAGGGGTTCAAGTCAAGTGACTTACTGATGGAATGTCATTTTGTAATTGACTTATTGTGTTGCTAAGGCTTGAAAATGATATATAATTAGATAAAGCTATCAGTGCCTTAATGTTTAAAAAGATGAGCTGAACTTAGAATCGACACAGTTACACCCTTATTTACAGCAACCAGGAAGTAACTGTCACTACTTCTCCATAAAAATTCTCAAATTTTTACTTATTGACAAAAGGTTAGAGGAAAAAGACAGTATCTAACAGACCTGACTTATGAATGCTTCCTTTACCAACAAAGGGTGACTTTGTGTTGTCCTGTGTTGCTTTCTGACTTGCATACAATTTGACTTGCGAATGGATTCCAGATTGGAACCCGTTCAGAACCCAGGCACGCTCTGTCATTGAAAAGGTTCAGTGGAATCAGAGAGGAGCGATCTGGTGTTGTGGTTCTCGCTCTGAATTAATAAGCCATAAATCCCACAAGCTAATGTTCGAATCCTCCCAGGAAGTTTCAATTGATCGAAACTAGAATGTGAACTTCTCTGTGATGGTGACCATGAATCCACGACCCGTCTTGTTAATAACTATCTTTTCGGGAAGGAAATCTGCCATCCTGACTGGGTCTGGCCTACATTTGACTCCAGACCCACAGCAATGGGGTTGACTCCCTCTGAAATGGTCCTGCAAGCCAGCCTATAAGATACGGGTGCATAAATTAGGCCATTCGGCCCATGCTCCACCATTCAATCATTTATAAAGTCAGTTCAGGGGCAGTTAGGGATGGCAGACACACACTTGCTTTGCTAGCAACACCCACATCAGGAGAAACATGCATTGTTACTGATTGTCAATCTAGAAACCCAGGTAATGCTCTAGGAGACCTGAGTTTGAATCTAGCCATAGCAGGTGTTGGAATTAAAAGTCTAATATTGACCATGAACCATTGTCAGGAAAGACCCATCTGGTTCACTAATGCCCTGGTCTGCCCGATATGTGAGTCCAGACCTACGGCAATGTCATTGGCCCTCTTTTGCCTTTGTATAATTTGAGATGTTGGCCTAGCCAGTGACGCTCATGTCCCATGAAAGAATGGTCTTTAAAAAAACGACTGCCCAGCTAGAAGCGAACAGTCCACTTTTCTGCAATAGGCGGCTCAGGAATCACTAGCCAATCAGGCAACTGACTGGCCAGCATGGGGTCTTTCCAGGATATGTTGAGCGCGAATCGAAGTGAGAATCTACCATCCAGCAGGACCATGTAAGGAAGCCAGTGGTTCCCAGTTCCCAGTACCACAATCTTCCAAAGCTCAGGACTGTCACTGTGTCCTAGCCCAGAGGTGAGGGGCAATGCTTGGGTGAGTGTGTCCACAGGAAGGAGCTTGAACTGAGGAAGGAGGTGGACATCCAGCAGAGAGAAGGAATCCAGAGGGCCCTCAACACCTTTGAAGCAGGACCATGTGAAATGGAGGAAGGAGGAGGTTGCGAAGACAGAAGGAGCCACTCAGAGATTATGCTTACATCTGCAGAGTGGGACTTGAACCCACAACCTTCCCAATGAGCCAAGGCTGTCAGTGAAACCGCATGGTGGTGCAGTGGTTAGCACTGCTGTTTCCCAGCACCAGGGACCTGGATTTGATCCCCCCCCTTGTGGAGTTTACACATGGTCCTTGTGTCTGCGTGGGTTTCCTCCCACAGTCTAAAGATGTGCTGGTTAGCCATGGGGTGGGGGGGTGTTGGTTTTGGGTGGGAGGGTCAGTGCACACTTGATGGGCTGAAGGGCCTGTATCTGTACCAAAGGGATTCTATGCCATCCATAGGCAGGGCTTGGAGTTAGATAGACAGTCTCCAACTGATGGATGAAGTGCACGTCAAATGTCCGCTCCTTCTCACCATCGAAGAGTAGATGGGTTACAATAAAACTAAAAATTGACCCTCCACTCCTGACATAGAATTGAGCATTCTAATTAACTAGAACATTCTGTGACTGAGAAACTAACCAAGCTCTTTCAATTGAATTCTCCTCCTCTCCAGGAAATGTTCTTTCACTCTTCACTGTTGCTTTCCGATCCCCACTGCAGTTCTCCACTGGCTTTAACATCACAGAACCGGAACATTCCGAGCAGTTGTAAAATAAAACAAATGCTACACAATGTGGTCGAATAAAACGTTGTGTGAACTTTAACCAAACTGGATGGAGGCAAAATGGACTGGGTTTTTAAAGCATACTAGGCAAAAGTGAGGACTGCAGTTGCTGGAGATTAGAGTCGAGAGAGTGGTGCTGGAAAAACGCAGCAGGTCAGGCAGCATCCGAGGAGCAGGAGAATCGACGTTTCGGGCAAAAGCTCTTCATCAGGAATGAGGCTGGGAGCCTCAGGGATGGAGAGATAAAAGAGGGATGGAGGGGAAATGAGGAAACTGGTGAAATCCACATTGATGCCCTGGGGTTGAAGTGTTCCGAGGCGGAAGATGAGGCGTTCTTCCTCCAGGCGTTGGGTGGTGAGGGAGGAGGCCCAGGACCTGCATGTCCTCGACAGAGTGGGAGGGGGAGTTGAAGTGTTCGGCCATGGGTCGATTGGTGCGGGTATCCCGGAGATGTTCCCTAAAGCGCTTTGCCCTAAGCTGTAATCTGCCTCTGATTTAGTCTACATAGACTGATTCAATTAGCATGAAATGGAGAACCCCCTCAGCAATCATCATGCATTGGTTGAAGAGGCATTTAACTGTCTAAACTCTGATTGAAGGAAGGACAGTTCATCCTCGTGTCCCGACCAATATTTATTTCTGACATAAACTGGTATTGTGTGTTCATTAGAGACTCCTGTACGCAAATTTGTTTTATTCATTTGTGGAATGAGGGCATCGCTGGCTGGGCCTAGCATTTATTGCCTGTCGCTAGTTGCCCCATGAGAAGTTGGGGTGAGCTGTCTTCTTGAACCACTGCAATCCGCTTGCTTGTGGGTTGACCCACAATGCCCTGTAGGAGAGAAATCTAGGACCTTGATCCACTGACAGTGAAGGAACAGCAATATGGTTCCAATCATTGAGGATGAGGTTACCCCTCACCCTCCGACACTCCAGGGAAAACAGCCCCAGCCTGTTCAGCCTCTCCCTGTAGCTCAGATCCTCCAACCCTGGCAACATCCTTGTAAATCTTTTCTGAACCCTTTCAAGTTTCACAACATTTTTCCGATAGGAAGGAGACCAGAATTGCACACAATATTCCAACAGTGGCCTAACCAATGTCCTGTACAGCCGCAGCATGACCTCCCAATTCCTGTACTCAATACTCTGACCAATAAAGACAGGCATCCCAAACGCCTTCTTCACTATCCTATCTACCTGCAACTCCACTTTCAAGGAGCTATGAACCTGCACTCCAAGGTCTCTTTGATCAGCAACACTCCCTCGGACCTTACCATTAAGTGGCTTTTGCCTGAAACGTCGATTTTGCTGCTCGTCGGATGCTGCCTGAATTGCTGTGTTCTTCCAGCACCACTGATCCAGAACCCTTACAATTAAGTGTATAAGTCATGCTAAGATTTGCTTTCCCAAAATGCAGCACCTCACATTTATCTGAATTAAACTCCATCTGCCACTTCTCAGCCCATTGGCCCATCTGGTCAAGATCCTGTTGTAATCTGAGGTAACC
>NC_057710.1:5324516-5352889 GCF_004010195.1 Chiloscyllium plagiosum
CCTTGCCTTTCCAAATACATGTACATCCTGTCCCTCAGGATTCCCTCCAACACCGAGGTCAGGCTCACCTGTCTATAGTTCCCTGGCTTGTCTTTACCGCCCTCCTTAAACAGTGACACCACGTTTGCCAACCTTCAGTCTTCCGGCACCTCACCTGTGACTATCGATGATACAAATATCTCAGCAAGAGGCCCAGCAATCACTTCTCTAGCTTCCCACAGAGTTATACCTGATCAGGTCCTGGGGATGTTTCCACCTTTAACCGTTTCAAGTCAGATATTTGTAAATCAGGAACCCCCATATGAAAATAAATTGCAAGAATTAAAGATAAAACTGGCGAAGATTCTATAAATTCGTAAAAAGAAACAGATTAGTGAAGAAAAACTTGGTAGAATTGATAATGGAGAACAAAAAATGACAAAGCAAGAAACGGTTGCTGTTTTTGCTGTATCTTTATGGAAGATGACGCAAGAAACTTTTCACAACTGTGAGGGAAGCAGAGTGGGAGAAATTGTAGGAAATTAGTGTTTACTAAGAAAAAAGCTATTAATGGGACAGAAAGCTGATAAATCCCCTCAGCCTGATAATTCACAGCCCAAGGTCACTAAAGAGTTAAACACGTTATAAGGAATAGATCTTCCAAACAGCCCTGGCAACTCAAACAGTGGGAAGTGTAAACTCACTATATTTTAAAAACAGGAGACAAAGAAACCATGGAATTGCAGCCTGGTTTACCGAACAGCCATACTGGGAAACATTCTTGTACCTATTCTAGAGGTTGTGATAACAAGGCACGTAGAAAATGTCAATGGAATTCCATAAGCTCACCATGGATTTAAGAAAGGAAAATCATGTTTGAAAAATCTACTAAAAGTTTATGAGGACATAACGACCAGAACAGGTGAGGGAGAACCAGTGGTGATATCACATGTTGTGATAAAGTCCCACATTAGGGTTTAGTGTTCTTAACTAAAAACACATGGGACCAATGCTGATGTAGCGGCATGGATTGAGCATAGGTTATAAGAGACAGGAAACTAAATATAGGAAGAAGTGGGTCATTTTCCGATTGGACAACAGGGACCAGTGAGGTACCACAGGGTTCTCAGCTATTCCCAAAATGTATCAATGATCTGGACGATTGAATTGAATGTAAGATTTCCATGATTGTCGATGAAATAACCTTGCAGAGGCCAGTATTCAGTCACCCTTTATTTACTTGTACACAGCCAACTCAGAGTCAGTCCCTGAGCTGAGGAGATTCTAAATTCCCTACCTGTCAGCCAGGACTGCCTGATGGATTGGGTCAGGTTAACTACCCCAATGACCTCAGAGTCAACAAGGTCTACCTGGTTCCAATAATTACATTCCCCCTTTCCTCCCACTCCCCCAAGTCCAGGGAAATAGGCCTGGTCTTTCTCTTGTAGCTTCTCGTGCGATGTTTTTGCCACAGGTCCTGACTCTGACACGGGCGGTGTGTACCAGACCGTCGTCCATCTCTTGCATCTGGAGCCTTTCAGGAGCGTTTTTCCCCTTCTACCGGCAGTAACAGTATGGAGGCTACATCCATCTCAGACGTTTCCTTGGGGAGCACCTGTGGTTTCTGCCAGACTTTCTGAGGGGGGGACAGATTTGTTTTGCTCCTGCCCCCAGCTTTCAGGTGATCCGCGTGTTTGTTCAGGATTGTATCACCTACCTGAACTTTGTAACTGACCGGATCTGACCTCAGATGCTCGCCTCATACCCATTCAGGGCCATTCCCATAATTCCAGCACCTCAAACTTCATCCCCTGAGTTAAACTGTCTTCCTCGCCCAGAGGAGATATGTGGCCGACAGTGGCCTTCCTGCAGCCATTTCACCACTCCCCATTCCCCCCACCCCCACTCCACAGCCATGTCTGAGAATATCGGGTTTAACCTGATGTGGAGTTTTCTCCCCATCAGCAACTCTGCTGGAGCTATCCCTGATGTTGCGTGTGTTGTGGTCTTATAATCAAACAGGAACCAGGACAGTTTGGTACCAATTGACTTCTTTAAGTCTGCCTTCAATGTTTGGGCGGGTCTTTCCACCAGACCATCTGATGATGGATGATAGATGTGCCGAATGCCATTCGACTTCAGGAAATAATCAAATTCGTTGCTGGGAAATGATGTCACATTGTCCGTGACCACTACACCCAGGAGTCCGTGCATAGCAAATTATGTTCATAGCTTCCTCATCATCATCATCCCCAAGTTTGCTGAATACACATAACGCGCGCCCAATCACATTGAGTGGGCGTCCACCATGACCAGGAACATTGAGCCCATGAAATGACCTACATCATCGAAATGCAACCTAGTCCAGGGTTTACCTGGCCCCATAAATGTGCAGGGGCTGCTGATGGCAAATGTTGTCCTTGTTGGCACTGCCAGCACCAATACATTAATGTCGGCATCCAACCCTGGCCACCAGATGTAGCTTCTTGGATGACCCTGGATGATTGGATGACCATTTTGATGATTGAATGAGACCCTTATACTTTTGAGACTGCTTGAGGAATAGTAGAATTTGATTTCTGGGTGCCCCTCCTTCTGTCTGAGTCATAAAGAGCAGGTGTAGGGACCAGTGGAGTGTTATATCCAACCCTCAGCTCCTAGTAATCCTGGGGGAGAGGGAAACCCTGGATGACCCTGGCAGAGTTCAGCTAGTATCTGGCAGTGACTTCCACTCTGGACAATCACTCTTGCTCCCCACAGTAATATGCAACATTACGACGAGGCCAATTGTAGTGCCTGTTTGAAGTCCAGTTGGGCTTCAGCTAGTTAGGCGCCTCTGCATGGTTACATCATTAATCCCACATCCCAAACGGTCTCTCAGCATCTCGTTCAAGGTTAACCCAATACCATATGCCTCTGCCAGTCGTCATAACCTTGTCGCAAGTCCCAGTACGGACTCCCCCAGTTCTCTGATAGCTGGTTAAAACCAACAACGTCTCAGAATAGGGGAGGTTTGGGGTCATGATATTCCTTAAGCAACTCCATCAACTCTTGGAAGATTTTAGCGTCTGGTGCTTCTGGGTAAGTTAAGCCCCTTATAACCAAAAATGCTGCAGCTCCGCAGTCAGGCAGAAGGATTACTCATGGCTTTCCATCTGCCCCAATGTCATTTGCTCAGAAAACAGATCGCATCCTTTCGACATACTGGGCTCAGTCTTTGACAGCAGGGTCAAATGAGTTAACCTTCCCAAATAAAGGCCTGTTGCCAGAAATGCTTACCCCAACTCCAAGATGTCTGTTGCGAGCGAGTGTTCTTCAGACACACTATTTTCTTCCATCGTCACTGAAATAACTGCACAGAGGGTGGTATCCTAATCACCCAGTCACCCTTTATTTGTGCACAGTTTGCTCAGAGTATGAACTGAGGAGATTCTGAATCCCCTGTAACTTTTTTCTTTAGTGAACAGAATCTCTGACACTCCTGTTTATTTATTATTTTTCTTTTTTTTCCTTTTTCTTTCTTTTTTAAACCCCCACACTACCGCCTAACTGTGGTAGAGCTTATTTTTCCCCCAGCACCCATGGTGTGTGTATGCAGGTGTGAGACACAGTGAGAGACACAAGGTGCACAAATCTTTATTCGGTTTCCACCACCAGGAAGATAGGAAACACCCGAGTGGCCAGTGACAAACACTGCCCTTCCCATCAAAGGGCAGTGCTGTGTGATCAAAAACAGTGAAGGGGAGGGTAGGGACTAAATCAAAATAGAGTTGGAGGGAGAAATAATGCACTCCACTCCCTGCGGCGCCCACCTCTCCCTGAACAACTCCAGGGTGTTGGTGGACACCGCGTGTTTCTTCTCCAAAGACACCCGTGCTCTAACGTAACCGCAGAAGAGGGGCAGGCAGTCGGCCCTAACGACCCCCTCCACGGCCCGCTGCCTGGACCTGTTGATGGCCAGTTTGGCCAGGCCCAGGAGCAGAACCACGAGAAGGTCTTCAGACCTGCCCTCCCTCCTCCGTACCGGGTGCCCGAAGATCAGGAGCGTGGGACTGAAGTGCAGCCAAAAGCAGAGGTGGAGGTTTTTAAGAAAATCAAAAAGGGAGTGCAAACGCCCACACCCAATATACACGTGGTCCACGGACTCCACAGCGCCACAGAACAAGCAGTTGGGCTGGCAGTCCGTGAACCACCGCAATCTGCGGTTGCAGGGGACTGCTGTGTGCAGCACCTTCCACCCCAGATCCCCGAGAGAAAGGGGGATGACTCCCGCGTAGAGAGCTCTCCACTGGGGATCCCCACCACCCGGTGGCAAATGGGCACGCCAAGGCGTAATCCCCTGTTACTATTGGTCGGGCTTCCTGATTGGCCCATGTTAACAATGTATAGCCAACGAGGTCCACCTGGTTCCAATCACTACAATCCAAAACTCAATCTCCCTCTCCCCCAGGATTACTTGGAGCTGAAGGTTGGATATAACACTTCACTGGTCCCTACACCTACCCTTTATGACTCAGACAGAAGGAGGTGCACAGAAATCAAACACCACTATTCCTTAACCAGTCTCAAAAAAGTGTAAGGGTCCCATTCAATCATCAAAATGGTCAAGTTGTTTCTCTTTATGACTGTTACATAGAACAAAAGAGACTCTTCCAAAGTTTCATCAATTAACTCAAAAGTAACTTGATTCTTAGAGGCATATGCTCTTGTGATAAATGTATTCTTCCAAGTGATTAAACTTGTTATCAGCTATAATACTGTCAGAGAGGAGGTGGGGGTGTAGTTGTAATGTCATTGGGTTGGTCACCCAGACTGCTGGGGTCAGGGGTTCGAATCTCACTGTAGCTGGTAGCAAAACCTGAACTTCTCTTTAAAAAGCTAGCCCAGGGATGAGCATGTCAATTGTTGTGAAACTCCATTTGGTTCACCCATGTCCTTCAGGAAGCTGCCCTCCTTACCTGGTCTGGGCCCCATGTGACTTCATGACCTACAGCAATGTGATTGACTCTTAACTGCCCTCTGAATAATTAGGGATGGACAATAACTGCTGACCTAAGCATTACATAAAAAAAATTTAAAAGTTAAATTTAAAGGATTTAAACTTATATTCCCTTAACATGTACACATTCAGACATAGACTGAGCAAGATAATACAGTTCTGCAGTGTAGCTGGAGTACAGTGATTAGATTCTTATTTAAGGAAAGATATCATTTCATTGGAGGTGTTCTGGGTAGGTTCATTATGATGATCCCTGGTATGGAGGGACTGTCTTATGATCAAAGAATAAACAGGTTGGGACTCTACTCCCTGGAGTTTAGAAGTTTGGGAGGTGATCTCATTGAAATATATCAGATCCTTAAGGGGCTTGACAGGATTAACACTGAGGGGATTTTACCCCTCATGGGAAGTGGAGGATTCGAGGGCATAGTCTCAGAATAAAGGGATGTCAATTTCAGACTGAGATGAGGCGGAATTTCTTCTCTCAAAGAGTCGGAAGTCTTTGGAACGTCTCGCCACAGAGAGAGCTGTGGGGGCAGGGTCCTTGTGTATATTTAAGGCTGAGAGAGATTCTTGATCAGTCGGGGAATCGAGGTTAGAGAGAAAAGGCAGGAAAGTAGATGTCAGATCAGCCACAATCGAACAGAATGGCAGAGCAGACTCGAGGGCCGAATGGCCTATTCCTGTTCCAATTATTTATGTCTTATTGTTAGTTTAGTTTTCAGAGAGGGTTTATGCTGAAATTAGAGATACAAGTTTCTGGAACTTTCTCTGATTGCCAGAAAATTGCCACCGATTTTTCTCCTCAACTGGCTGTCTTTAAGGGTTATCCTTTATTCACTGAGAAAGAGAGAGAGAGAGACAGACAGACAGACAGACAGAGATTTTTCCTCCTGCTTGCTTTCTACAAAGTGCCAACAGATTCCAGTTCTGTGGCAAAACAGAAACTAAATATCCAGAGGCAGATATTAGGCAACAGATCCTAAAGTTTCTCTTGAAGTTTGTTGGTCAAGCCCATTAACTGCAACTTCTTATCTCCCTTAATGCCTTTGGACTGTCTCCTTTTGCCTTTCCAGTAATCAAATCATTCACAGCTGTCCTTGAAATGTTAACTTTTCTCTACCCAAAAAAATCAAAGACGAATCCCTTTTTAACTCTGTATTGAACAAACCAATCCATTATCCACATCTAATAAGCTGTAACTATATTGAGGCTGCTAACACCCCAGTGAAATGGCAAAACTAATAAAGGTTAGTAAATGAGGAGAGATGGCACTAAACATGTCTCTGGGTGAAATGCAGCAGGCGTGCGGCAGAGAGCTGATGAATTGTCACTGGACCCGAAACATTAACTCTGATTTCT
This sequence comes from Chiloscyllium plagiosum, assembly GCF_004010195.1. Classification (NCBI taxonomy): domain Eukaryota; kingdom Metazoa; phylum Chordata; class Chondrichthyes; order Orectolobiformes; family Hemiscylliidae; genus Chiloscyllium; species Chiloscyllium plagiosum. The sequence goes on from NC_057710.1 coordinate 5,330,857, forward strand.
CTCCACAGATGCTGCCAGACCTGCTGAGCTTTCCCAGCAAATTCTGTTTTTATATCTGATTTACAACATCCTCAGTTCTTTTGTTTTTTATTTTGTATTTCACTCTCTGCCACTTCTCTTCCAAGAATGCTAACCTCTCTCCAATGGGATTTCAGTTCCTATCTTTTTTCTTGTCCACCGACATTAATTTCACTTCGATCCTGGTGTTTGACCAGTTATAGCAGTTTTGACGAAGGGTCACTCGATCTGAAACGTTAATTCTGATTTCTCTCCACTGGTGCAGCTGAGGTTTTCTAACAACTTCTGGTTTTGTCTGTGGTAGACATCTATGTGGGTATGAGGACCTGGGATTGCCAACAAGTGCCAAAGACAACCAACCCTTTTCCAAGAGCGACTCGTTAAAGCACTAACCAAATGGCAGCAACTTGCTAATAGCCCAATGTCCTTGTTTAGTGTTGTGTATACAAATCATAGAGAGTCAGAGGGAGACAGGCCCTATGGCCCAATCTGGTCCATGCCGACGAAAATGTCCATCCACACTAACCCCATTTCCCTGCACTTGGCCCGTATCCTTCTAATCCTTTCTTATCCATGTATTTGTCCAAATGCCTTTTAAATATTGTTAATGTACCTGCCTCAACCATTTCTGCTGGCAGCTCATTCCAGATGTGTACCACCCTGTGTGTACAAAGGTTCAGAGTGGGACCATTCGGCACAGCCACTTTGACACGACCAATTCGGCGCAGAACTGTTTTGTAGTTATTTAGTAGTAGTTATTAAACTATTATTTGTGGGCGACACGGTGGCACAGTGGTTAGCACTGTTGCATCACAGTGCCAGAGACCCAGGTTCAATGATGTTGTGCCGAACATTTGTCCTATCTTAAGCACCTATCCATGTACCTATCCAATTGCCACTTAAAGGTCACCAAAGATTCTGACTCTGCCACTCCCACAGGCAGCGCATTCCATGCCCCCACCACTCTCTGGGTAAAGAACCTACCCCTGACATCCCCCCTATACCTTCCACCCTTCACCGCTTAGATTTTAGGGTTACCATTCAAATGTGCAAACATACCATCAAGCTTCACCTTGATTTTCAGAAGCACAGGCTGCTGAATGGACACCAGAGCATTCCTGATTGAATTTTTTCCTTCCCTCTCCTGTTCTAAGGCCAATTGTAGCTCCTTCCTTGTTGCCATGGCATGTACACACCTCAGAGTGAGAATGAAATAGAGACTGCTTTCTGGTTAATGACAATTGATGGCAAACTGGTTATTGTTCGGCACTGGATAGAGAATCCAATCCACAGTGTCGTACAGATTGTGACTTGACATTGTTCATTTGAAATTTCTGTTATTATAGTTCAGAATTCCTCTTCAAATCTTTCTGTCTATCTCTCTTTCCAATGCTAAGAAACTCATTAAAATTTACCTTCTCTATTTTTTTACCACTTATGTAGATCCATGTCGAATTTTTTTCAATATTTGCTTATCTGAAGCACCATGGGACATTTTTATTGTTCAGGTTCTATGTAAATGCACATTGTTGTTGTTTGTTTGTCACATGCTTATTGTTTGTCCTTTCCTCCCCGATCTGCACACTTTGTAGATCAAATACAAGGAAAATGTTGGTCAAGGAACAGCAATCTCTGACCTGCCTGAGGTGCAGCGTGTGAAGGAAACACAGAAGAACATCAGCTCGGTAGCTGTTGGTTTGATCCCTGTGTTAACCCATGATCTTACCTCTTTGTCACCCAACCATTCAAAGCACTAAAACATCACTCATACAATATCCTCCTTTTCTGCAGTTTCCTTCTCACTGTCATTTTAACAGATTTCCCCTGATTGCTGAAACAGAAACTTTTGAAATTAATATCAACTTTGTTTTCGTCAAGGTAATGATGTTCTAACTTTTTGAGATTTTTGTGGAAGTAACTGAAGCTTGTGTGTCTCTGTGAAGACAATTTCACTGAGAGACAACTAAGAATGCCGGTTGTGATAGGGGTATGTTGGTTGTCCTGATCTTCATAACATGCCATAGTTACAGTTAACAGCAATACAGCTTTATTGTACATTGCATCTAGAGTACACATGTCAATTAACTCAAAAGGCTTTTAAATACAAAATCAGTCAGAGCATGTTTGTAATCTAAATTTGAATTTCAGATGCAGAGCTCCTTGGAATTAAAGTTCTGCTTTTTAATTGTTCACATTTGAAGTTTGGTTTGATATTCTTTCAAAACTATTTTGACCGTAGCAATTAACCATCAACTTGAATTGCAAGACGTTGCCTCAATTTCCTGCAAGTAGTTTTGGCATTGATAGCAATATATCTAAGAAATAGCCAAGGGGAATTCTCCACATCAATTTTGACAATCTCCTTCTGTATCTGTGGCAAAACCAGCTGAAAATAAATGGCAACATTTTTTGTCAGTTTATAAGGCAAGTAAGGACTGGGCCAAACAGAGGGACATGAGAATTTCTGCTCCTGAGCCTGAAGGACATATTTTTCTAATAAACCTGTTCAGAGATGTTATTGCACACCTCTGGAGCAGATGGGACTTAAACTCAGGCCTTTGGGTCCAGGAGCAAGGACAATACCACTGCCACAATTCCTCTGAGCCTGGAGGAGGTGGTTGTGTGTATTTGTGGCAGCTGGTATACCAAGTAAGCAGAGATTTCATGGCCTCTCTACATGCACTCTTGGACCTTATCAATAAAATCATCAGCAGTAAATTTATTGCATTCCAGCTTCAGTACTTATGGTTATGTAGGAGTCAAGTTGTCAGTGAAATTATGCCAATTATGCTGGAGGGCATTGAGGGGCATAATTGTGAGATTTCTTTCAGTGATGGAAATATCAGGAATTTCACCGTGACTGGTTGTCTCCCTTTTAAAGTGATCTTTCTGCAAAACATGTTCATAAGTTTGATTTTAACTAACTAATTTTCCAACTAATGAACTTTTTATTATCAATTTGCTTCATTTCATATGGACATCACATTGAACTTCAAAACTGCATTTTCCTTTGATAGTTTGTGATTACTTTGACTCTAGTTAATTGATGTTTCAGTAATGTACCAATTCATCAGTTCAACTCCTTACTACTTGAACTGTGTAACTTGTTGCAGTTTATGTGGGTCTGTGTGTTACTGTTTGTCATGTGCTGACAGGTTGTCCTTTTCTTTTCTGATCTACACACTCTGTAGATCAAATACAAGGAAGGTATTGGGAAAGGAACTGCAATCTCTGACCTGCCTGAGGTGAAGCGTGTAAAAGAGACACAGAAGAACATCAGCTCGGTAGCTGTTGGTTTTAATTCTCTGTGCTAACCTGTAATTTCAGCTTCCCACAGCACTAAACACAAGTCATACCATTTCAATTGTTTTCACTTGCTTAATATCCTGTGTGTTTATATTTACATTTTTCTAATTTTTTTTAAATGAGTATTTTTTGTGGAGCTTAAACCAGGGCTGTGCCAACTTTAAGGGATTCTCTAAAGAGAAAGAAGGCAGTTTTCAGAATCTGGTTTTTCAAATAACTTTTAGAAAATCAATCTGTAATGTTATACGAAGATAAAAGATAGCACAAAGTATTGTTACCCTTTCGTAATCAGTACTTCACTGGACTTGACGTCTTTAGAATTAGCTGGATTCAGGCTATTTTGAAATCAGCATTCCTCGGGTTTCAGAGATTTGCTGAATTCAATTCTCTGTTGGATTCAGTGCTCAATGCTTGATATGCTCAAGCCATATCTTCAGTTCCAATTTGTTTAATCAACTTTTTATTGCACAGCATTAGCCCTTTGCTGCTTCATCAGCACAAACAGGTTCTAGCTACAATAATCTTCTGTGAAATCTGAAATGATCCTAGTTCACATATCAGTTTGAATTTCAAATATTCTTGGGCATACATGAGAAAAGCATACTAGGAAAGCAGCAAACAAATTTGCCAACATCAGAATACAAATTCACTTTGTCTTTAATCTACCTATGTTCAGAAAAGCATAAATTCTCATTCAGTAAAAATATCTGTGTATGATTGTTCTATCTGCTATCTGGGCAATGTAATTGTTGTTTTTACCTCCAGAATAAACACCATCTAAGATATTTTTGATTCAGACTAATTGAAAGTACAGATAGTGTGCTGCAAGTGCTTGCATTTGGTGCTCATAAGAATGAATTTCTGACTGCCAGCTTGGGTAGTATTTGTAATCAGGAATGGGTAATTCCATTTTCTGAAACCAAATTTTGGCATAGCCCTGACCACTTTTTCTCATCCACTACATTTTCGCTAAAGCTGTTTCATTTTTACTTTAATAGAAACTAATTTTTGTTAACATCTTATTTTTTTAAACTTCTCAATCTTCATTTTTAACCTCATCGAGTTTTATTTCTGGTGAGTATTGAACATAATCTTCATTTTGGGTGCTTTACTTCTGCAGGTCTTATACAAAGAGAACCTGGGTAAAGGAATCGCTGTGGTGTACACCCCAGAGATGCAGCGCGTTAAACGCAATCAAGAAAATATTAGCTCGGTATTTAAGTTTAAGAAAAAAAACCATATTCACTGTTTTCCTTTTGCATTCTAACTTTTCCCCATTTTTTTGCTAATGCTTCTTTCCTCCTTTCTCATTCTTAATACCATAATGACCATGGCATTTTCACTATAACTACTGGTACTCCAAAGGCCCACTGACAAAAAAAACTAAGATTATACATAAGAGTGATGCGATGTTTAATTGGTGTCTCTCAAATCCAGCTCATTTTGTTAATGTGAGAGGGAAAGCACAGAAAGACATCTTTAATTGAGGTGTTATTACTTAGTTGTCTGTCATTTACTTAGCTTTTCAAAATCAAATAAAACATCATGGAAAATTAGACACTATAAAAAACATGGGAAACAAAATAATACCCATGAAACTTTGTGGTTGGTTCATGACCCCACTCTTGAAGTGTTTTGTTTTCTTGCTAGCTGGGAGGTCTCTCCCAATCTTGTCCTTACATCTATGTGCAGGCCGGTTGAATACAAGGAAAGGGAGGGATGAGAAAAACAAACATAGTGCCCACCAATGTGTATCTTTATTATGTTCTAACACTCACAGTTTACTATTAAATTGTGACTTGAATGCACCTAAAACCTGTATTGTCAGAAGGACATTCCATTCTAGTCCAACAATTGGTCTTGCTCAATCCAACCCCGTTTCCTTGCACTTTTACCTTTTGGAATGTGCTTTTTTCATTTCTTTTTAGTTTTCTAATTCCTAATAAATAGTATGTTCTCTGTTTTAATGTCATCTTATGGCTTTCATGTCCTACAAATCCTATGAAAGCAGAATTCTTGTGACAAATAACTTAACAAAATTGTTTGCTATCATGCTTACCTGTTATAGAGACGTACAGCATGGAAACAGACCCTTTGGTCCAACTCGTCTGTGCCGACCAGATGTCCTAACCTAATCTAGTCCCATTTGCCAGCATTTGGCCCAAATTCCTCAAAACCCTTCCTATTCATATACCCATCCAGATGCCTTTTAAATGTTGCAATTGTACCAGCCTCCACTACTTCCTCTGGCAGCTCATTCCATACACACACCACCCTCTGTGTGAAAAAGTTGCCCCTTAGATCCCTTTTAAATCTTTCCCCTCTCACCCTGAACCTATGCTCTCTAGTTCAGGACTCCCCTACCCCAGGGAAAAGACTTTGTCTATTTATCCTATCCATACCCCTCATGATTTTATAAACCTCTATGAGGTCACCCTTCTTTGGTGCAGGGAAACAATGGCAGCACCAAACTGGGACAAGGTGCCTTCTGTAAACCATAGGGGGATAATCAAATAATTTATGGCTAAGAATGTTGGCAGCAGAGACCAGGAACATGTTTTTTAGTTGAAGCAGCAAAATCTTTTCCATGTTTGATAAGTGAATGAATGAAATCATGGTCCTAGTTTGATTGGCTAATTTTAAAATTTATTTTAAATAAAAGGACACGTAAAAATGCAAAAATATTGAGTAATAGACAAAATAATTCTTTAAAAATTCATCTCCACTGTTAATACGAATTGTTTTTGGAGATCATTCATGCTGAGGAGGCCCATAGTATTATAATGTAAATCAGAAGCAAAGTTTTTTTTCCCCTCTTATACCTCAAAGCCAAAGATTGAAAATTAATCTCATTAACTTGCTTAAGTCTTATTCCTAACAAAACAGCTAACCCTATCATCACCACGACTGTGCACCTAGGTAAAGTAAATATGGAGAAATGAGATACCCTAGTTCAGGATGGTCTGTTCAGCAATTTCCCTCTTCCTTTTACAGATACTATACTCTGACAGCTTCCGGAAGCAAGTACAAGGTCGAGCAGCTTATGTGTTGGACACACCAGAGATGAGACGTGTCCGGGATTCTCAGCGCAATATATCAACAGTAAGTTAATATCAGTGCCTGCCTCTTTAATAACAACTGAAAAAACACATGAAGATGTTCCAAAAACATTTTTATGTTATCCTTCCAATTAAGCTATGTATTAAATGCAGCATACTCTCAATAAAAATTACATAAGCATATTCAGTGTGTTCCATAAATCAAAGTTAAAACTCACACAAAACAAGGTTATAGTCCAAAAGGTTAATTTGGAAGCACTAACTTTCTGAGCGCTGCTCCATCATCAGGTGGCTGTGGAGCAGGATTATAAAACACAGAATTTATAGCAAAAGATCACCGTGTCATGCGTGCAGCTGATACAATATATTGAACAAACCTGGATTGCAAGGAGAAAGTGAAGACTGCAGATGCTGAAGATCAGAGCCAAACAGTGAAGAGTTTATACTTGAAACGTTGACTCTGCTGCTCCTTGGATGCTGCCAATCCTAGATTGCTGTTAAGTCTTTCATCTTTTAGAATGGGCTGCAGGTTTTGGTTCACTAATATGTAAATCCCAAAACTCCTTTCAAATCACATTCTCAAGCTAAGTTAAGGTTTTATAATAAAAAAAGGAGACATCTCAGATTGTGTGCTTTTTGAACAAAATTGAATGGTTCTCCAATTACAATTTCAGAATTGCAAATGCCAATTCACCCCACAGACGTGTGTGTTTGTGTGTGTGAGGGTGAGAGAGAGAGTGTGCATGTGTGGGAGAGAGTGAGAGTGTGTGTGTGCATGTGTATGAGTCTGAGAGAGAACTTGTGTGTGAGATAAGGTCTGCCTGAGTGTGTGAGTGTGTATGTGTGTGAGTGTATAGTGTAATGGAATCACCTAAAGTGTGAGACACTCTCACACTCACACAGACCCTCTCTCAGCCACACACATACAACCCCCATACACACACAAACACACACTCCACTCACACACTCTCTCCCACACACAAACACACACATACTCTCTCTCTACTTACCTCTCCCTCATATACATGCACACACACACAAAATATGTCTATGGAGTGAATGTGCATTTGCAGAATTGTAATTCCAGATACATTCTATTTTGTTCAAAAACTACATAATCTGCAGGCAGTCAATCCGTTTAACATCTCATAAATTCCTACTTTGGGAATAGAATCAGTCTGACTTAAGATTGGGATACAGATAGACACTATCTTCAGACCTTTAATGCATTGTCTGAGCTGAGATGTCACTTTTGTTTTATATAAAACCTTAACTTATTTTGGGCAGGACGATGGCACAGTGGTTAGCACTGCTGCCTCACAGCGCCAGAGACCTGGGTTCAATTCCCGCCTCAGGCGACTGACTGTGTGGAGTTTGCACATTCTCCCTGTGTCTGCATGGGTTTCCTCCGGGTGCTCCGGTTTCCTCCCACAGTCCAAAAATGTGCAGGTCAGGTGAATTGGCCATGCTAAATTGCCTGTAGTTGAAAAATGTGGTGCTGGAAAAACACAGCAGACTAGGTAGCATCTGAGGAGCGGGAGAATCGACATTTAGGGCCGAAGGGCCAGTACTGCGCTGTATTCTTCTATGTTCTATGTTCTATGTTCTATGTTCTATATCCTCTGGCAGCTCATTCCATAGGCAAAAGTGAGGACTGCAGATGCTGACAATCAGTCTAGATTAGAGTGGTGCTGGAAAAGCACAGCAGGTCAGGCAGCATCCCAGGAGCAGGAGAATCGACGTTTCAGGCAAAAGCCCTTCATCAGCTCATTCCATATACTCACCATCCTCTGTGAAAACACTGCCCCTCAGGTCCTTTGTAAGTATTTCTAGTCTCACCTTAAACCTCTGCCCTCTAGTTTTGAACTCTCTACCCTGGGAAAATACCTTGGCCATTCACTGTATCTACATCTCTCACAATTTAGTAAATCTCTATAAGGTCACCCCTAAACCTCCTATGCTCCAGGGAAATAGGTCTCAGCCTATCCAGCCCCTCCTTATAACTGAAACCCTTTAGTTCCGGTAACATCTCGGTAAATCTTTTCTGCACCCTCTCAACATTAACAACATGCTTCATATACAGCGGCAACCAGAAGTGTACACCGTATTCTACAAGTGTCCTCACCAATGTCCTGTACAGCTGCAACATGACACCCCAACTCCAACACGCAATTTTTCTGGGACAAGAGTTCCAAAGACTCTCAACTCTCTGAGAGAAGAAATTCCTTTCCATCTCCAAATTGCTGCCCCTTTATTCTGAGACTGTGCCCTCTGGTCCTCGACTCTCCCACGAGAGGAACTATCCTCTCAGAGTTGACCCTGTTGAGCTGCTTAAGAATCCAACATGTTTCAAAGAGATCAGAGAGACCTTTCATATGGTAGAGAAATACCTTGTGTAGGCTTTCGCCCAAAATGTCAATTTTCCCTGCTCTTCAGATGCTGCCTGACCTGCTGTGCTTTTCCAGCACCACTCTGATCTTGACTCAATACCTTGTGCTGACAAATGGCATTATACGTATAGGAACAGTTTGTACACAGGAAAGTAGAGTCAAGAGAAGAGAGATTCCTTATGTAGAGGACGGAAACATCCTACATACGGGAGAGGAAGGTACTTAGAGGAGGTGATGGCCTAGTCGTATTATCACTGGACTGTTAGTCTAGAGACCCAGGTAATGTTGTGGGGACCTGTGTTCAAATCCTGCCACAGCAGATGATGGAGTTTGAAATCACTTTAAAGAAAGTCTTGAATTACAAGTGTAGTGATGACCATGAATCTGTTGTCAACTGTTGTAAAAACCCATCTGATTCACTAATGCCCTGTAGGGAGGGAAGCTACCATCCTTGCCTGGCCCACATGTGACTCCAGACCCACAGCAACAAGACTGACTCTTAATTGTCCCCCTTCTATGAATAAGTTTTAAAAATCTTTTTTATAGAGGAGCAGAAGCCCTTTCGTCTCTGTAAGAAGCATGTGGCTGGTGAGCTGCAGGTGAGCATTAATTGATTATTAGATTAATTGAGCCACAGTTATTGTGAATGAGATTGTAATCGCATAACATGGTGCTGAGTGTCTCTCCCTCTCCCTGTCCCTGACCCTCAACCTTCAGGTTTCTCATATGTTCAGATGTCCCACCCTCTCCCCGGCGTGTCACTGTCAGGGTCACAGAGATCCCCCTGGGTTATTCCAGGAGGCTGAACCCAGGTACTCTGAGGTTTCTGCTGGCCAGCTGCCACTTCAGACAAGAAACCTTACCCTCCCAGGGCCTTGAGCGAATGAGACAATCCAATCTTCCCCGCAGTCTGTTTTCTTTGTAAATTATGCTGGAAACATCACAAGATATGTCAAAAAAACCCTCTTGGAAAGAAACCTTCTATCTGTGCTTCAGACTGTCAAAGTTTCAATTACATATAGACTAACAATGTAAAAATAACATTTTCCCCACCTACAGTCTATTTGTTTTGTCAAATAATATAAAGCAAGTCTTGGTGTCCTCTGAGTCATGCTGTGCTAATTCCTAAGTAAACCCTTCAGTGTTGTGTACCATGTGTATGGCCTCTGGTTGCCCCCCTCACAGACCCTAAAACAGCAAATTAAATTTTCTTTAAATATTTGCAAGCGATCTGCTCCAGTGAAAATAAAATCTGAAGAAATGTTGTGTTGTTTAAGCTCAGCTAGCCAGTGAGGCTCTCTTACATACTCTTTCCCTTTCCATTTTGCTCTCTCTCTCCTCTCTCTGAATCACATTCTCTCTTCCTTAATCTCTCTCTCTCTTTCTCTCCCCGCTCTCCCTCTCACTCAATCTCTCTCTCTCTCTCTCTCTCTCTCTCTCTCTCCCCACCTACACCTCCCCCTTTAGAATGGCACGGTGGCTCAGCAGTTAGCACTGCTGCCTCACAGCACCAGGGACCTGCATTCCATTCCCACCTCAGGCGACTGTCTGTGTGGATTTGCACATTCTCCCCATTTCTGCGTGTGTGCTCCGTTTCCTCCCACGGTCTAAAGATGTGCAGCTTAGGTGAATTGGCCATGCTAAATTATGCATAGTGTTCAGAGATGTGTAGGTTAGGTGCATTAGTCAGGGGTAAATGTAGAGTAATAGAGTCTGGGTGGGATACTCTTTGGAGGGTCGGTGCGGACCTGTTGAAGGGCCTGTTTCCACACTGTAGGGATTCGATGATTATACTTTCATTCACATGCTTCAAACAATATTGGAGAGATGTATCTGGCTCAAAGAACAAAGAACAAAGAACAAACAGCCCAGGAACAGGCCCTTTGGCCCTCCAAGCCTGAGCCGATCCAAATGTACTGTCAAAATCTGTCGGTCAATTCCTAATAATCTGTACCCCTCTGCTCCCCACCTACTCATGCATCTGTCCAGATGCATCTTAAATGAATCTACCGTGCCTGTCTCTACCACCTCTGCTGGCAACGCGTTCCAGACGCCCACCACCCTCTGTGTAAAGTACTTACCGCGTGTATCCCCCTTAAAGTTTCCACCTCTCACCTTGAAAGCATGACCTCTCGTTATTGAATCCTTCACCCTGGGAAAAAGCTTGTCTCTATCCACCCTGTCTATACCCTTCATGATTTTGTAAACCTCAATCAGGTCCTCCCTCAATCTCCTTTTTTCTAGTGAAAATAAACCTAATCTACTCAACCTCTCTTCATAGCTAGCACCTTACATGCCAGGCAACATCCTCGTAAAAATTGGCTCAAAGCCAATAGCCTCTTGAACCTAATGGTGTAGAATCCAGGGTTTTTAAAGAGGTAGCTAAAGAGATAACAAGAGCATTGGATTTTATCTTGAAGTATGCAGTAGGTTCTAGAACGATCCATGAGAATTAATAACAAGAGGAGACCATTTGGCCTTTATGACTAATCCATCATTGGATAAAATTATGATTTTAACTCCAATTGTCGGCCCACCATCCAGTAACCCTCAACTCCTCAACTGGTTCAATGGATTGAAAAGTGGCAAGTGGAGTTTAGTTTGGATAAATGTGAGGTATTGCATTTGGTAAAACAAACAAAGACAAGACTTAAACAATTAAAAGTTCAGTCTTGGGCAGTGTTGTAGAACAGAGAGAGACCTAGGGGTTCAGGTAACATAAGCCTTTGAAGTTTACATCACATACAATGGGCTGGTTAAGAAGACATTTAGCACGCCTGTCTTCATTGCTCAGACCTTTGAGTTTAGGAGTTGGGACGCCATGTTGAGGTTATATAGGACATTGGTGAGGCCTCTTCTGGAGCATTGTGTCCAGTTCTAGTCACCCTCTTATAGGAAGGATAGTATTAAGCTGTAGAGGGTTCAGAAAAGCTTTACCAGGGTGTTGCCAGGAATGAAGGGTTTGAGTTGTAAGGAGACACTGGATAGGCTGGCACTGTTTTCACTGGAGGGTAGGAAGTGGAGAGGTGACCATGTGGAGGCTTATACAGTCATGACGGGCATAGATAAGGTGAATGGCAGGTGTTTGTTCCCTAGGTCAGGGGACTTCAAGACTGGGGTCATAGTTTTAAGGTGGGAGGAGAAAGATTAAAAAAAAACATGAGGAGGATTTTTGTTTTACACAGAGAGTGGTTTGTGTGTGGAATGAATGTCCACAGGAAGTGGTGGATGCAGGTACAGTTAGAACGTTTAGTTTGAGATTTTGGTTGGCATGGACTGGTTGGACCGAAGGGTGTGTTTCCATGTTGTATGACTTTAGGACTCCCTTGGTTCCTAGAGGATTGGAAATTTGTAAATATAAAGCCAATTTTTGAGAATGGATGGAAACAAGGCCAGGAGCACAGGTCAGGAAGCCCTGATATCAAACATTGAGAAAATACTGGAGTCTTATCAGAAATTGGTAATAACAAGACATGTAGAAAATCGCAATACTATTAAGCAGAGCCAACATGGATGTTCTGCTTGACAGATATGGGCATCAATGTAAGGGATTTGTTGTGCATCCCTAATTGCCCTTGAACGTGCTCAAACATTTCGAAATGATTTTGAGATGCTGGTGTTGGGCTCGGGTGTACAAAGGAAAATTCACACAACATCAGGTTTTAGTCCAACAGGTTTATTTGGAAACACTAGCTTTGGGAGCGCTGCTCCTTCATCAGGTGGTTGTGGAGGACATGATCAGAAGATGTCGTGTGAATTTTAACTTTAAACTTTTCAGAGGGTCGTTAAGATTCAAAAAATGACCATATTGCTGTCGCAAAACAAAAGCAAAATATGACAGATTCTGGAAGTCTGAAATGAAAGCTGAAAGTGCTGGAGAAACTCAGCAGGTCTGTGGAGAGAGATGCAGAGTTAATGTTCTGAGTCCAATATTTATGCTTTTTCAAAGGGTCAAAAGGCTTTATGGTAGTGAGCCTACCTCTGGGCCAGAATGTTAAGTTCAAGTCCCAGCTGCCTTGAAGGTGTGTCCTATGTGTTAGATTTGAAGTTAAAATCAGATCATTCATGATCTTACTGAATGGTAGAGCAGTTCTGAGTGGTCCATCTTGCTCCTTGATCGTACGTAATATGTCCAAACAGATCGATTAAAATTCAATCATTTTCCTCCTTAGAACATAGAACATAGAACATAGAAAAATACAGCGCAGTACAGGCCCTTTGGCTCTCGATGTTGCGCCGATCCAAGCCCACCTAACCTACACTAGCCCACTATCCTCCATATGCCTATCCAATGCCCGCTTAAATGCCCATAAAGAGGGAGAGTCCACCACTGCTACTGGCAGGGCATTCCCTGAACTCACGACTCGCTGAGTAAAGAATCTACCCCTAACATCTGTCCTATACCTACCACCCCTTAATTTAAAGCTATGCCCCCTCGTAATAGCTGACTCCATACGTGGAAAAAGGTTCTCATGGTCAACCCTTTCTAAACCCCAAATAATCTTCCTTCTATGTAAGGAAAACAGATTTCCTTACCTGAAGGACTTTAGCAAGCCATTTAACGACGCTTTTACAACCACTGTTGTCATGGTCACCATCACGTGTTATGGATCAGACCAGATGCCCTCAAGATATATTAAGAAGGTAGCCGAGACCCAAACCTTTTTTTTTATTTTTAAGGTAAATGTTAGGCGCTATTTTCCAGACGCAATTCAATTGGTCAAACTACTTGATGTTAAACAAAACATAATTTATTCATACACTATAATAAAAATGCAACAAAAAAAACGAATATTGAAAGGAAACAGCTGAACTGTATCTTTATTGGAATGATTAATTTGTAATAATTATTGTATCTATTATTTTGTTAAGCATTCCAATAAAGATATAGCTAAGCCAATTATTTGCTTTATTCTTCCTGTTGTTGTATTTCATCTAAAGTGTATGAATTTGTTTTTTGCCAAGAGTGTGTCTATGGGATGATACAATATTGGAACAGTTAATGGGTAATAGTTATTGTATCTATCATTGTGTTACCTGGTCAAATATAGTAACTAATATCCCATTATCACACCCTTGGCAAAAGGTAAATTCAGCAAAAGGATGGTCTCGCATGCAGTTCTCCAATCCAGGAGGAACGCACATAAAAGACAACTCAGCTTTTCACAATCTCAGGAGCTTCTGCTTCTGCAAGACTGCAAGCAACTTCTGCTGAGAAACCTAAACCTCCTGGTTCTGGGGCTGGGAGCTGGACCACACCCACTCAGGCTGTTCCAACTTTTTTAAAAAAGCACCCAAGCTTTCACAATTTGTTCATGTTCTCATAGACTCCTCAGCAAACTGTCCTCTCTCTCTCTCTCTCTCTCAAAGAAACCAGGACAACATACCCCTCTTAAAGCCACAGTATCATCATAGCTGAGACTACCATTTAATTTTGGATGTCAGTAATTGAATTTAACTAACTACAAGAGTGACCAAGCATTAATTTGAGCCAGTTATCAGTCCAATGATATCATTCATGATCTTACTGAATGGTAGAGCAGTTCTGAGTGGTCCATCTTGCTCCTTGATCGTATGTAATATGTCCAAACAGATCGATTAAAATTCAATCATTTTCCTCCTTAGAGCATAGAACATAGAACATAGAAAAATACATTGCCACTATATCATTGCACATGGCAAATTTACTGGAGCTTTTTTGAAAATGTCACTAGCAGCTGTTCTGTTCTTCAAATACTGAAGGATTGCATAGTGTACCACTAATCCTTGTATATGTTGAAATATTACTTGTTGTCTGCTTCCAAACCTTTGACAATGATAATCATAGAATCCCTAAGGTGTGGAAATAGGTCATTTGTCCCAACAGGTTCACACTAACCCTCCGAGGAGGAACCCACCCAGACCCACTCCCCAACCCTATTATTTTACCTTTACCCCTGACTAATCCACCTAACCTACACAATCCTGAACACTACGGGCAGATCTAGCATGGCCAATCCATCTAACCTGCACATCTTTGAACTGTGGGAGGAAACGGAGCACCCAGAGGAAACCCACGCAGACACTGGGAGAATGTGAAAACTCCACACAGACAGTCATCCAAGGCTTAAATTGAATCCGGGATCCTGGCACTGTGAGGCAGCAGTGCTAACCACTGAGCCACTGTGCTGCCCTTAAATATTGCTTGGAAAGCAAGAGAACTAGCAAGCTAGATAAGGGGGAACCAGTGGATATAATATATATGGATTTTCAAAAACATTCAATATGAGGCCTCAGAAGAGTTTGTTACATAAAGTTAATGCACACAGAGTTGGAGTAATGTATATTTATGAAGACTTAATGGATAGCAACCAGGATAAGCAGCAGAGGTTAGCAAGTTGTTGTAACAAGTTATTGCAAGGATCATTCCTGTGGTCGCAACTATTTACAATTTAAATATATTCCAAATCTATTTAAGATTGTACAAGAATGGAAGTTGTTTATATATGGAGGACTGAGGCCTTACTGGAGATA
Source organism: Chiloscyllium plagiosum (assembly GCF_004010195.1). Taxonomy (NCBI): domain Eukaryota; kingdom Metazoa; phylum Chordata; class Chondrichthyes; order Orectolobiformes; family Hemiscylliidae; genus Chiloscyllium; species Chiloscyllium plagiosum. Next base: position 5,346,143 of record NC_057710.1, read on the forward strand.
AATCATCATGTAGAAACAAGCAGCATTCAGGAAGGCAAATGTTGTTAACTTTTTATCTCCAAGGGATTGGAGTCTCGAGGTAATGATGTCTTACTGTAGTTTTACAAGGCATTGGTGAGGCCACAGCTGGAGGTGCGGGGCCAGCTTTGGATTTCCTACCTAAGGATAACCAAACTAATGTCAAGAGAAAGCAACTGAGAGTCGCTAATGTCCTACGATTAAAGGATTGCCTCTGAGAAGCGACTGAGTAGATCAGGCCGATGTTGCTCTTCAGTTTAAAAGAATGAGAGATGATTTCCTTGGTAGCTGTAAAATTGTTAAGGGGCTTGGCAGGGTGGATGGTCCCTCTCACTGGCGAGACCATTAACTCGAGGTTAAAATCTCAATTAGGACTGAGGTGAAGGGTTGTGGGTCTGTGGAATTTTCCAGGTCAGAGGGCTAGGGTGCTCAGTTGTTGAGCATATTTAAGGCAGACATCAGTAAACATTCCAGTTCTAAATAATAGACAATGCACACTGGAGAATATGGAAAGGTGTAGTCAACTTAGAAAGTCAACTGATTTCTTGTGAAATGTTAGGCCAGACTTTAGCCAATCTGTTTTCCCTTTCCTTATCTTATTCACTTGGTTTCTCCCTGAAAATGATGACCTGGAATCTGTGTTTGCAAGTTCACCTGACCCAGAATCTCCCACTCATGTTGTATCTTGACATGATTCCAAATCCCTAAATCCCGTCTCCACTCTCCACTTTGTGATCGCTCTGAACCAATTATCCTCAGTAAGGTGATCTTTCTGAATCACTCAATTATTCTGAATTGCAGAAAAATGCCATCCCTCCTCCCTACCATGAGAATTCACTTCTGCCATCCTGACAGCAGTCTACATACCACCCTACGCGGAGGTGAGAAATGCCCTAGAGGTGATGTACACTGCCACAGACACTGGAGATGGAATTCCCCAAGGCCCTATTCATCATGGCCTGCTACTTCAAACAGGCCCACCTCAAGAGGGCAATGCCAAAGTCCAACCAACACATCTCCTGCCCCATCAGAGGACCCAACATCCTGGACCACTGCTACACAACCATCAGAGACACTTATCACTCCATTCCCCGCCCACACTTTGTAAAATCAGATCACAGAGCTGGATTCCTCCTCCTGGCTTACAAGCAGAGGCTGAAATGGGAAGACCTTTCACAAAAGGAAGTACAATGCTGGTCCAAGGCTGTGGAAGACCGTCTCTGGGACTGCTTGGAATGGGTAGACTGGACCGTGTTCAAGTACTCAGCGGAACACCTAGATGAGTACGCCACCACCATCATGGACTTCATTAAATGAATGCATAGAGGACTGCATTCCAAAGAATTCAATCCGAGTGTTACCCAACTGTAAACCTTGGATGAACCAGGATATGCACTCCCTACTGAAGACCAGATGTGCAGCGTTCAAGTCGGATGACCCAGACTAATACAGGAAATCCAGATATGACTTCCACAATGCCATCAGGGCTGCCAAGAAGCAGTACCAGGTCAGGTTATAGGCCCGAACCTACAAAACAGACTCCCACTGCCTGTGGCAAGGCCTAAGAAACATTCTGGGATACAAAGTGAAACAGAGCAAGATAGTGGACAAAGGCATTTCCCTCCCTGAGGTGCTCAATGCTTCCTATGCTCGGTGATGATGCCTGCCCCAACAGCCCAAGACACACTTGTTCCCTCGGTCACCACTGCGGATGTCAACCCAAGGAAAGAGATGGGCCCAGACAGCATCCCGGGATGAACACTCAGATCCTGTGCAGCTCAGCTGGTGGAGGGATTCACCCACATCTTCAACCTCTCCCTCCTATAAGCCGAAGTCCCCACCTGCTTCAAGAAGACCACCATTATCTCCATACCTCAGAAAGTACATATAACGTGCTTTAATGACAACGCCCAGTGGCTCTGACCTCCGTAATCATGAAGTGTTTTGAGAGGCTGGTCACGGCCCACATCAACCCCAGTCTCCCAGCCTGCCTGGATCCCCTACAATTTGCCTAGTGATGTAACAGGTTCACAGTGGATGCCATATCCCTAGCCTTGCACTCATCCCTGGGGCATGGACAACAAGGCCACGTGCGGCAGACTTCTGCTCATCAACTACAGCTCCGCCATTAACCCCTCCAGAGTGATCTTTAAAACTCTGAGACAGAGGCCTTGGCTCTGCCCTCTGTGGATCCTCAGCTTCCCGACCCAGAGACTGCAATCAGTGAGCTTAGGGAACTACATCCACTCCACAGTAACCCTCAACACTGCAGCCCCTCACTGTACTCCCTGTACACCCACAACTGTGTAGCCAATTCCTAACAAACAGCATCTACAGGTTCGCTGACAACAACACCGTGATAGAACGGATATTGAACAATGACAAGTCAGAATACAGAATGGAGATAGAGGGCTTGGTGTGGTGGTGCAATGAGAACAACCTTTCCCTCAACGTCGGCAAAACTAAAGAACTGATCATTGGGTTCAGGAAGCAAGGAGGAGAACACCCCCCCATCTACATCAACGGAGCTGAGGGTGAGAGGGTGGAGAGTGTCAAGTTCCTCGGAGTGACGATAACCGACAACCTGTCCTGGCCTTCCCAGGTAGATGTGATGGTGAAGAGGCACAACAACACCTCTTCTTCCTCAGGCACCTCAGGAAATTCAGCACGTCCATAAGGACCCTCACCAACTTCTACAGATACACCATTGAGACCATACTGTCCGGGTGTATATCGGCCTGGTATGGCAACTGCTCTGTCCAGGACCGTAGGAAACTACAGAAGGTGGTGTGCACAGCCCAGACCATCACGGAAGCCAATCTTCCATCCATGGGCTCCATTTACAGGGCTCGCTGCCACGGAAACGCTGCCAACATCATCAAAGACCCCTCCCACCCCGGTAATGATCTCCTACAACCGCTTCCATCAGGCAGGAGGTACAGAAACTTGAACATACCCTCCAGCAGGTTCAGGAACAGCTTCTTCCCGCCCGGAATTAGACTGATGAATGGAGTCTCTAACTTCAAACAATGCTGACCTTGCTAATGTTGATGTTGCCTTGCACACATGCTCTGTGATGTAACCCATATGCCTTGCTCAGTCTAAGGTTTTTTTTCACCCTATGACCTGACTGTACTGCTCATAAACAAAGCTTTTGACTGTACTTTGGTACATGTGACATCAAATCAGATCAATCAACCGATTAATCTCAGTCTCTCTCCATCTGTATCCCCCCATCTCTGTCTCTCAATCTGTTTGCATCTTTATATCTCCCTCCTTGCTGTCTTTCTCTCCGTCTTTATCATCCCTTCTCTCTGTCTCTCTCTCCATCTTTATCTTCCCCTTGTTCTCTCTCCCCATGTGTATCTCTCCCTCGCTTTGTCTCTCTCTCTCTCTCTCTCCCCTTTTCTCTCCATCTCTATCTCACTCTCTCACTGTCTTTGCCCCTGATTTCAACTCCCTTGCATTTAACAGGAGCCAAAGCCTTTTCAAGCCAAGTTGGACTGAACAAAAAAAAAAGTGAAAATAGAAAGGGAAGGCTCATTGGACTGTCAGTGCCATTGTGCGCTCTTGTTTTGGCCTGGCTCCATGGAATTCTTTTGTCACAAATTCTTTCTCTCTGCTTAAAAATCTCCCTCCTTTGTTTGCTTTGAATATTCTGAATGAAAGACATTTGCAAAACATGATTTCTTAACGAAATAAAGCCTTAAATCTGCTTAATCTAGGTCATTATGTTTAAAAAAAATATCTTCCTCCAGCCAAAGCTGACTCTCAGGAAGGTCATTCGTTCTGACAGAGTTCGACGGGAGGGCAGTTCAGCTGAAGTTATCACAGGAGCTTTTGCAACTGGAGAGATGGAAAAAGTAGGAATGTGTTTTGTTCAGAGGGGAGTGGTGAGGGTAGAGGGATCAGGGAGAAGGGGCGGTGTGGGATACTGGTGACAACATGAGAGCATTGTTGGGATGGGGGTGGGTGGGAGCAGGCTGGTTACCATGGGAGCTGGGCACTGTGCCAACAGTCAGACGGTCAAGAAGGGTAGAAGGAGACAAGGCAAAAAGTCAAGAGTTTGTGCATCGGGGACGATGGTAACCATGGCAACCGGCAACACCAAACACAAGGCTGTTGCTTTCCTTGGACGGGGAGATAGAGAGTCAGAATGTTCCAGAATGGGCGCTTGGACAGCATTGATGATTCAACAACAAGTGGCCAATTATGGTCTCACTGTGGACAACAATCTCATCACTCCTGCCCCCTGCCCTCACTGACCTACCCATCTGTTCCCAGTCCAGCACTTCCTCATCTGCATTTCTCCCTGGGCTCCCTCCCCATGTCATGATGATTTTTTTTCAGTCTGACTCACATTTAAATATTTTCCCAGTCAACATTCTCAGAGATGTTATTGCGCTCTTCTGGGGCAGGTAGGACTTGAACCTGGGCCTCCAATGTTCAGAGATAGGGACACACCCACAGTACCACAACAGCATCCCCCCTCCCCCAATTCTGTGTAATCTCCTTTAGTCCAACGACCTTCAGCTGCTTCACCAATGTGCTTTCCCCCATCATAAAGTCAGAAGTGGGGATGTTCACTGATGATCACACAATCTTCAGCACCATTCGCAACTCCTGAGATACTAAAGCAGTCTGTGTCCAAATGCAACATGATCTGGACAATATCCAGGCTTGGGCTGACAAGTGGCAAGTAACAGTCATGCCAAACAAATGCCACGCTATGATCATCACCAATAAGAGACAATCTAACCACCATTCGTTGACAATCAATGGTGTTACCACCACTGAACCCCCCACTATCAACATCCTGGGGATTACCATTGACCAGATCCTTGACTAGACAGGTCAGAGGCAAGGAACACTCTCGCAAGTACTCACCTTCTGGCTCCCCAAAGCCTGTACACTATATACAAGGGCAGAGGTTAAAACTGAGGGGGGAAGGATTTGAAAAGGACCTGAGGGGTAAATTATTCACACTGAGGGTGGTACGTGTATGGAATGAGCTGCCATAGGAAGTGGTGGAGGCTGGTACAATTACAACATTTAAAAGGCATCAGGATGGGTATATGAATAGGAAGGGTTTGGAGGGATATGGGCAAAATGCTGGCAAATGGGACTAAGTCTGTTTGGGATATCTGGTCGGTGCAGACTAATTGGACCAGAGGGTCTGTTTCCGTGCTGTACATCTCTATGGCTCTATGAATCTATAAGTCACAGTGTGATGGAATACTCCCCTCTTACCCAGATAAGTGAAGCCCCAACAACACTCAAGAAGCTCAGCACCATCCAGGACAAAGCAGTCCACTTGATTGGCACCACATCCACAAGCATCCCCTCCCTCCACCACCGACACTCAGTAGCAGCAGTGTGGACTATCCACAAGATTCACTGCAAACATTCACCAAAGATCCTCAGGCAGCACCTTCCAAACACACGACCACTTCCATCTAGAAGGATAAGAACAACAGATACATGGGAACACCACCCCTTGCAAGTTACCCTCCAAGCCACTCACCACTCTGACTTGGAAATTGCAGTACCTTCAGTGTCATAGAACACAGAACATTACAGCGCAGTACAGACCTTCAGCCCTCAATGTTGTGCCGACCTGTGGAACCGATCTGAAGTCCATCTAACCTACACTATTCCATTCTAATCCAGATGTTTGTCCAATGACCATTTAAATGCCCTTAACGTCGGTGAGTCTACTACTGCTGCAGGCAGGCCATTCCACGCCCCGACTACTCTCTGAGTAAAGAACCTACCTCTGACATCTGTCCTATATCTATCACCCCTCCATTTAAAGCTATGTCCCCTCGTGCTAGCCATCACCATCTGAGGCAAAAGGCTCTCCCTGTCCACTCTATCTAACCCTCTGATTATCTTATATGTCTCAATTAAGTCGCCTCTCAACCTGCTTCTCTCTAACAAAAACAGCCTCAAGTCCCTCAGCCTTTCCTCATAAGACCTTTCCTCCATACCAGGCAACATCCGAATAAATGTCCTCTGAATCCTTTCCAAAGCTTCCACGTCCTTCCTATAATGCAGCGACCAGAACTGTACACAATACTCCAAGTGCGACTGCACCAGAGTTTTGTACGGCTGCAGCATGACCTCGTGACTTTGAGACTCAATTCCTCTCCCAATAAAGGGAACACACCATATGCCTTCTTAACAACCCTATCAACCTGGGTGGCAACTATCAGGGATCTGTGTATCTGGGCACTGAGATCTCTCTGCTCATCTACAATACCAAGAATCTTACCATTAGCCCAGTACTCTGTATTCCTGTTACTCCTTCCAAAGTGAATCACCTCACACTTTTCCACATTAAACTCCCTTTGCCACCTCTCAGGCCAGGGAGTCCCTCTGTAACCTGCAACATCCTTCAGCATTATCCACAACTCCACCGACCTTAGTGTCATCCGCAAATTTACTAACTTATCTTTCTATTTCCTCATCCAGGTCATGTATATAAATGACAACAGCAGTGGGCCCAAAACAGATCCTAACTGAGCCTTCACATCTCATCCTAACATAAGACTTGTTCTTCCTCTAGACAAGAGATTCGACTTCTTTAGTAAACCATGGCTCCCTCATTCGACCACCTCCTCTCTGCCTGACAGGTACATGCTTATCATAGACACACAGTAGCTGTTCCTTGAACAAGTTCCACATTTCAATTGTGCCCATCCCCTGCAGTTTCCTTTCCCATCCTAT
>NC_057710.1:5353103-5355265 GCF_004010195.1 Chiloscyllium plagiosum
GAGACACACACACACATTTACACACACACTCCTATATACCCAAAAACTCATGCAGACCCTCTCTCATACACAAGCTCTCTCTCTCATACCCACACACATGCACCCCATGCTCTCACCCCCACCCACACACCCTCTCACAGACTGATACCTCATAACACTCATACACATACTTGACCAAGCTTACACACACACATGTACACACAGTTTCACCTGCCCTCACACTCACATGCACACACTCACTCGGTCTCTCCTACAGCATGCACATATAAGTTTATGGGGTGAATTTGTTACATGTTATTTTGCTCAAAGATTGCATAAATCTATGTAAAGTTCTGTAAACCCTCCGTTAGGAAAATAATTGCCTCAACATTGGTACAGACTTTACCTTCACACATATAATGCATTGTCTGAGCTGAGGTGACACCTATTAGTAGATAAGCTGACGCCACCTTGAGAATGGAATTCTGGGATTTACACTTTAAAGAACTTAAACCACCATAACCCATTCTAAAAGATGAAAGACTTAATCTAAATTTGTTTAAGAACTATAATCTGGTGTTGTATGGTTTTTTAACTGAAGTTGTTTAACATATCATTACAACTCCATGACACTGTAACCCTTTTGCAATCAATTCTGTGTCGTATGGTCATGTTAAAGAGGCAGAGCCTTGAAAACTAGGGCTTCCAAATAAATCTGCTGGAATATTACATGGTGTTCTGTGATGTTTTACTTTGTCCATCCCAGTCCAACACTGGCATCTCCAAATCATAAGTGAAAAACAGGGTTATCAGAGAGGAAATCAGCGAGTTTGGAGTTTGCAATGATGTCCACTACCAAGAAAACATTCAGGGAATAAGAGAGACCGTGTCAGTTCAATAGGAGGGGGAAGGGGCTCTATATGTCTCAGCGGCCAGGAATCCCTCATTAATTCAATAATTATAGACATTTACACAATGTCTGATCGCAGTAGTAGGTCAAAAGATTGAGGGATCAGGAATCTCCTCTTCACACTGACAGTAACTGATACTTACATTGGCCACTGGATGGGGCTACTCCCTACCTGGTGACTCTCTGGGGTTATAGAGGTAACTCTGAGAAGGCAAGTGATTTCCCCACAAAAGTCTTGGAAAGATCACAATCGCCATGGTCTTTCTTCAGCAACACCTCGCAGCCCGCTGCTGTCTACAGGAAGGGCGAAGGATATTGCGTTTTTTTCCCCATGATCCCAGCACTGTTCCTGATCCCAGCCTATACACTGTACCACCAAGTAAAGGTTTTCAAAGTCCTACGATAGTGTAGGAGAGGCGGCAACTAATTTGTACAGAGCAAGCTCCCACAGTCAGCGATGTGACAAGAACAAGATATGGTGTGGAGGAGCTGGCGTTGGACTGGGATGGACAAAGTTACAAATCCCACAACACCAGGTTATAGTCCAACAGGTTTAATTGGAAGCACTAGCTTTCAGAGCGCCACTCTTTCATCAGGGGTAGCTACCTGGAGAAGGAGCAGCGCTCCAAAAGCCAGTGCTTCCAAATAAACCTGTTGGATGATAACCTGGCGTTGTGTGATTTGTAACAATACCAAGATATAAAGAGTGAGGCTCAGGTTCAGTGGGTCATAGGGAAGGTGAATGGAATGTTTCAAAGGGAATGCTGTATAACAGTGGTGAGGCTTTGTCGAAACTCTGCAAGGCGGTATAGTCAGAGCACAGCTGGTAGGCTGTGAACAATTCTGGCTCCCTTATCTAAGGAAGATATATCAGTGTTGGAGGTTCACTTGGCTGATAGTTGGTCTGGAGGGACTGCCTTATGAGAAGTATTATAGAAACACAGAATCCCTACAGTGTGAAAGCAGGCCATTCAGCCCACTGAGTCCACACCAACTCTCCAAAGAGCATCCCACCTTTCCCCGTTCCCCTGCCCTCTCCCTGTAACCCTGCATTTCCCATGGCTAACCCACCCCGGCCTGCACATCTTTGGAGAGCTGGAGTAGCTTGGGTTTGCACTCGCTGGAGTTTAGAAGAACAAGAGGACATAAGTGAGAACTGCAGAAGCTGGAAACCAGATTCTGGATCAGAGTGGTGCTGGAAAAGCACAGCAGGTCAGGCAGCATCCGAGGAGCCAGAAAATCGACGTTTCAGGCAAAGGCCCTTCATCAGGAA
>NC_057710.1:5355276-5374656 GCF_004010195.1 Chiloscyllium plagiosum
GGTGGTGAGGGAGCAGCGGTGAAGGAGGCCCAGGACCTCCATGTCCTCGGCAGAGTGGGAGGGGGAGTTGAAATGTTGGGCCACGGGGCGGTGGGGTTGATTGGTGTGGGTGTCCCGGAGATGTTCCCTAAAGCGCTCTGCGAGGAGACATCAGGTTTCCCCAATGTAGAGGAGACTGCATCGGGAGCAACATATACAATAAATGACATTGGTGGATGTGGAAGGCTCCTTTGGGGCTTTGGATAGTGGTGAGGGAGGGGGTGTGGGCTCAGGTTTTGCAATTCCTCGGCCTCCTTCACCGCCCGAAACGTCGATTTTCCTGCTCCTTTAGAAGAATGAGAGGCAACCTTATTGAAACACAAAAAATACTTAGAGGACTTGACAGGGAAGTTGGAGAGAAGTTATTTTCCCCATTGGGAGAGTCTGGGACCAGAAGGTATCATCTCAGAGTCAGGGGTTATAGAGTCACAGAGTCAGAGATGTACAGCCTGGAAACAGACCTTTCGGTCCAACTCATCTATACTAACCTAATCTAGTCTCATTTGGCTCATACATTTAGGATGGAGATGAGGAAGAATTTCTTCTCTCAGAGGGGAGTGATTTGGAGTAAATTGGTGGAATTCTTTACCACAGAGGGCTGTTGAAGCTGGATCAGTCAGTATATTCAAAGCTGAGAGACATAGATTTTTATTCAGTGAAAGAATCGAGGGTTATGGGATACAGGCAGAAGAGCGAAGTTGAGGATTATCAGTTTAGCTTTGATCTCATTGAGTGGTGGAGCAGACACAATGGCCTCAATGTTCCTGTGTCTTATGGTCTGAAATTAACTGTAATGTTGATTGAGAGCTAAACATTGGCCGGAGTTCAGGAAAAGTTCTTCTTCAAAATATTGCTGTGAGATGTTTCCAATCCGTCGCCCAGAAGATTGAGTTGGGACTCCCACTGATGCGGTGGCATTTGAACCCTGTGTCCTCAGAGCATCCATCTCAGCCCCTTGGTTGCTGACTCAGTGACATTACTGTCCTTGCTGTCTCCATTGCTGTGTGATCTTTTACTACCATCAATGTGAGTAAGACCAAAACTTGCCAGTTCCTCTCCCAAACACAAACCACCCTTGTTTGGACATTCAGGGCCAATACCTTAAGACTGTCAGGTCCAAACATAGAACACAGAACAGTACAGCACAGGAAACAGGCCCTTCAGCCCACAATGCTGTGCTGAACATGACACCAAATTAAACTAATCCCTTCTGCCTGCCCTTGGTCCATATCTCTACATATTCATGTGCTTACCTCACAGTCTCTTGAAATGCCCCTATCGTATCTGCCTCTACCCCTTGCAGCACATTCGGCTCCTACCACTCTGTGTAAAAAACCTGCCCCTCACATCTCATTGAGCTTTCCCCCTCTCACTTTCAATGTATGCCCCCCCCCCCCCCCCCCCCTAGTTTAAGACATTTCCACTCTGGGGAAAAAATTTTGATCATTAATCCTGTCTATGTATCTCATAATTTTATAGAATTCCATCTCATTGACTGCAGTTCAGCCTTCAACACTACTATCCCCTCGTTACTAACCACTAAACTTAGAGATCTTGGACTAAGCCCTACTCTCTGCAACTGGATCCTCAGTTTCCTGACCCACAGGCCACAATCAGTGAAGATTGGGGACAATATTTCATCCTCACTAACACTTAACACTGGAGCCCCCCACCCCCCCCAGGGGTGCGTACTCAGCCCCCTACTGTACTCACTGTATACCCATGACTGCATTGACAAATACCAGACTAATGTCATTTATAAGTTCGCTGATGACACCACCATAGTCGGTCGAATCTCAGATGGCGACAAAACAGACGACAGACGCAAGGTTGAAGAGCTGGAAAAATAGTGCACTGAGAACAACCTAGCTCTCAATGTCGGCAAAACCAAGGGACTCATTATTGACTTGCAGCGGGATCTTACTCATGCCCCTTACAAATTAACAGCACAGAGGTGGAACGGGTGGAGAGTGTCAAGCTCCTGGGAGTGGTCATCCACAACAAGCTTTCTTGGACTCTTCATGTGGACGCACTGGTTACAAAGGCCCAACAATGTCTCTTCTTCCTCAGGCGAATACTCTTGCCAACTTTTATAGGTGCATTCTGTCTGGGTGTATCACCACCTGGTATGGTAACTGCACCATTCAAGATCAGAGACAGTTACAGAGAGGGGTGAACTCGGCCCGGACAATCACAAAGGCCAACCTCCCATCTATAGGATCCATCTACCAGGCCCACTGTCAAGGAAAGGCCGCCAGCATTCTCAAAGATCCATCCCACCCTGGTAATGTTTTTCTACAACCTCTACCATCGGGGAGAAGGTACAGAAACCTGAACACACACACTAGCCGGTTTCTACCCTACTGTTGTTAGAATACTGAATGGACTCACAAACTCTTAACATCCGCCTGTACTTGTGTTTTTGTTTTTGCCGCTGTTTACCTATTATTTACTATCTATGCTACTTAACTCTGTGATCTGTCTGTATCGCTCACAAGACAAAGCTTTTCACTGTGTCTCGGTACACATGACAATAAATTCAATTCAATTCAAGTCTCCCCCCCCAGCCTCCGCCACTCCAGGGAAAACAACCTGAGTTTTTCCTAGCCATTCCTTATACCTTATACCCTCTAATCCAGACAGCATCCTGGTAAACCTCTTCTGCACCCTCTCCAACGCCTCCATATCCTTCCTGTAATGTGGCAACCAGAAGTGAACACAATTCTCTAAGTGTGGCCAAACCAAAGTCTTATAAAGCTGCAACATGACATCCTGACTCTTGTACTCAATGCCACAACCAATAAAGGTTTGCATGTCATATACCTTTTTTACCACCCTATCTACTTGTGGGAACATTTTCAGGGAGCTGTGGACCTGATCCCCAAGATCCCTTTGTATATCAATGTGTTCAGGGCCCTGCCATTAACTGTAATCTTTTTCTTAATATTTGATCTCCCAAAGTGCAGCACCTCACACTTACCCGGATTAATCTCCATCCACCATTTCTCCGCCCACATCAGCAACTGATCTATATCCCACTGTATCCTTTGACAACTGTCTACACTATCCACAACTCCACCGATCTTTGTATCGTCTGCAAATTTACGAACCCACCCATCGACAGTTCCATCCAAGTAGGGGGTCCCAGTAAGGGTCCCTGTGGAACACCACTAGTCACAGACCTCCAGCCTGAAAAACACTCACGACCTGCTGCCTTCATTGGGCACGCCAATTCTGAATCCATGTGGCCAAGTCACTGTGGATCCTATGCATACCATGAAGGGCCTTGTTTAAAATCTTACCAACATCCATGCAGTCAACATCCACTGCTCTACCCACATCGACCTTGAAATGCTCTCCCTGAGGCTATGAGGATTGAGGCCTGACTGGCCGAAGAGCCTTTGCTGTTCTCAATGAGGACAGCCTCTCCAGTGAATGGGTGACAGTAATTCCTGAAGGCGGCTCACCATCTGTTTCTGAAGGACAGCAACATATGACAGCCGTGGCAGGGATGATCACCTCCCGATACTAAACTTTAAACCTTTCTGGAGTGCACAGAAAGAAGGGCTGAAGAAGGGCTTATGCCCGAAACGTCGATTCTCCTGTTCCCTGGATCTGCCTGACCTGCTGTGCTTTTCCAGCAACACATTTTCAGCTCTGGAGTGCACAGAGTAATGCAGTAACTAATCAACATCAGTAATGGACCACAAGTGAAACAATGAGGCAGCCAACTCACACTTGATATATTAAGGCATCTCTGCGCACTTCCCAGGAGAATAATCAGATTTTAAAAAAATCAAAATCAAGCCATTAAAGCAGAAATTGGGGCAAGGTAAACAAGAGTCTGGTCAAAGAGGTAGGTTTTGTGAGAGAGAGAGAGCGAGATCTGAGAAGCAGCTTCCCGATCTAGTGAAACTGCTGAAAGCCAAAGGATAAAAAACACAAGAGATTGAAATTGGAGGACTGCAAAGTTCCCGAAGGTTTGTTGAACTGTGGGAAAGGTCATCGAGATGGGGAATGGGTGTGCTTACCGGTGGATTTGCAAATAAAGACAGGGATTTTTAACTTTAAGACATTGTTGGAGGTGATGCGGGTGGGAGTCAGTGGTGTCTGCTGAATAACGTGGGAGAGGAAGAGCAGAAAGTTCCATGTATCCATCTGAGACACAGACTCCCCAATTAAAGGCTGCATGTCAGTGCAACTGCCCTGTCATCAGACCCAGAGTGCCAGCTTGAATCAATGCCAGATTAAACAGAACGGGACTTCACTGCATCGAATCCTAATCCTCAAAACAGTTCCACCAACAACAGTAACATTCCAGGCAAAATTCCTTGCTATATTTAGAAGCTGGTTCTGAAACTAAGAAATTTGTAATTTGTCTTGATTTTCAAACCAGAATGTGACCTGGGAACAACTAAAGTTTGAATTGTGATATATTGCCCTTGAAAGCAAATAGGTTCATTGAGCCCCTCTGTTTTGCTGATTCCCCGCTCTGGTCTGGGAAGAATTACTCAGCTTGGAATCTCAATTCTTCATCACTGAGTGAATGTGAGGGAATACCTTCATTTGGGAATAATCTACCACCACTCCAGAACAGCGCTGATCCCACCACATCTTCTGTTGTTATCTTGGGAGCAATAAAGCAGGAGTGATGTATTTGTTGGAGTCAACTTTAACGTATCGCTCCCAGTGTTAATGTTTAGAAATCTGAGCACAATCCATGAGATAGTCATCCTGAAAAGCCAGCTGAAATGTGCAACATTATGCCATTGAGTCCCAAACCAAATCCCAGTGAATTACCTCATGTAGCTCCTACCTCATCCCATAGCCGCCATCCTTAGCATAGCATTCATTGTACAGACTGTATGATGAAAGCCCATACTTAATGAGATCTCACCAGGCCAATGAGATTCTCCCTGGAGAAACTGCTCAGCTCATTGCATGCATGCTCAGCCAATGGCTATATGGTCAGTAAATGACAGGTCAAAGGCAACAGTCAGAGTGCAATGTCCTCTGGGTAAATTAGACAGGAGCCCACCTTTTTCTGTCAGCAGGCAGATATTGGATGAGGACTGAGTCATTGACATAACAAGGAAAAGATCGTTCTGCTCATTAAATCCATTCCCCAACCATTTCCAGCCCTTTAAAGAAAGAAATCCCACACCTTACCAAGTCTGGCCTACATGTGACTCCAGCCCCATAACAATTAGTTGACCGGGGTGCCCTCTGAAGTGGCAAAGCAGACTGCACAGTTCAAAGGTCACTAGGCATGGGTGACCAGAACTGCTTCTGCACACACCTCACAAAGGAATGAAATAAAAACATTCCCATTTCATCCCCAGAGAGTCGTGGGCACTAAATAAGATGGCTGCAGAAATGATGATTCCAATTGTGAGAGTGACCAAATCCTGGCCCAATCAAATGAGTCCGAAAGGATCCTCAGGAGTGAGGCAGATTTTGACAAGGGTGTGGGATGTGCCACCATGGATTGGAAGACAGGCTGGCCTTTCCATTCTGACCCCAGGTAACTCTCTAAGAGTTTCTCCTGAATTCTCCATTGAACTTACACCAGGGTGAAAGAAAGAATGCTTGAGGAGGAGGCATGATCTGGCGGAAGCTTGTCTAAGTAAGGAAGTTTGGATTTTATCAAACTGAAATGAACCTTATACACTGAGGTCCCTTTGACCCATCATATCCAGGCCAGTCAAAAACAAAATCTAATTATTCTCATCTCACTTTTCAGACCCATAGCTTTATATGCCTTGGCATCGCAAGCACACATCTAAACACTTCTTCAATGGGATGGGGGATTCTGTCTCTCCCACCGTCACAGGCAGTGAGTTCCAGATTCCCACCAGCCTCTGGGGGGAGAAAGGTTTCTCTCCCCATCTCCTTGAATCTATGCCATCGTCATTGACCTCTCCATCAAGGGGAAAAGTTTGTTCCTGTCCTCCCCATCTTTGTCTCTCATAATTTTATACATCGCAACCATGCCCCCCAGGTCCTGATGAGGGGTCACAGCCCGAAACATCAACTTCCCTGCCCCTCTGGTGCTGCCTGACATGTGGTGCCTTTCCAGTTCCACTTTTTATCAACTCTGACTTCCGGCATCCACAGTCCTCACCATCTCCATGGCCCCTCTCAGTCTCATTCTGTTCTGAGGAAAACAACTCCAAACTCTCCTCATAGTTCAAACTCTCCAGTTAAAACCCTCTCAGTGCTGTCATGTCCCTCCTAGAATGTGGCTTCCAGAACTGTCCACAATACTCTTGCTGTGGACTAACCAACATTTTCTACAGTTCCAGTATCACCTCCTTGGAGACAGTGAGGATTGCAGACGCTGGAGATCAGAGTCGAAGGGAAAAGCACAGCAGGTCAGGCAGTATCCGAGGAGCAGGAGAATTGACGTTTCGGGCATAAGCCTTCATCAGGAATTCACGATGAAGGGCTTATGCCCAAAATGCTGATTCTCCTGCTCCTCAGATGCTGCCTGATCTGCTGTGCTTTTCCAGCACCACACCCTTCGACAGCATCACCTCCCCGTTCTTATGCCTCAGCTAATAAAGGCCAGAATGCTGTATGCCTTCTTAACCAATTTACCCACGTGTCCTGATACATTAAGAGACCCATGGACATACACACCAAGGTTACCCTGATCCTCGGTGCTTCACAGGGTCCTATTCTACATCATGTACTCCCTAGCCTTGTTTGTCCTGACCAAGTCTATCACCCTCCCATTTATCCGGATTGAATTCCATTTGCCACTGATTGGCCCACCTGATCAGCCCAGCTGTGACTCTTGTAATCTGAGGCTGTCCTCTGCACTATTTACCACTCGCCCAAGTTTACTGGTCAAGCCACGCCGCACGCACCACCACCCCCTACATTCAACCTGAAATCATTTATACGAACCACCCCCCCCCCCCCACCAACGGCTTCAACAAGGACCCCTGTGGGACCTCAATGGACCCAGACTTCCGGCCAGAAAAACACCCCTCAACCAACATCCTCTCCTTAAACATCAAACGTTGAATGGTACAGTACAGGAATAGGCCTTTCTGCCCACCATGCCTGTGCTGAACATGATGCTATTTTAAACTAACCCCAATTGCTGTGTATGGTCTGTATCCCCCTATTCCCTGCCTGTTCACATATCTGTCCAAGTGCCTGCTAAACATTGCTATCATGTCTGTTTCTAGCATGCCCTCCTGGCAACACGTTCCAAGTACCTACCACTCTCTGTGTAAAAAACCTATCTCGCACATCTCCTTTAAGCTTACCCCTCTCACCTTAAACCTACACCCCCTAGTATTTGACATTCCTACCCTATCTACCCTACCCAAGCCTCTCATTAATTTTTATGCTTCTATCAGATCGCCTCTAAATGCTCTAGCTAAAACAATCCAAGTTTGTCCAACCTCTCCTCATAGCTCCAATCCAGGCAACATCCTGGTAAACCACTGTCGAACCCTCTCCGCAGTCTCCACATCGTTCCTGTAACGTGGAAACCAGAACTGCACACAATACTCCAAATGTGGCCTCACTAAAGTTCTTACAGCTGCAATGTGACTTGCCAACTTTTATACTCAATGCCCTTACCGATGAAGGCAAGCACTGCCTTCTTTACCACCCCTTGTGTTGCCACTTTCAGGGAGCTATGGACTTGCACCTCAAGATCCCTCTGTATATCATTGTTCCTAAGGGACCTGCCATTTAATGTCTATTTGGCTCTTTTAACCTCCCAAAATGCATCACCTCACAGTTGTCAGGATTAATCTCCATCTGCCATTTCTTTGATTTGACTTGATTTGATTTGATTTCATTTCTTGTCACATGAACCGAAATACAGTGAAAGGCTGTGTTTCTGAGCAGCATGGGTAGACCATAGTCAGCAAAGATGTACAGAACACAGGGTGGGTAAAAGCTTATACAGAGTCATGCATGTCACATTGCACAGGGCATGCACTAGACAAAGGGTGGCATGGTGGTTCAGTGGTCAACACTGCTGCCTCACAGCGCCAGGGACCTGGGTTCAATTCCAGCCTCAGGCAACTGTTTGTGTGGAGTTTGCACATTCTCCCCGTGTCTGCGTGGGTTTCCTCCTGGTGTTCCGGTTTCCTCCCACAGTCCAAAGTAGTGCAGGTCAGGTGAATTGGCCATGCTAAATTGTCCATACTGTTAGGTGCATTAGTCAGAGGGAAATGAGTCTGGGTGGGCTACTCTTCAGAGGGTTGGTGTGGACTGGTTGGGCCTGTTTCCACACTGTAAGTAATCTAATCTAATCTAGACAAGATCAACATTAGCAAGGCCAGAATTATTTGAGGCTAGAGACTCCATTCATTAGTCTAATATTGAGTAGGAAGAAGCTGTTCCTGAACCTGCTGGTGTGTGTGTATGTGTGTTCAGGTTTCTGTACCTCCTGCCTGATGGAAAGGGTGGGAGGGGTCTTTGATGATGTTGGCAGCATTTCCGTGGCAGCGAGCCGTGTAAATGGAGCCCATGGATGGAAGATTGGCTTCCGTGATGGTCTGGGCTGTGCACACCACCTTCTGTAGTTTCCTATGGTCCTGGACAGAGCAGTTACCGTACCAGGCCGATATACACCCGGACAGTATGGTCTCAATGATGTATCTGTAGAAGTTGGTGAGGGCCCTCATGGACATGCTGAATTTCCTGAGGTATCTGAGGAAGAAGAGGTGTTGTTGTGCCTCTTGACCATCGCATCTACCTGGGAAGGCCAGGACAGGTTGTCGGTTATCGTCACTCTGAGGAACTTGACACTCTCCACCCTCTCACCCTCAGCTCCGTTGATGTAGATGGGGGGGGTGTTCTCCTCCTTGCTTCCTGAACCCAATGATCAGTTCTTTAGTTTTGCCGACGTTGTGAAAGACATTTTCTCTGCCCAACTTTCCAAATGAGGCTACTCTGAGAAAAGAGAGGGAGGATGCAAGGCAGATTAGGCAAATAGTAGTGGTGGGTTACTCAATAGTTCAAGGGAGAGACAGCGTAGTTGCAGCTGAGACTGTGAATCCTGTACGGTCTGATGCCTCTCGGGTAAGAGGATTCAGGACATAACAGAACAATTGGATAAGCTTCTGGAAAAGGAGGGTGAATGGCCAGTGGGAATCAATGACACAGTAAGGGAGATCTTGCAGGAGTTAGGGAGTAGGGTGAAGTGAAAGATTTCCAAGGAGTAATCTCAACAATACTGCTTGTGCCAGAAGCTTCACCATTTAGGCAAAGGCAGGTCAGGGAGATAAATGTGCGGCTTGAGCAATGGTGTAGACGGGAGGGTTTCAGATTTTTTGATGTGGAGGTTCCAGTGTTGGAAACCACAAGAGCATAAGAGGTACAGTTAGTAAGTTTGCAGATGGCACCAAAATTGGAGGTTACCTCAGATTACAACAGGATCTGGACCAGATGGGCCAATGGGCTGAGAAGTGGCAGATGGAGTTTAATTCAGATAAATGTGAGGTGCTGCATTTTGGGAAAACAAATCTTAGCAGGACTTATCCACTTTATGGTAAGATCCTGGGGAGTGTTGCAGGTCGTATTCCAGCAGGTTTATTTGGAAGCAAAAAACTTTCGGAGTGCTGTTCTTTCATCAGGTATTTATGGTCCTGCCCCACTACCCACTTGACACAAGAGCAGCACTCTAAAAGCTAGTGCTTCCAAATAAACCTGTTGGGCTATAACCTGGTGCTGTAAACTGAATTGAATTGAAACCTGGTGCTGTAAATTGAATTGAATTGAATTTATTGTCACGCGTACCGAGGCACAGTGAAAAGCTTTTTAACTTTGATCTTTTGGACATTGGGATCACTTTTGGGAAAGGAAGAAGGCTGTTGAGAAGAAGGGTTCAGAAAAGATTTACAAGGATGTTGCCAGGGTTGGAGGGTTTGAGCTATAGGGAGAGGCTGAACAGGCTGGGGCTGTTTTCCCTGGAGCATCAGAGGCTGAGGGGTGGCCTTTTAGAAGTTTATAAAACCATGAGGGGCATGGGAAGGGTGAATAGACAAGGTCTTTGCCCTTGGGTAGGGGAGTCCAGAACTACAGGGCATAGGTTTAGGGTGAGAGGGAAAAGATTTAAAGGGATGTAAGGGGCAACTTTTCACGCAGAGGGTGGTAGTACGTGTATGGTATGAGCTGCCAAAGGAAGTGATGCAGACTGGTACAATTACAGCATTTAAAAGGCATCTGGATGGGTATGTGAATAGGAAGGGTTTAGCGGGAAATGGGCCAATTGCTGGCAAGTTAGACTAGATTAATTTAGGGTATCTGTTCAGACTGGAGGCCTGGGATTAGTGGAGTGCCACAAGGATCGATGCTGGGTCCACTACTTATCATCATTTATGTAAAAGATTTGGATGTGAGCATAAGAGGTATAGTTAGTAAGTTTGCAGATGATACCAAAATTTGAGGTGTAGTGGACAGCAAAGAAGGTTACCTTAGATTACAACGGGATCTTGATCAGAAAAACTGAAAAAATTGCGGATGCGGTAAATCAGAGACAAAAACTGAAACTGTTGGAAAAGCTCAGCAAGTCTGGCAGCAACTGTGGAGAGAAAGCAGAGGCAACACATCGGGTCAGGTCCCTTGACCTGACACATTAACTCTGTCATTTTAAGACAGAGGTAATGAGCTATCTAGTTGGACAGCCGGTAATGTAAACAGTTTGTGAGGCCTTGTGTTTTTTAAAAAAGTTGGAACAATAGGAGCAGCCTGAGCGGGTGTGATCAATCTCCCACAGAATAAGAATTGTTAGTTTTAGCTTTCAACATTTGTTGCTGGGGTCTCATCAGGATTAGAAAGCAGTGAACCTCTCCCAGCCATGACACTCTGTCTCTGAGTTTTCTCTCAATGTTTTATTTTTCCTCTTGGGCTGTGAGGCATTCTGCTTCTGAATTTGTCTTTTGCCAAGCATGTGTTTATGGGATGTTACTATATTTAATTTTTAATAGTTACTGTATCTTTTATTCTGTTACATTTTCTAATGGAGTTAAGTTATTCCAATTCCTTCTCTCTTTTTCATTGTATTTTAACTATAATGTATGAATAAAGTGCGCTTTAATCCAGTAGTTTGATCAATCAAATTGCATCTGGAACACAACACCTTACATTTACCTTTAAAGTAAGGAAAAGTTAGTGTTTACACTATCTTCTGAACAATTTGAGGGGGTTTGGTCTGGTCTATAACAATGGGGAGTGAAATCAGAAGGGAGGAACACTTATTTTATATGGAATCACCAAAGTGTGGAAACAAGCCATTCGGACCAACAAGTCTGCACCAATGTGGGATGTCTTTTGAACAGCATCCCTCCCAGACCTCTCCCCCTATAACCTTGTATTTCCCATCATTAATGCACCTAGCCTGCACACTTTAGGACAATTTAGCATGGCCAATTCACCGAAATTACACATCTTTGGGACTGGGGGAGGAAACCCACGCAGGCACAAGGAGAATGTGCAAGCTCCACACAGACAGTCGCCCGAGGCTGGAATTGAACCTGGGACCCTGGTGCTATGAGGCAGCCATGCTAACCACTCAGCCACTGTTCCACTCTTAGGATGGTTAATGAGGTGAGTTTGGTATGATAGGATGAGAAACTCTTCCAGGTCCTCACAGCACAAATCCCTCCAAAAAAACTCAACGTAACCTAGCCTTAGCCAAAAGAGAAAGTTAACCCTGGGTGCTTGCTATTCAAGAGCTGACACACAATGCGATGTAACAAAGGAAACCCCATGTTGAAAATGACATTGGGTATATTTTGGACACTGTTTGTACAGAGCCTGTACATTGCAGCCATGATCCCATTTCCAATCTTCGAGGAGAAAGTGAGGTCTGCAGATGCTGGAGATCAAAGTTGAAACTTTATTGCTGGAACAGCACAGCAGGTCAGGCAGCATCCAGGGAACAGGAGATTCGACGTTTCGGGCACAGGCCCTTCCTCAGGAATGAGCAGAGAGTGTTCAGCAGGAGAAGATAAAAGGTAGGGAGGAGGGACTTGGAGGAGGGGAGTTGGAAATGTCTTCTTCTTGACCTCTCCGCCTCCATCCTACTCCCACCTATCACCCTCACCTTGACCTCTTTCCACCTATCACATTTCCAACGCCCCTCCTCCAAGTCCCTCCTCCCTACCTTTTATCTTCTCCTGCTGAACACTCTCTGCTCATTCCTGAAGAAGGGCCTGTGCCCGAAACGTCGAATCTCCTGTTCCCTGGATGCTGCCTGACCTGCTGTGCTGTTCCAGCAATAAAGTTTCAACTTTGATATCCAAATGAATCCAACAAGAACTGGACCAAGCATATGTGGTACTCATAATCTTCTTCATCCTAAGTATACGCATGATTTTACTACAACTGCTAAGTATTTCATCAGTAATATTTTCAGCAACATAACCTCCTGCGGTTGCAAGGGAAGGTGCCGGGAGTGGAGGTTGGGTCGGTGGGGGGTGTGGATCTGACAAGGGAGTCGCGGAGGGAGTGGTCTCCCCTCGATGGTCAGGTTTAAACATCATTGTAATGAGTTTGATATTTCATCAGTGGTCAGCCAGTGTTCGAAATATTGCTTAGCATGTTTATTTCCTCTGTTGAGAGATTGCACACAGATATTTAAATGCTCAAAGGAATCGTTGGGTGAAAAGTATAGTTCAGCAGTCCTGTGTTTTTTTCCTGGAGGCAGGCACACAGAGGACATCTGACCTGAAACTTTCCAACGGACTGTACAGGGGTGTGCTCCAACCATCACAGACAGCAAATGTCTGAAAGGAGAAAACAAATTCACAACCAAAATACTTCAGCTTGAAAGGCTTGCCAGGTTACCCTGACCTGATGTCAAAGAGGACTTTGTTTCAAAGCTGGTTTGTCTGCTGTGGGTTTTGGGGAAAAAAAAGGGTATTTAATGATTTAAGACTTTACACTGTGGAATTCACTCAAATGGCAAACGCGACTTCCCACTTCAGAGTCCAATGTCTAATTTTGTGTCCTCATTCACGGGATGTGGGTATCCTTGGCTGGGCTATTATTGATTATCCATCCCAACTGCTCTGGAGCAGATGGTGAGCTGCCTTCTTGAACCTGAGGGCCTCGGAACACCTACACTTTTGATAAGGAGGTGTTTCCCAGAGATAACCTTTCCACATCTATCCTGTCAATTCCTCTCAAAGTCTTCTATGCTTCTATAAGGTCACCCCTCATTCTGAGGAAGAGTTGCTGAACCCGAAACTGCTATCCGTCCCCAGTTGCTATCAGACCTGCTGAGACTCCCCTTCTGCTTTTGTCACCCCATCACTCTTCTCTACTCCAATGAGTACAGGCCCAATCTACATAACCTCTCCTCATTAGGCAGACCCTCCATACCTTGCATCCGGTGAGTGAATGTTCTCTGGACTGCCTCCAATGCCAGAATATCTGACCAAGTGTTTCAGCCCAAAACATTGACTGTCTTGCCACTTGGATGCTGTCTGACCTGCTGCGCTCTTCCAGCTCCACATCTATTGACTCTGGCTTCTAGCTCCTGCAGTCCTTACTGTCTCCCAAAATATTTTTCCTCAGATAAGGGACCCAAAAGAGTTCACAACATTCCAGCTGATGCCTTTTATAAAAACACCTTTTATTCTCTTTGACATAATGGTCAATATTCCAGTTGCCTTCCCTATTATTTAGATGCTAGCTTTTTGTGAAACACCTCCATTCTGTAACTGTTGTTCTCTGGTTAAATAATATTCAGCTTCTCTGTTCTTCCAGCCATTAGCTGAGTTCCTGAAGCTGTGGGATTTGAACCCACCCTCCCACGGTTTTTCGCTGGGCTTTTGGAGTTTTGGAGTTTTTGCCCATTGACGTTACTGTTCCATCAGTGTTTGGAGCAACTTCCAAAGAGAACTCACTTCATTTGTCAAGTTTCCTTCAACAATACTTCCCATTTGAGACTAGTCATAGAGTCATACAGTCATAGAGTCCAACAGAGACAGAGTCAAAGACTCATACAGCACAGAGACAGGCTCTTTGGCCCAATCTGGTCCATACCGACCAAAATGGCCGTCCACACTAACCCCATTTCCCTGCAATTGGCCCATATCCTTCTAATCCTTTCCTATCCATGTATTTGTCCAAATGCCTTTTAAATGTTGTTAATGTACCTGCCTCAACCACTTCCACTGGCAGCTCATTCCATACCTGTACCATCCTCTGTGTTAAAAGGTTACCCCTCAGGTTCCCTTTTATTCTTTCCCCTCTAACCTTAAACTGAACCCTCTAGCCCTCAATTGCCCAACCCTGTGAAACTTGAAAGGGTTCAGAAAAGATTTACAAGGTTGTTGCCAGGGTTGGAGGATCTGAGCTATAGGGGGAGGCTGAACAGGCTGGGGCTGTTTTCCCAGGAGTGTCAGAGGCTGAGGTGTGACCTTATAGAGGTTTACAAAACCATGAGGGGCATTGATAGGGTAAATAGACAAAGTCCTTCCCCTGGGGTCGGAGAGTCTAGAACTAGAGGGCATAGGTTTAGGGTGAGAGGGGAAAGATATAAAAGAGACCTAAGGGACAACCTTTTCACACAGAGGGTGGTACGTGTATGGAATGAGCTGCCAGAGGAAGTGGTGGAGGCTGGTACAATTGCAATATTTAAGAGGCATTTGGATGGGTATATGAATAGGAAGAGTTTGGAGGGATATGGGCCCGGTGCTGGCAGGTGGGACTAGATTGGGTTGGGATATCTGGTCGGCATGGATAAGTTGGACCGAAGGCTCTGTACATAACTCTATGACTCTGAGACACTCCCTCTCAGTCTCCTGTGCTCTAAAGATAAAACCACCACCTTCTCAAGGGGCAACTAGGAATGGGCAATAAACACTGGGCCCAGGCAGCACCACCCACATCCCACAAGTAAATACAAGAATGGACTCTGTTGCACTTTCATGCTTCATAATATTGTGTGTCATCCTTGGACAGGGCCCAGCATCAGAATGTTACAGAGAAGCGTGACTTGGCCCTTGTACAAGGATGATGTGTTAGAATGGCTCCCTTAACCCAGAGGTCAGTGGATTAAAGCCATCCTCTGCTGCTTACATTCTCCGAAGCAGGGAATTTCAATCAAATTGCTGCCTGCAATCCTATTCTGCGCCATTTAGAACGGCTCAGAGACTGTCCACTTTGTCACCTTTGCCCTCCACTCACATATCCCTTGGCGTAACCTTTTTTTGCCCTCTGGCAGCAGAAACTCCCAGTGGAGGGCCACATGGAAAAGGACACACCCCTTTTCCGCTCGGGATTGTGGGTGGAGAGTGCGGTACGCAGCAGTGCCCAGTGCGATTACAACTTCAGCAAGGTCACTGGGTGATAGGCTGCACTGGGTGTGGCCTGGATGTCATACTGCTGTTAAATGTTTCCCTGGAGAGGGAGCAGGCGGTGCTCACTGGCACAGTACAGGCCTTTAGGGGCGGACTTCTGCATCGGTCATTTTTACTGAGTAACTTTCCGTTTCCTTCTCGAAGTTTCACTTTATCATCAATTTGGGTTTTGGTTGCACTGCCCAGTGTAGGGACTCTTTAACCATTGCATGACTTTCCTCTTCAATGAGTAGAGGGAGCTTTAGTTTCACATTAAAAAAGGAGAGAAAAACTTTGTCCTGACAGAAATGAGATGGAACTGAATGGAAGGAGGCACAAAGCAGTTATTGAATTAAATTGAATTGAATTGAATTTATTGTCATGTATACCGAGGGACAGTGAAAGGCTTTGTCTTGCGAGCAATACAGGCAGATCACAGAGTTACGTAGAATAGATAAGTAAATAATAGGTAAACAGCGGCAAAAACAAAAACACAGGTACAGGCCAATGTTAAGAGTTTGTGAGTCCATTCAGTAATCTAACAACAGTAGGGTAGAAACTGTTATGAAACCGGCTGGTGCGTGTGTTCAGGTTTCTGTACCTTCTCCCCGATGGTAGAGGTTGTAGAAAAACATCACCAGGGTGGGATGGATCTTTGAGAATGCTGGTGGCCTTTCCTTGGGCCTGGGAGATGGATTCTATAGATGGGAGGTTGGCCTTTGTGATTGTCCGGGCTGAGTTCACCACTCTCTGTAACTGTGTCCGATCTTGAATGGTACAGTTACCATACCAGGTGGTGATACATCCAGACAGAATGCTCTCGATGGTGCACCTATAAAAGTTGGCAAGGGTATTCACCGTCATGCCAAATTTTCTCAGCTGCCTGAGGAAGAAGAGACGCTGTTGGGCCTTTGTAACCAGTACGTCTATGTGAAGAGTCCAAGAAAGCTTGACCACTCCCAGGAGCTTGACACTCTCCACTTGTTCCACCTCTGTGCTGTTAATGTGTAGGGGGGGCATGAGTAACATCCCACCGAAAGTCAATAATGAGTTCCTTGGTTTTGATGGCATTGAGAGATGTGAACTTAAAGGAAAATGCACGAGCTTCGGAATAAAACCAAGAATTGCCAATGCTGGAAATCAGAACCCAAAACAGAAATTGCTAGAGGAACTCAGCAGGTGTGGTAGCATCTGTAGAGAGAAATGTTTCAGGTCCAGTGCCCCTTCTAGAGGATGAGGAAGGTTGAAAACAGGTCACTTGGCTTCAAATATTAACTCTGCTTTCTTTCTACAGATGCTGCTAGACCTGCTGAGTTTTTCCAGCATGCTTTGCTGTTTCTGGCTTTGGAGACAATGCTCCCCAGGCTGATACTGGGTCATGGGGAGAGATTGAATATCATTGTAAGACTGTAAAAGCTCACAGCTCACAGTGACAGACAAAGGGGTTGCTAATAGTGCTGAAGGGATGGTAGAGCTTTTGAAAGGTTATCAACATAACTGTGAAATGGAGAAAATACAAGACAAACCTGCCCAACCTCATCTCAAAGGGCAGTAAGATGCCATTTTTATAGATGCGTCATAGAAAACATCTTTTCTGGAGCTTGGTACAGTAACGACTCTGCCCAGGTCTGTAAGAAACTAAAGAGAGTTGTGAAAACAGCCCAGTCCATCACACAAACCAGCCTTCCATCCATTGGCTCCATCTACACTTCCCACTGCCTCGGGAAGGCAGCCAACAACATCAAAGACCCCTCCAACCCTCGTTTTAAACTGTTCCAGCCTCTTCCATCAGAAAAAAAGTTACAAAAGCTTAAAAACTCGTACCAACAGATTCAAGAACAGCTTCTTCCCCGATGTTATTAGACTTCTGAATGGACCTCTCAAATTTTAAATGTAATGTTGATCTCGCTCTCTGTGCACCTTCTCTGCAGCTGTAACATTGTATTCCTCGCTCTGTTTTATTATCATGATGCACTCTGTCTGGTATGACCTGCCTGTACTGCACACAAAACAAAATTTTTCACTGTACCTAGGTACATGTGACAACTATAAATCAAAGCAAGTAAATCAAATCAAAGTTTGGATAGTCATACGAACAGATTCAAGAACAGCTTCTTCCCCCCTGTTATCAGACCTTTGAATGGATCTCTTTAATGTTAGTGTTCACCTCTCTCTCTCTCTGCACCTCCTTAACTGTATCCTGTTAATAACACTGTATCCTGCACTCTTTTGTTTTGCTGAGGCACTTGTATTGTACAATCTGCCTGTCAAGCCTGCAAGACTTTACACTGTACCTTGGAACATATGACTGTAGTAAATCAAATCCAGTCATCTCAAATCAAAAATATGGCATGTCAACATGACAGTCTGACCCAGATGCCTTCTGGGACTGTTTATTCCCAGAGAGAGAGAGAAATACATTTCCATGTGAAAGTGACCTTTCATTGTAGCCCATCAGTACTCACCAAATATATCTACACCAAGATCGAAAAGCTATCATTTCATAAAGATCTGAGTTCTTACAATTCTGTTCTAGATGTCCATTGTTAAGCTCTTACCATCCCTACTTGCTTAAAATTAAGTGTCATGTGATCGTTCCAAATTTTATGTGGTTTGGAAGATCCTTCAAGGAGGGATCTTTAAGAAATGTTAGAGGAAGTGAACTGAGCTCTTTGTTGAAGACTGACATGAATTCCAAGCGGATGATTGTCTCCTTTCGGAGCAGTCCTTTCCCCGAAGTGTTCGACTACATTTGAAGCAACTCTTGCACAATCTGAGAGGTTGCGTAGGTTTGGGGAAAGGAAAGAATTCACAGCGTAAACAATTGGTGGAGGCTGTGAGGATTCTGTTCTTATGGCATACACATTGGATGGGTCTGTAATGCAATGAAAAGCAGAGACTCAGAAATCAAGATGTGCTGGAGGGAAATGAGCCCAGTGGTTTCTGACAGCACAGAGTAACCTGGAGATGTACATCCCTGGGGAAAGCCAACAGGCTGTCTTGTATCCTCACGAGACACCCAACCTCTGGAGACTGGGAGCATCAGCCAAGTTTCTGTTCATGGGGAAAGTGCAATGCGGGCGTCATTGACAAAACTAGATTTCGTTGCCAATCCCTTTTTGTTCTGGGAAGGTGTTAAGTGAGTGGTATACACAGACCATTGATAGCACTTTGATAACTAATAGTTTTGTACAAGATATTGATTCTAGAAGGGCTATTTTTGAAGTTGTCTTAGCCCACCTAACCTGATAATACCACACAGTTTTTGGAGGAGACATGGAGCTCTGCACTAGCCTTCACTGGGAGCAGAGTTATGTAATAAAGCTCCTGAGAGTTCTTAATAATTAGGCCAATGTATGTTGTACTTATTGCTATGATACATTGAATGATCTTCTGAATTAAGACGTACCTCTTCTGTTCAGAATGCTGTATCCTCTACCACAGACCATTGGACAGGTCCTAGACACAAGGAGAGACAAAGGATGGTTGGTGACAGCAAACTAATTCCAACAGGTATCACTCCATGCCCTACACTGGCCCAGGTGGCAGATATCACAATATGCCAGCAGTGACAGTCTGGGCACAGTGCCCATCGAGACGTTTACGCAACTCTTCAGAGGGCATAAGGGGGTCAGTCCCATTATGATGTGGAGTCACATATCCACTCAGGTTGGGCAGTCTCCCTTCCTGAGGACACAATTCAATGAAGAAACGAGGGCAGAACTTTCCCACATCGCCGTCAAACAATTCTGAAATCTACTGTATTCCCTGCCTGTTCATGTGCCTACGATACATATCCCACTATTCCCTGCCTGTTCATGTGCCTACGATCCATATCCCTCTATTCCCTGCCTGTCCATGTGCCTATGATCCATATCCCTCTATTCCCTTCCTGTTCATGTGCCTATGATCCATATCCCTCTATTCCCTGCCTGTTCATGTGCCTATGATCCATATCCCTGTATTCCCTGCCTGTTCATGTGCCTATGGTCTGTATCCCTCTATTCCCTGTCTGTCC
>NC_057710.1:5379822-5384066 GCF_004010195.1 Chiloscyllium plagiosum
TCGGCCCAACAAGTCCACACCGCCCCCCGAAGTGCAACCCACCCATATCCCTACATTTACCCCTATACCTAACACTAGGGGCACTTTAGCATGGCCAATTCAACTGACCTGCACATCTGTGGACTGTGGGAGGAAACTGGAGCACCCGGAGGAAACCCACGCAGACACGGGGAGAATGTGCAAACTTCACACAGTCAGTCGCCTGAGGCGGGAATTGAACCCGGATCTCAGGCGCTGTGAGGCAGCAGTGCTAACCACTGTACCACCGTGCCGCCCAATTCACCGCCTGTTCATGTGCCTATGGTCTGTATTCACCTATTCCCTGCCTGTCCATGTGCCTATGGTCCATATCCCTCTATTCCCTGCCTGTTCATGTGCCTATGGTCTCTATTCATCTATTCGTTGCCTGTTCATGTGCCTATGGTCCATATCCCTCTATTCCCTGTCTGTTCATGTGCCTATGGTTCGTGTCCCTCTATTCCCTGTCTGTCCATGTGCCTATGGTCCGTATCACAGTCCCGTATTCCCAGTCTGTCCATGTGCCTATGGTCTGTATCCCTCTGTTCCCTGTCTGTCCATGTGCCTATGATCCATATTCCTCTATTCCCTGCCTGTTCATGTGCCTATGGTCCGTATCGCCCTATTTCCTGCCTGTTCATGTGCCCATGGTCTGTATCCCTGTATTCCCTGCCTGTTCATGTGCCTATGGTCTGTATCCCTCTATTCCCTGTCTGTCCATGTGCCTATGGACTGTATCCCTCTATTCCCTGTCTGTCCATGTGCCAATAGTCTGTATCCCTCTATTCCCTGTCTGTCCATGTGCCTATGGTCTGTATCCCTCAATTCCCTGTCTGTCCATGTGCCTATGGACTGTATTCCTCTATTCCCTGTCTGTTCATGTGCCTATGATCCGTATCCCTTTATTCCCTGTCTGTTCATGTGCCTATGGTCATCCCTCTATTCCCTGCCTGTCCATGTTTCTATGGACTGCATCCCTCTGTTCCCTGCCAGTTCATGTGCCTATGGTCCGTATCCCTCTATTCCCTGCCTGTCCATGTTTCTATGGACTGCATCCCTCTGTTCCCTGCCAGTTCATGTGCCTATGGTCCGTATCCCTCTATTCCCTGCCTGTCCATGTTTCTATGGACTGCATCCCTCTGTTCCCTGCCAGTTCATGTGCCTATGGTCCGTATCCCTCTATTCCCTGCCTGTCCATGTTTCTATGGACTGCATCCCTCTGTTCCCTGCCAGTTCATGTGCCTATGGTCCGTATCCCTCTATTCCCTGCCTGTCCATGTTTCTATGGACTGCATCCCTCTGTTCCCTGCCAGTTCATGTGCCTATGGTCCGTATCCCTCTATTCCCTGCCTGTCCATGTTTCTATGGACTGCATCCCTCTGTTCCCTGCCAGTTCATGTGCCTATGGTCCGTATCCCTCTATTCCCTGCCTGTCCATGTTTCTATGGACTGCATCCCTCTGTTCCCTGCCAGTTCATGTGCCTATGGTCCGTATCCCTCTATTCCCTGCCTGTCCATGTTTCTATGGACTGCATCCCTCTGTTCCCTGCCAGTTCATGTGCCTATGGTCCGTATCCCTCTATTCCCTGCCTGTCCATGTTTCTATGGACTGCATCCCTCTGTTCCCTGCCAGTTCATGTGCCTATGGTCCGTATCCCTCTATTCCCTGCCTGTCCATGTTTCTATGGACTGCATCCCTCTGTTCCCTGCCAGTTCATGTGCCTA
This sequence comes from Chiloscyllium plagiosum, assembly GCF_004010195.1. NCBI lineage: Eukaryota > Metazoa > Chordata > Chondrichthyes > Orectolobiformes > Hemiscylliidae > Chiloscyllium > Chiloscyllium plagiosum. Next base: position 5,381,566 of record NC_057710.1, read on the forward strand.
TGGTCCGTATCCCTCTATTCCCTGCCTGTCCATGTTTCTATGGACTGCATCCCTCTGTTCCCTGCCAGTTCATGTGCCTATGGTCCGTATCCCTCTATTCCCTGCCTGTCCATGTTTCTATGGACTGCATCCCTCTGTTCCCTGCCAGTTCATGTGCCTATGGTCCGTATCCCTCTATTCCCTGCCTGTCCATGTTTCTATGGACTGCATCCCTCTGTTCCCTGCCAGTTCATGTGCCTATGGTCCGTATCCCTCTATTCCCTGCCTGTCCATGTTTCTATGGACTGCATCCCTCTGTTCCCTGCCAGTTCATGTGCCTATGGTCCGTATCCCTCTATTCCCTGCCTGTCCATGTTTCTATGGACTGCATCCCTCTGTTCCCTGCCAGTTCATGTGCCTATGGTCCGTATCCCTCTATTCCCTGCCTGTCCATGTTTCTATGGACTGCATCCCTCTGTTCCCTGCCAGTTCATGTGCCTATGGTCCGTATCCCTCTATTCCCTGCCTGTCCAATGTTTCTATGACTGCATCCCTCTGTTCCCTGCCAGTTCATGTGCCTATGGTCCGTATCCCTCTATTCCCTGCCTGTCCATGTTTCTATGGACTGCATCCCTCTGTTCCCTGCCAGTTCATGTGCCTATGGTCCGTATCCCTCTATTCCCTGCCTGTTCATGTTTCTATGGACTGCATCCCTCTGTTCCCTGCCTGTTCATATGCCTATGGTCTGTATCCCTCTATTCCCTGTCTGTTCATGTGCCTATGTTCTGTATCCCTCTATTCCCTGTCTGCCCATGTGCCTATGGACCGTATTCGTCTATTCGAGATTTGGTTTTGATTTGGATTACATTACAGTGTGGAAACAGGCCCTTCGGCCCAACAAGTCCACACCATCCCACCTAAGCGCAACCCACCCATACCCCTACAATTACCCCTTACCTACCACTACGGGCACTTTAGCATGACCAATTCACCTGACCTGCACATCTGTGGACTGTGGGTGGAAACTGGAGCACCCGGAGGAAACCCACGCAGACACGGGGAGAACGTGCAAACTCCACACAGTCAGTCGCCTGAGGCGGGAATTGAACCCAGGTCTCAGGCGCTGTGAGGCAGCAGTGCTAACCACTGTACCAGCGTGCCACTCAATTCCCTGCCTGTTCATGTGCCTATGGTCTGTATTCATCTATTCCCTGCCTGTTCATGTGCCTGAGGTCCGTATCCCTCTATTCACTGCCTGTTCATGTTCCTATGGCCCGTATCCCTCTATTCCCTGCCAGGTTCATGTGCCTATGGTCTTTATCCCTCTATTCCCAGTCTGTCCATATGCCTTGGGTCCGTATCCCTCTATTCCCTGTCTGTCCATGTGACTATGGTCCGTATTCCTCTATTCCCTGCCTGTTCATGTGCCTATGGTCTTTATCCCTCTATTCCCTGTCTGTCCATATGCCTATGGTCCGTATCCCTCTATTCCCTGCCTATGGTCAGTGTCCCTCTATTCCCTGTCTGTCGATGTACCTATAGTCTGTATCTCTCTATTCCCTGCCTGTTCATGTGACTATGTTCTATATCCCTCGATTTCCTGTCTGTTCATGTGCCTCTGGTCCGTATCCCTCTATTCCCTGCCTGGTCATGTGCCTGGAGTCCATATCCCTGTATTCCCTGCCTGTCCATGTGGCCATGGTCTGTATCGCTCTATTCCCTGCCTGTTCATGTGCCTATGGCCTGCATCCCAATATTCCATGCCTCTTCATGTGCCTATGGTCAATATCTCTTGATTCCCTGTCTGTCCATGTGCCTATGGTCTGTATTCATTTATTCCCTGCCTGTTCATGTGCCTATGGCCTGCATCCCAATATTCCATGCCTCTTCATGTGCCTATGGTCAATATCTCTTGATTCCCTGTCTGTCCATGTGCCTATGGTCTGTATTCATTTATTCCCTGCCTGTTCATGTGCCTATGGCCTGCATCCCAATATTCCATGCCTCTTCATGTGCCTATGGTCAATATCTCTTGATTCCCTGTCTGTCCATGTGCCTATGGTCTGTATTCATTTATTCCCTGCCTGTTCATGTGCCTATGGCCTGCATCCCAATATTCCATGCCTCTTCATGTGCCTATGGTCAATATCTCTTGATTCCCTGTCTGTCCATGTGCCTATGGTCTGTATTCATTTATTCCCTGCCTGTTCATGTGCCTATGGCCTGCATCCCAATATTCCATGCCTCTTCATGTGCCTATGGTCAATATCTCTTGATTCCCTGTCTGTCCATGTGCCTATGGTCTGTATTCATTTATTCCCTGCCTGTTCATGTGCCTATGGTCTGTATCCGCCTATTCCCTGCCTGTCCATGTTACTGTGGTCTGTTTCCCTCTATTTCCTGCCTGATCACGGCCTATGGTCCGTAGCCCTCTATTCTAAGTCTATCCGTGTGACTATGGTGTGTATCCCTCTATTCCCTGTCTGTTCACGTGCCTATGGTCAGTGTCCCTCTATTCCCTG
>NC_057710.1:5386129-5391717 GCF_004010195.1 Chiloscyllium plagiosum
GTATCCCTCTATTCCCTGCCTGTTCATGTGCTGATGGACAGTATCCCTCTATTCCCTGCCTGTTCATGTGCCTATGGCCCGTATCCCTCTATTCCCTGCCTGTTCATGTGCCTATGGCCCGTATCCCTCTATTCCCTGCCTGTTCATGTGCCTATGGCCCGTATCCCTCTATTCCCTGCCTGTTCATGTGCCTATGGCCCGTATCCCTCTATTCCCTGCCTGTTCATGTGCCTATGGCCCGTATCCCTCTATTCCCTGCCTGTTCATGTGCCTATGGCCCGTATCCCTCTATTCCCTGCCTGTTCATGTGCCTATGGCCCGTATCCCTCTATTCCCTGCCCGTTCACGTGCCTATGGTCCATATCCCTCTATTCTCTGCTTGTTCATGTGACTATGGTCCATATCCCTCTATTCCCTACCTGTTCATGTGCCTATGTTCCGTATCCGTCTATTCCCTGCCTGCCCATGTGCCTATGGACTGTATCCGTCTATTCGAGATTTGGTTTAGATTTGGATTACATTACAGTGTGGAAACAGGCCCTTCAGCCCAACAAGTACACACCGTCCTGCCAAAGCGCAACCCACGAAAACCCCTACATTTACCCCTTACCTAACACTACGGGCAATTTAGCATGGCCAATTCACCTGACCTGCACATCTTTGGACTGTGGGAGGAAACCGGAGCACCTGGAGGAAACCCACGCAGACACGGGGAGAACGTGCAAACTCCACACAGTCAGTCGTCTGAGGCGGGAATTGAACCCGGGTCTCAGGCGCTGTGAGGTAGCAGTGCTAACCACTGTGCCACCGTGCCGCCCAATTCCCCGCCTGTTCATGTGCCTATGGTCTGTATTCACCGATTCCCCGCCTGTTCATGTGCCTATGGTCTGTATCCCTCTATTCCCTGCCTGTTCATGTGCCTATGGCCCGTATCCCTCTATTCCCTGCCTGTTCATGTGCCTATGGTCCATATCCCTCTATTCCCTGCTTGTTCATGTGACTATGGTCTGTCTCCCTCTATTCCCTGCCTGTTCATATGCCAATGGACTGTATCCCTCTATTCCCTGCCTGTTCATGTGCCTATGGCCTGCATCCCAATATTCCATGCCTGTTCATGTGCCTATGGTCCGTAACCGCTTTTCCCTGCCTGTTCATGTGCTTATGATCTGTATCCCTCTGTTCGCTGCCTGTTCATGTGCCTATGGTCCGTTTCCTCTATTCCCAGTCTGTCCATGTGACTATGGTCCGTATCCCTCTATTCACTGTCTGTCCATGTGTCTATGATCTGTATCCCTCTATTCCCTGTCTGTCCATGTGCCTATGGTCCATATCCGTCTATTCCCTGCCTGTTCATGTGCCTATGGGCTTTATCCCTCTATTCTCTGTCTGTCCATATGTCTATGGTCTGTATCGCTCTATTCCCTGTCTGTCCATGTGCCTTGGGTCCGTAACCATCGATTCCCTGTCTGTCGATGTGCCGACGGTCTGTATCCCTCTATTCACTGCCTGTTCATATGCCTATGGTCCTTATCCCTCTATTCCCAATATTCCATGCATCCCAATATTCCATGCATCTTCATGTGCCTATGGTCCATAATCCCTTTTCCCTGCCTGTTCATGTGCCTAGGGTCCGTATCGCTTTGTTCCCTGCCTGTTCATATACCTATGGTCCGTATCCCTCTATTCCCAGTCTGTCCATGCGACTATGGTCTGTATCCCTCTATTCCCAGTCTGTCCATGTGACTATGGTCTGTATCCCTCTATTCCCTGTCTGTCCATGTGCCTATGGTCCGTATCCCTCTATTCCCAGCCTGTCCATGTGCCTATGGTCCGTATCCCTCTATTCCCAGTCTGTCCATGTGACTATGGTCTCTATCCCTCTATTCCCTGCCTGTTCATGTGCCTATGGTCCGTATCCCTCTATTCCCTGCCTGTTCATGTGCCTATGGTCCGCATCCCTCTTATCCCTGCCTGTTCATGTGCCTATAGTCCATATCCCTCTATTCCCTGCCTGTTCATGTGCCTATGGTCCATATCCCTCTATTCCGTGCCTGTTCATGTGCCTATGGTCCGCATCCCTCTATTCCCTGCCTGTTCATGTGCCTATGGTCCATATCCCTCTATTCGCTGCCTGTTCATGTGCCTATGGTCCGTATCCCTCTATTCCCTGCCTGTTCATGTGACTATGGTCCGTATCCCTCTATTCCCTGCCTGTTCATGTGCCTATGGTTTCCCTCTATTCCCTGTATGTCCATGTGCCTATGGTCTGTATTCAACTATTCCCTGTCTGTTCATTTGCCTATGGTCCGTATCCCTCTATTCCCTGCCTGTTCATGTGCCTATGGTTTCCCTCTATTCCCTGTATGTCCATGTGCCTATGGTCTGTATTCAACTATTCCCTGTCTGTTCATGTGCCTATGGTCTGCATTCATCTATTCCCTGTCTGTTCATGTGCCTATGGTTTCCCTCTATTCCCTGTATGTCCATGTGCCTATGGTCCATATCCCTCTATCCCTGCCTGTTCATGTGCCTATGTTTCCCTCTATTCCCTGTATGTCCATGTGCCTATGGTCTGTATTCAACTATTCCCTGTCTGTTCATGTGCCTATAGCCCGTATCCCTCTATTCCCTGCTTGTCCATGTGCCTATAGTCCATATCCCTCTATTCCCTGCCTGTTCATGTGCCTATGGTCTGTATCCCTCGATTCCGTGTCTGTCTATGTGCCTATGGTCTGTATTCATCTATTCCCTGTCTGTCGATGTGCCTATGGTCTTTATCCCTCTATTCCCTGCCTGTTCATGTACCTATGGTCCGTATCCCACTATTCCCTGCCTGTTCATGTGCCTATGGTCCGTATCCCACTATTCCCTGCCTGTTCATGTGCCTATGGTCCGTATCCCTCTATTCCCTGTCTGTTCATATGCCTATGACCCGTATCCCTCTACTCCCTGCCTGTCCATGTGCCGATGGTCCGTATCCCTCTACTCCCAGTCTGTCCATGTGACTATGGTCCGTTTCCCTCTATTCCCTGCCTGTTCATGTACCTATGGTCTGTATTCATCTACTCTCCGCCTGTTCATGTGCCTATTGTCTGTATTCATCTATTCCCTGCCTATTCATGTGCCTTGAGTCCATATCCCTGTATTCCCTGTCTGTCCATGTGCCAATGATCAATATCCCTCTATTCCCTGCCTGTTCATGTACCTAAGGTCTGTATCCCTCTATTCCCTGCCGGTTCATGTGCCTATGGTCCATATCGCTCTATTCCCAGTCTGTCCATGTGACTATGGTCTGTATCCCTCGATTCCCTGTCTGTCCATGTGCCTATAGTCTGTATCCCTCTATTTCCTGCCTGTTATTGTGCCTATCGTCTGTATCCCTCTATTCCCTGCCTCTTCATGTGCCTATCATCTGTATCCGTATATTCCCTGCCTGTCTATGTGCCTATGGTCTGTATCCCTCTATTCCCTACCTGTTCATGTGCCTATGGTCCGTATCGGACTATTCCCTGCCTGTTCATGTACCTATGGTCTGCATCCCTCTGTTCCATGCCTGTTCATGTGCCTATGACCCGTATCCCTCTATTCCCTGTCTGTCCATGTACCTAAGGTCTGTATCCCTCTATTCCCGGCCTGTTCATGTGCCTATGGTCTGTATCCCTCTATTCCCTACCTGTTCATGTGCCTATGGTCCGTATCGCACTATTCCCTGTCTGTCGATGTGCCTATGGTCTGTATTCATTTATTCCCTGACTGTCTATGTGCGTATGGTCCGTATCCCTCTATTCCCTGCCTGTTCATGTGCCTATGACCCGTATCCTTTTATTCCCTGACTGTTCATATGCCTATGACCCGTATCCCTCTATTCCCTGCCTGTTCATGTGCCTATGGTCTGTATCCCACTGTTCCCTGCCTGTCCATGTGCCTATGGTCCGTATCCCTCTATTCCCAGTCTGTCCATGTGACTATGGTCTGTATCCCTCTATTCCCTCTCTGTCCATGTACCTATGGCCCAATCCCTCCTCTATTCCCTGCCAGTTCATGTGAACATGGTCCGTATCCCTCTATTCCCTGCCTGTTCAAGTGCCTATGGTCCGTATCCCCCTATTTCCTGCCTGTCCATGTGCCAATGGTCCGTATCTGAGTATTCCCTGCCTGTTCATGTGACTATGGCCCGTATCCCTCTATTCCCTGTCTGTCTATGTGCCTATGGTCCGTATCCCAGTCCCGTATTCCCAGTCTGTCCATGTGCCTTTGGTCTGTATCCCTCGATTCCCCGTCTGTCCATGTGCCTATGGTCTGTTTTTCTCTATTTCCTGCCTGTTCATGTGCCTATGGTCTGCATCCCTCTATTCCCTGTCTGTCCATCTGCCTATGGTCTGCATCCCTCTGTTCCCTGCCTGTTCATGTGCCTATGGTCCGTATCCCTCTATTCCCAGACTGTCCATGTGACTATGGTCTCTATCCCTCTATTCCCTGCCTGTTCATGTACCTATGGTCTGCATCCCACTATTCCCTGCCTGTTCATAAGTGTATGACCCGTATCCCTCTATTCCCTGCCTGTTCATGTGCCTATGGTCTGCATCCCACTATTCCCTGCCTGTTCATGTACCTATGGTCTGTATTTATCTATTTCCTGTCTGTTCGTGTGCCTATGGCCCGTATCCCTCTATTCCCTGCCTCTTCATGTGCCTATAGTCTGCATCCCTCTGTTCCCAGTCTGTCCATGTGACTATGGTCTGTATCCCTCTATTCCCTCTCTGTCCATGTACCTATGGCCCGTATCCCTCTATTCCCTGCCTCTTCATGTGCCTATGGTCCGTATCCCAGTCCCGTATTCCCAGTCTGTCCATGTGCCTGTGGTTTGTATCCATCTATTCCCTGCCTGTTCATGTGCCCATGGTCTGTATTCACCTCTTCCCTGCCTGATCATGTGCCTATAGTCTGTATTTATTTATAACCTGCCTGTTCATGTGCCTATGGTATATATTCATCTATTCCCTGCCTGTTCATGTGCCTAGAGTCCATATCCCTCTATTCCCTGCCTGTTCATGTGCATGTGCCTATGGTCTGTTTCCCTCTATTCCCTGCCTGTTCATGTGCCTATAGTCCGTATCCCTCTGTTCCCTGCCTGTCCATGTTACTGTGGTCTGTTTCCCTCTATTTCCTCCCTTTCACGTGCCTATGGTCCATATCCCTCTGTTTCCTGTCTGTTCATGTTACTATGGTCTGTTTCCCTCTATTCCCTGTCTGTCCATGTGCCAATGGTCCGTATCCCTCTGTTCCCTGCCTGTCCATGTTTCTGTGGTCTGTTTCCCTCTATTTCCTGCCTGTTCATGTGCCTATGGTCCGTATCCCTCTATTTCCTGCCTGTTATTGTGCCTATCATCTGTATCCCTCTATTCCCTGCCTCTTCATGTGCCTATTATCTGTATCCGCATATTCCCTACCTGTCCATGTGCCTATGGTCTGCATCCTTCTGTTCCCTGCCTGTTCATGTGCCTATGGTCCGTATCCCTCTATTCCCAGTCTGTCCATGTGACTATGGTCTGTATCCCTCTATTCCCTGTCTGTCCATGTGCCTATTG
>NC_057710.1:5392217-5393967 GCF_004010195.1 Chiloscyllium plagiosum
GCTGTCAGATGGGAATGAAGCCACGAGAATCAGGAGTTTCCCAGCGATACTTCAATTCGGTTTTTAAAACTAATTGCCTCCGCTCATGGAGTTAAAAATATATCCGTTAAGTTGAAAATGCCACCTCAAAGCCAATGATCACTTTGAGCCAGTCACAGGCTGGTCACTGGATGATTTAACAGACGAACTCAAGAGCTAGGAGCAGGAATAGGCAATGCAGATCCTCGAGATGTTCAATACAATCACGGCTGGTCTCATCACATCCTCAACTCCACTTTCCCGCACATTCTCCATAATCCTTTAACCTGTTACTAATTACATAATGGCTTATTTCCTCCTTAAATTTATTCAGTGTCCACCACACGGTGGGATAACAAATTCCACAGATTCCAGGGCCATTTAGAGAACTAATCCCTCCCTCACCTTGATCCTAAAACTATGAGCTCTTTAGATGGGCCCACAAGGGGAAACATCCTCTCTAAGTCGGTTTTGTCAATCCCCTTCTTTTTTTAATACTTATTCATTCTTGGCCAATGGCTGTCACTGACAGCATTTATTCTCCATCCCTAGTTGCCCCTTGAGAAGGTGGGGGTGAGCTGCCTTCTTGAACCGCTGCAGTCCTTGTGCTGTGGGTTGACCCACAATGTTTTTAGGGAGGGAATTCCCGGATTCTGACCCAGCGACAGTGAAGGAATATTTCCAAGTCAGGATGGCGAGTGGTTTGGAGGGGAACTTGCAGGGGGTGGTGTTCCCATGTATCTGCTGTCCTTGTCCTTCTGGATGGAAGTGGTCATGGGTTTGGAAGGTACTGTCTGAGGATCTTTGATGAATTTCTGCAGGGCATCTTGTAGACAGAACACTCTGCTGCTACTGAGCATCCGTGGTGGAAGGAGGAGATGTTTGTGGACGTGATGCCAATCAAGTGGGCTGCTTTGTCCTGGATGGTGTCAAGCTTCTTGAGTGTTGTTGGAGCTGCCCCCATCCAGGCAAGTGGGGAGTACTCCATCACCCTCCTGACTTGTGCCGTGTTCATGGTGGACAGGCTTTGGGGAGTCAGGAGGTGAGGTACTCGCTGTATAATCCCTAGCGTCTGACCTGCTCTTTTAACCACTGTGTTTATATGATGAGTCCAGTTGAGTTTCTGGTCAATGGTAACCCCAAAGATGTTGATAGTGGGGAATTCAGTGATGGAAACACCATTGAATATCAGGGGTAGTAGTTAGATTGTCTCTTGTGGATGATGGTCATTGTCTGGCATTTTGTAGCCTGAATGCTACTTACAACTTGTCAGCCCAAGGCTGGATATTGTCCAGATCTTATTGCATTTGAGCACGACTGCTTCAGTATCTGAGGAGTTGCAAATGGTGCTGAACATATTGCAATCATCCATGAATATCCCCACTTCTGACCTTATGACAGAGGGAAGGTCATTGATGAAGCGGCTGAAGATGGTTGGGTCTAGGACATTACTCTGAGGAACTCCTGCAGAGATGTCCTGGAGCTGAGATGACTTACCTCCCTGATACCCATTGATTCCAGTTTTGCCAGGGCTCCTTGATGCCACACTCGGTCAAATGCAGCCTTGATGTCAAGGGCTGTCCCTCTCCCCTCCCCTCTGGAGTTCAGCTCTTTTGTCCATGTTTGAACCAAGGCTGTAATGAGGTCAGGAGCTGAGTGGCCCTGACAGAACTCAAACTGGGCGTCACTGAGCAGGTTATTGCTGAGCAGGTGCTGCTTGATAGCACTGTTG